>NC_090940.1:576210082-576526265 GCF_040938575.1 Ambystoma mexicanum
TAAACCATTCTTACAAAACCTAACCAACTCATCACTAAATTACCTTTAATGGTGTTTATACAAGAAGGGACAAGCCAACTCAATGCACATAGATTAGCGGAATGGATAAGTGCATTAAAACATTTGATACATGGTGTAGTAATATTAATAATAATTTGTTTTTAGAATGTCGTTGTATATCAACAGCAGTTTGCCAGAATGTGGCAACAGCAATTTACTTTATTATGATTCAATTAAAATTAGTCTGTGCATGGTGTGCATGGCTCTAATTATATTTTTATCATTTTGACACAGTACTGACCATTTGGCTCCTCAGTAACGAGGCATTAGGCAATAAAATTGCCACACATAGAAGGAAGGATGACTGAGATGCAAATTAATGAGACAGCAATGATTTCATGCTGTAAATCAGATCAAAACATGCGTAACTGCTACAAACAGAATTATTACAAATCACACTAAATTGGATTTGAAGAAATAGATGAAGGCCTGGAAAGCTTTCTTCAGAATAAAAAGAAAAACATCTTTGTTGGCAGGCTCTTACCCCTATGATTGTAAAGTGCTCTGATGCTTCCCGAAGCCAGGTCTGCACTCGCACTATGCCGTCTTTTCTACTTGCAGTTCCTGTGGACAGCTTTACAGCCAATAATGTTTAGCCATTCTAGCTACTGGTCGATGATAGGGTGGAGTTGTGTCAATAATGACCTCCCCAGTGCTTTGACTACTCAGAGAGCAGGGGAAAAGGGCGTTATCTGCTGTTACAAGCCCACATTTCCTCGCTGCTTTCATCCGTGCTGCCGTGTTCCCTTTTTACCGGTGCATCCGTTTGTGGTGCCCCTTGTTCCATCTTCCTCTGTTTAGCTTACCAGAGATCCCCCTCCCCCTTTTTTTAGGGAGCAGACATGCTGGGATTACTTCTGTTCCCAGCACGTCCGCTCCCGATGGCCACCATGGAAAGGGAAAAACGTACGTTTTACCTTTCCCGGTGGCCATTTTCTTTGTTGTTTCAGGACCGAAAGAAAAAAATGCTTTTACTGCCCCAGTCACACAGATATTGCGGGCTGGGGTACTAATAGTTATATGCCCCTCGTGGTGGGGGCATTACCGACTCAGGTAATGCCCCGGGGCTTTTGTTAAGGCACTCGCTTTGCCCAGGTCTATAGCTATGGGCCCCGGGCATTACCTGAGTCGTTAATGCCCCCGCTGCTCGGGGCACATTGCTTAATTATAGAATATTATCATAAGTAGTTCTATCGCTCTCTCTCTCTCTTTCTCTCTCTCTCTTTCTCTCTCTCTCTCCCTCTCTCTCTCTCTCTCTCTCTCTCTCTCTCTCTCTCTGTCGCTCTCAGGGAGGGGGTTACCTATCCGGGGCACGTTTGCTAGGGTCATCTCAGCCGTTGCTGGCAGTAGCTTGACTGCTGAGTAACAAAGATATCTTGACGATGGGTACATTATTTTGAAGACGCTATAAATAGGGAAATTATGTAACTGTGCTAGGGTTGGAAAGTGGCACTTTTAAGAACGGTACAATGTTCATTTTTTATGGTTCACTTCCACTGTATGCTGTGGTCATAATAAGAATGCCAGTCTTGTCCTACTTAGCAAAGCACATTAGCAAAACTAGAATGATCCTATGCATGTTTTCCTGATGGAAGGACTCCACCTGAGATCGATAGTTTGGTATATTTTAAAAATACCCTTAGAGAAAGAGGATGGAGACAAATAGCACAAATGAGTGTTCCATGATGTTTTACATAAAACCAAAGAGAATTTTTGGGGCTATCAGAATGACTGTATATCTTTATATTTGAAAAATAAAAGGGATGTATGCTTGTATCACTAATTAAATCATTAATTTTGGGCTCAGGGCTAATTTCACAAATTACAGCAATCACTCTAAAGTTGACATTTAGGTACCGGTGAATCATAAATACTCTTTCAGACAGTCTACACTTTTGGATGTCAGTATGAAATGGCTGTGACATCTGTCACATCCTTTAAGAAGGAATCTTTTCTAAAGTTAGGGTCTGGGATTCAGTGTGAGCATGCCCAGTCCTCAATGCACAGGTAGCCTAGTGGTAAGGATGAGTATGTTCGTCCTTTTTGCATAGACTTTATTAAAGCTCAGCAGTTAAGTGGTTTAGTTGTACATCCCAAAAATATCTAATTTGTTAAAATGATGCCTGTGTTGATTGTTATATGGCATTTTGACACTGCTTATTATCACACTCCCGTTCATCCCGTCACCTCATCACATATTTAATTATTCTAGTGACAAAGAATGGCGCTTACCTTACTGCCTAAGCTCCACCCCTTTCTCCATTCCAATGTTAAATGTGTGATGACATGTAGGAATGAAGGGGATAACCCAGCTTCGTGGAGAACCCAATTTCCATTGCACCAAATTGCTCAATGTACAGATCATTTCAATATTTTATGTTCAATAGTTAATAGTTTTGAAAAGCAATACCTATTGAATTCTGAATTCTATACTCAATATTCAATATTCTTTTGAATTCTGTCTAATATGTCTGTAACTAAGCAAATGTTGATTTTATTTTCGGTTATGTAATATAATGTAATTATTATGAAATACCTAAATATTTTAATATTTGTAAAATGATATTGTAAAGATAATGAAATTCAGCTAAAACAATAAAAAATATATATTCAAAGACATAGGGGGTAATTCATGGAATAAATGTGCAGCGAAATCAGTGGCAAAAGCAGGCGCAAGTGTGAAAAAGCCAGCGCACTCGTGCGAATCGCACGCATGCAATTCATGGAAGGACCTGCGCGTATAATTTCCGGGATGTGTGCCAAAACCGCGTGCGCCACACACCCGCGCACGCATTGTTTCCACATCCTGAATGCCGTGCGAGACGCGCACAGCGAAAGCGCACAACGTCAGTGCACACATCAAAAATGGGGCCTAGCAAGGGGCGGAACACGCGGAATGAGGAACAATACATAAAAATAAGGGCGTAACAGGGGAAGTACCGCTGGGAACTACACGGAACGGCCACACGCACGCGACCTACACGTATTCATGGAATCAAATAGGGAAAACCCGCACACGTCAAAACACACGCACACGCACAATTACGTCCGCCACACAAAAGCAGGCGGAAGCGCCCTTGCGCAGTATAAAAGTGCGCGCAAACAACAAATAAACATATACAGCTTCGATGAATGTCCCGTTCCTCGCAGCAGTGACCGTGGGACACCACAGGAGGAGGAGAATAGTCAGGCCTGCGTTCTTTTGCCCAGGACCAGCCTTTTTGGGATGCCAGATGACCGGGTCTATGGTAGGTATAGGTTTCCACCTCATATCATCCTTTAGCGGGTCAGGGAGTGGGAGGATGAAATCACATCACCCACCCTGTGCTCCCAAGCATTGAGCCCCTTGGAGAAAGTTCTCAATGTACTGCATTTTTTGGCCACTGGGTCATTTCAGCAGACAACTGCCATTGTGGGGGGGAGGTCTCACAGGCCACGCAGTCATGCTGCCTACACCAGGTGTTGGCAATCATCACTGTGCGCCCCTCAGTCCGCAGGCACATGTACATGCTCAGAACACCCGCAGAAAGGCAGGCCATGGTCCTGGACCTTTACAGGGTGGCGCACTTCTCCAAAGTGCTTGGTGCCATAGATTGCACCCATGTGGCCCTATGTCCACCTAGGGCCACTGAGCACATCTATCAAACCGCAAGCACTGGCATTCCATCACTGTGCAAGTGGTATGCAATGCCAAGGGGATCATCACCTCTGTATATGCAAACTTCCCTGGGTCCACCCATGACAGTTTCATATTCAGAATGTCTGCCCTCAGCCATGCCCTGGAAGCTGGGAAGCATGGCGCCACATGGCTCCTAGGTGTGTACAAATGCCTGTCCACATGCATACTTGTCACAAACAGACAAATAAAAAAGCCCCACTAATGACAACTATTATCACCTTACCAGGGGACAGTGCTCACCCTCTGAGCACCTACATGATGACGCCCATATGGAACCTCACCACACCACCCCAGGTAAGATACAACGTAGCCCATATTGCAACTAGGGCCATAGTGGAGCGCACATTCGTAGTGCTCAAGTCACGCTTTCGCTCCCTTGACCGCTATGGAGGCCAGCTACTATATGAACCCCCAGTAGTGTGCAGGATCATTGCGGCAGCATGTGTCCTGCACAACGTTGCAACATGGCATGGCGTACCGGTGGAAATGGTGGTGCCCCCACATCCCCAACCACACGCACGGCTGCTGCGCATGGGATGGGAAAGGGCATGTGGCGAGGCAGACCGTACCAGCTTGTGGCCACATTTTTCACCTAAACTCCAACTCCTGCGGAGTGCACACAGGCCTGGCACATACCAGGTCACAATCGATGATGAGAAAGGGACAGTTAACTGTCACTACCTTACTACCCTGACAATGTGTCCACGGAAATGCCACATTGTGTGCATCCCTATATACTTAAACACAACCAATCCCATGTGACCAAATGGAACACATTCAAGGCATTCCCCCACCCCCTTGCTAAACAGGGCATGAAAAGACTGGCATGCCACCCAAACCCTCCCAACACTCCTCGACCCTGACTGCCACACCATACCATGGCATGCAATGTGAAAACATCCAACCATGTATACCACACATGACACAATAGTCATGAAGTTCTATGTGAGAAATGTAAGTAGTCACCAGACAATGATACCTCACCTGGAATCGGAAGAAAGGAGTGACCAAAATCTCACACCCAGAAAATGGAGCCACGAATGCATGCCACCAGTCGTTTAAGCAACAAAAGTCTGAATACCTTTTGCAATGTACACTGGACAATAGCAAATGGCCATATCAAACACTTCACACTGCACAGCACAGTGAGTGTGCATTGCATTTGTGAAAACACCTCTGCATCAGTTCAAAAATGGCATACAAACAAATATCACCCTTCCATGCATGTCCATGAATAATGACTTGGAAGTGAACATGGATTGTCGTGACACAGCATGCATGAGAAGACAATGTGGGTGCAAAGTCTCTGGGTGCAGTGTTGCCTAAGTGTATTTGTCCATACGGACATGTCTAGAATACATGATTGTGAAATGAATTGAATGCCAGTGTCCCGTACACAGCACATATGAACATAGCACCAAGGACCCCCCTTTGTCTCAAACCTCACCAATCCCCTAACACGTCAAAACAAATCAACACATTGCATCAGCCATTGACCAGCAGAACATATCATGTACAGAGTACACCACATTGGCAATGGCAGACAGTGACCCATCACTGAATCATTGAAATCGATGAAATGAACAACACATTAACTTCATCAAATTGCATCAATGAGGGTGTGAATAAGAGAGAAGAACAGTACATTCCTACAAGTCCTTCAAAAGGTCCACAGTGTAAGAATGAACTGGAAAAGCAAAGTACATATAATAAATGCCAGGACCAATAAGGGAGAGCCTAGGGACGGATTGTAGGATGACATAACTAGCATCAACATTCCCAAGCCGAATGGGAATAGTCGCAGTGCAGGAGTCACATAAGGAGGGGAGTGACGGAAGAGGATGGAAGAGGTGAGGAGAGTAACAAAACAAGTGACAAACTATGGTAGGTCTACAAAGATTCAACATCGTGCTAGGCAGGCGGAGAAGAAAGAAAGAAGGGAAAGGGGGAAGAGATGACCTGTAATCAGTGGTGGAGGGAGTAATGATCAAATAAGCTGTCAAAATAATACTGAAAATTGTGAAGGTGGGGAGTGGAAGGACTGAGGCAGAAGGGCAAATGTCTTCAACGAACAAGCGTCTATGTAACACCATGGTCAATGACAATTGGGCTAGTGGTTGAAAATGACAGCCAGAATACAAGGAGGAGGCCAAAGGGGGGTGGAGAAGGAGAGGGAGGAGAGAAGGGAGGAGGGGGCCAAGCTCAAAATGACCAATGGGGGAGATAGTGAAAGAAAGCACTGATAGGGGGCAGAGGGAAACTTGCCGATAAGGAGAGTAGGAGATGTGATGATGAAGGGGAGAGACAGAGGGACACTGACAGGGGCAGGGGAGACAGGGCGGTCTTCAAGTGGCTGAGAAGGCATGTGGACAGGTCTAGACAGGGGCACCTTAGTGGCCTTTTGATAGTGGTGGCAGGCTCAACCATCTTGATTGGCCGGATTGTCACAAGGGCCAAGTGCAAACAGTGGGAGACGGGGGGTCAGGTCCAGGACACAAACTGATAATTAAAATGACAAACAACGTAATGATAACTCAGTTGTCACATTCAAACAACAGCCAGGGCTGGGAAACGGCCAAAGTGGTGGTAGCAAGGAATGGGAGGTTGTGGAAATGCGTGGTGACAGGGGTAGCTCAGCGTGCAGCCTTCATTTGGCATATCAAAATCACTGTGGGAATACTGTCCTAATTCAACATTCTCAGCACATAGACCCCTCCCACCATCCGTGTATAGTATGCAGACAAAGGGTGCATGGTACCAGCTGCAGCAGGAAGTGCATCAACATACACATTCAATACATAACAAACATCTCAAGCAACATGATAAAATGTACAGTCAGCTTAATACTCACCAAAGTGAACTGCAGACATGCATAGGAGAACCCATCTGGAATACTCACTAGGGGTGTACACACAAGTAGAACTACAGGCTGGCCACAGATATGACGGAAGCCCAATGCCCATGTGTGATATTCTCTTACACTGAGCCATCCTTGTGAACCCATGGAAAAGGGAAGCAGGAGTAGCAAATGTGTCAGGACCCCAAGCAAAACACATACACAAGACAAGCCTGAATGGGCCCAGCAGGAACATACAGTGGATGCCTTCTGATGCCACAAAGCACCACACTGTCACATGTATGCACAATAGACAAAATAAAAAAGAAAAAAATTGAATTTGAAAGAAAACACAAATTAAAATAATGTATTGAAAGAAATAAAATGAAAAGAGTAACGAATTAAAGAAAAGCAAAATCAACAAAAAAGAAGAAAACATGAAAGAAGAACATAAATTAAAGTATGTCAAATAATTCAAAAATAATAAAAAAATAACCAAAACTGTAATTCAAATGAATAATCAAAATGATAAGATAACATACTTACCAGAAACCATACAATCTTGATAAAAAATCAAAAATATATTCAGATTCAAAAATGCAGGAAAAAAAATGCAGAAGAAAATAATGCCCATATATGACCCCGGGGGCGGTAGGGCACCCAGGAGGGGGGAGGTGCAGGATGTACCTCTACACCCACATGCGTAGATGTCGAGGTAAAAAAAAAAAAACTCACTGGGCTCAGCGCCTGCATGCCCCGACCTATGTGGGAGATAGGTTGTCATCGTCACCCTCTGGATCTGATTGTGAAGGTGGAGGTGGTGCAGTTGATTCACCACGCCTACCCACGCCTTACCCCTCAACGGCTGCAAGTATGCGGGTCTGGTAAACCAGGTCCTGGCAGACAATGAGACTGAAGCCAGCTTGGATCACCTCACATGTCACAAGTGCTTCCTCCGGCAGGGACTGACGTGTGAGACAGAGTTCAGCTTGCATGGCCTCACATGACAAACGGAGTGTCTCCCGGCTTGCACAGAGTTCAGCTGAGATGGTTCTTTCAAGCAGTTCAAACCTGTCTTCTGTCCGTGTACTCTGATCCATCATGAGGTCAGCTAGAGTAGATAGGAGGGCTTGTTGTTCCACACTCAGGGGCTCATGATGTGCCTCTGCTTGAGCATCAAGTGCTTCATGCAGCACTGCCATTTCAGCCCGGTGCGGCTGTCATACGCCGTCATGTCCAGCCTGAGTGAGCGGCAAGTGGACTGCATAGCCCGCTGATGGAGTACCATTTGCCTAACAGAAGGGAGGATGAAGTTGGCCACACTTTCCATACCTTGAGCAATCATCTCAACTGCTCTCCCCTGTTGCTGTGCTATAGCAATCATGGAACACTCCCACTCAGTTGACCCCGGTGCCACACGGCCACCGCGTTGCCGGACACCACACCTGCTGGGCCCAAGGAGACGTGGTCCTTGACGGATTGGAGCCGCCTGCGGCTGCAGGACTGCATCCTTCTGTCAACATGATGCCCCTGGAACATGGCCAACTGGTGTCGAGTGTGACTGTGCACCCATAACCACCACAGGTGGACATTCCAACCCTTCCTGGCACCCAACTGCAGGTGTCGTAGACAGAAGACCATCCGACACAGGATCACCTACTGGCAATGACACGTCATGATGCATATCCGGCTCAGCCTAGTGGTCAGAGGATACATCAGAGCCTGACTCAGAGTCAGCTCTGGACACGATGGCCTGGAGCACCTGTGGGTTCTCGTGGGCTGCCAGCCGACGACCACCACTGGTGCATGGATGGTCATGTGAACTGACCACCGTGTCTGGTATGACATCTTCATCCTCCACCGCCAGTGCGTCATCACCTGCAACATAAATAGAAAAACAAGAATACGCACATCAGTTCCACATACCCAATGGTCGAAGTGCACAAAAAGAAGTAGTGAAGCTATGTTCCCTGCCAGCCTGCATCCACTCCCCACAAACCCCATAATCACACCGCCTCCCACACACAATACAAACCCCCAAACACATGCACCTGTTGTTTAAGGGAACGTTCAGTGCAGTGCACTGAAAGTGCAAGTGTCAACTTTTTCCTACACTGTTTTTTTAAAACGAAACCATTCCGGAACGGTTTCTTTCTAAAATAAAAGCATAGGAGCAGTAAAACTTAATTAAAAAAAGTAAAGGAGCACCGCTCCCAGCCGCTCCCGTTCACTTCGACCACTGCACATACCACACACATAAAGTTCACAACATTGACAGACAAATAATGAAACAGCCATGTCACAGGCAAAACAAACCACAACATGTATCCAGTAGCATTGCAAAGCAGCGCCATTCCGAAAGCAGTAAAGGATGTGTGCAAAATGTGAATGCAACACATGTATTGCATGTTGCACATCACCAGCACCACACACAACTTCTAGAGGGCATACATGCAATCCAAATATGAGAGATGATAACAAAGATTTGGCACCTAGCATAATCATGTGTTACCACACAGAGAGACAGAGCTAGAAATGTAACCAAACACACCATGATACATGTAACTTGCATGTTCATGTGTAGCACACTACTACAATCAACTATGCACAGTACATGTGTCATAGGAGGCATCTACGCTAGTGCATTTCAAAACTGTGGTGTGAGGGACATGGTGACATACATGTCAGGTCAACATCACACAGCACCATTATGATTGCACACGTACACAAGTGGTTCAGAGCACAAACAAGCAAAGGGAGGGGAACAACGGAGAAAACAAAATCAAAACAACTATCAAACTTGGCACAGTGACATACAGAACATGCTAGTGCATGGAGAAGGGATAAAGGGTTGAAGACCCAGGAAGGGGGAGAAGGGGAACGTGCCAATCAGAACAGACCAAAGAAGGCAAATGAAGTGCAATGATAGAATGTCCATTCAAATAGTGGTAGTGCAGCCAGCAAGTGGCAAGTGCAAGATGATTTGGACAGGGCAAATCTGATGAGTGCAGACAAGCAGTGCTGGACTGCATGGGGACAAGCACTGGACCCATTGATATGGGAGGCCTGTAGGCAGTGCAGCCGGGAGGCAGGGTGAGCAGGTACCTGATCCGATGAACAGAGTGTGTGCAGGGGCACAATGCCAACAGAGGAAACTGTTCAGCTGGGTAGAAGTGGGGCTAATGCAGGAGCAAGAAGGAAGGTGTTGAGGTGCTACCAGAGGCAGATATATCTCCCCTCGATATTCAACGAGGCCAGTTGGCACTTCAAAAGTGAGCTCCAAGCTGTACACACAGATCTGCTCCTACCGCATTCATTATATTTCACGACTGAGCTTGAGGGAGTGTGGGGTAGAGGATGAAAGGACTCAAGGGGGGATTAATTGGTAGATGGATTGTGTAAGGTATCTCCTACCCTGACCCAAAGAAACCTTGTGCATAATGCAGAGGGTCTGAAATAACACCCTTGCATCCACTAGTAGCCAGTGAAGGGGTCACATAGCTGCAATGATGGAATCCCAGGGCTTGTTGCCAAGGAGAAGTCTTGCAGTCCTGTACCGGATTAGTGGTGGAGGGTGGAGGCCAGTCGATTATTGAATGAGACTGTCACAGTACCCCAACCTTTAATGAGCCAGAGCTTGACAGACTGTGAGCATGTAGGAGAATGTTAGGGAGGGCACAACAGTTCCCATGAGGTGGTGGAGCAATGAGTTAATCCATTCCAAGATACATCACAAATGTGTGTGTAAAAGGAATGTGTTGAGTCAAATGTGACCCAGAGGTTCATGGCCTTGCAGGTGGAGGCAGAAGGGGGGCCAAGTGGGGATGGCCAGAGATTGATTGCAAAGGATGGAAAAGGTGCATCAATGAGGAGGATGTCAGTCTTGCTGGCAATCGGACAGAGACTGTTGGTAGTAAACCAAATGCAAATGGCAATGAGGCTATCTGAAATAAGGGAGGGACAAGAGGTGACCAAGGGCAGCCAGGAAATGAGTTGGTTGTCATCAGCATAGCACCAAAACTGGTATAAAAAAATGATAATGCAGTAGTCCAAAGCTGCCAGTTCTCTTTGTGATTTGAGGCCGAAAGTTCAGACCCCTGGTGAACAACACAGGTGGAGAGGGAGATTGAGGATAGGTAAGAGGCAACTTGTAACTGGTCGGGTTACACATGCCAAACACACTTGTCATTGAGTTGCACGCATCAATACTCACCAGATGATGCATCATAGTGCATCCTCTCTCCCACTCCACGGATTTGTTCCTCCGGGATGAACTCTGAAGCGATCTCCTCATGCTGAGTGAGTTCATCCTCCTCTGATGTTGGCCCACCACCAGTCACAAGAGACATGGAGTAATTGGAGGCATGCTTTTGCTTAGCACTCCGTTGGAGGTCATGTTCTACTTGCAGCTCCTGTGGGCAGCTTTACAGCCAATAATGTATAGCAATTCTAGCTACTGGTCGATGATAGGGTGGAGTTGTGTCAATAATGACCTCCCCAGTGCTTTGACTACTCAGAGAGCAGGGGAAAAGGGTGTTACACGCCCACATTTCCTCACTGCTACCATCCGTGCTGCCGTGTTCCCTTTTTACCGGTGCATCCATTTGTGGTGCCCCTTGTTCCATCTTCCTCTGTTCAGCTTACCAGAGACCCCCTCCCCCTTTTTTACGGGAGCAGACGCGCTGGGATTACTTCTGTTCTCAGCGTGTCCGCTCCCGATGGCCGCCATGGAAAGGGAAAAACGTACTCTGTTTTAAAATTCCCGTGGCCATTTTCTTGGTTGTTTCAGGACCGAAATCGAAATAAAAAAATGCTTTTAGTGCCTCGGTCACACAGATATTGCGGGCTGGGGTACTAAAAGCTATATGCCCCTCGTGGCGGGGCATTACCAACTCAGGTAATGCCCCAGGCTTTTGTTAAGGCACTCGATTGTCCTGGGCCTATAACTATGGGCCCCGGGCATTTCCTGAGTCAGTAATGCCCCCGCCGCTCAGGGCACATTGCTTAATTATAGAATATTATCATAAGTAGTTCCATCGTTCTCTCTCTCTCCCTCTCTCTCTCTCTCTCTCTCTCTCTCTCTCTCTCTCTCTCTCTCTCTCTCTCTCTCCCTCTCTCTCTCTCTCTTTCTCTCTCTCTCTTTCTCTCTCTCTCTCTCTCTCTTTCTCAGGGAGTGGGCTACCTATCGGGGGCACGTTTGCTAGGGTCATCTCAGCCGTTGCTGGCAGTAGCTTGACTGCTGAATAACAAAGATGTTGAAGTGGGAGAATGGGAGAACAAGCTCCCCCCAATCTCATTGCGACCATGGCCTAGAGGATCACGGCCCAGGCACCCACCACGGGATGAGTTCATCTATCTACCAGATGACAAAATACCCTGGTTCAAGAACATAAGGATATACCCACCAGCCTGTCCGACTCAAGCCAACACCTGCTGCATGAATGAACTCGATTAAGACAACAGCCACAAGCACCCACATCATTAGAGATGCCACAACGACCTAGCCAACTGCCAAGAACACACATGCCACCATGCACACTGGTCACTCACGCACCAGCCTACACGAAGAACATATTCAGTGCTATGACGTAGGTGACTGACACACCCACTGACGTGCACCTTTGTTATTTTTCACATAGGCCCCTTTATAGTAATGCAGAAACGCAAGACGCATGAAGAACTCGCGTATACGCTTGCTGACGTTTCTCCCACCTCTCGCCTTGTGATGACACCATAATGTAGACATAACATTGCTTATGACACCATGTCAAACCACGACATAGGTACCATGGATTATGCATCGTCACCCATGAACTAGGCCGAGTAGGCCGCAAGCAAGAGCCTCACCATGAAGACTGTATGAGCAAGAATACAAGTGCTGATCACGCAGAACGAGCCGAGTGAGAGATCATAGCCAAGGGCACGATGTTACAACTTGTATGCTACCAGCAGGCGCCAAGGTCAAACCTGTAAGCAAAGCCAAGCACACAGAAACAAGATACAACTTTAAATGTGCAGAATTCCGCTCCAGCTACGGTCTCTCCACATGTGATCAAGCCGATCTGACAAGGTGCCAGACCCATGAGACAGAAGTCGCCTGGGTCCCATGTCTGGGACACAGGTTGCAACAGCGAAGTGGCAAGATGGACACCTACAGCGATGGGAATGACCTGCTTACAGGCCTATGAGCGAAACCGTACATTGTCTGCATAAACACATAGTTACACATTGTTGCTAGTGACAGGTACACCGCGAGCTGGGAACGACGATGGTCCCAGGCTTGGGGGCTCGCGGGAGGATCAATCAGAACACGGGGGGACCCAAGTAAGTTG
The DNA here is from genome assembly GCF_040938575.1 of Ambystoma mexicanum. NCBI lineage: Eukaryota > Metazoa > Chordata > Amphibia > Caudata > Ambystomatidae > Ambystoma > Ambystoma mexicanum. The sequence goes on from NC_090940.1 coordinate 576,222,990, forward strand.
CGCGTCATACTGCTGTAAAAAGGGCCTGCGAGCCCCACTAAGTTTGAGAGTCTGGACGGACACGTACGATCCAAGACCCATCCCTGCCGTTGTTATAATAAACTGCAGAGCCACCTTGCTCCTTTTGTGTGTCTCATACTCATTTTGGGAAGCACGGGAGGAGTTGGGGCCTCCCAGCCTGGAGGTCCGCGGACGGCTCAGCCGACCCCGGGATAATCACCCCGACAAGTTGGAGGCACTGCTGAGATCTGTTTAAGGTCTACCTTTTCAGTTTTTATTTATCCAATGCCTCTCATTGCGAGGAGGCCCGGCGGCACGGCCCCCTCTGCCGCTGCCCCCTTTTGAGGACTACAGAACCATCGGGAGCCGGTTGAGAAGTATCCCGCCCGCGGTTGGCGAGTGTCCAGACATGGTCCAGACGAGGGGAGGTGGCGAGCCGCTTGGAGGGGTGCACGCAGTCGAGCGGCCCTGCATCGAGAGAACCTGGTGAACTTGGGAGTATAACACACCCAACAAGCAATGTGAGATTGTGAAGGAAGTGGGGGGGGTTGTAATAAGGGCAGCGGGAGGTGTTATTAAGGTGTGTGGCAAAGATTTGATCAATTAGTGTTGATAGACAAGTGAGTGGTAACGGGACAGGCACGAGAGCCGTCCTGTACCACGTCACGGAAGAAGGGTGGGTGGAGCCAGAAGGCACCACGTGCGGTTGCTCGTAGACACTGATTGGTCTAGATCGTGGCCACCTGTAGAGGGGGTGTGTGTGTGGCTTTCCTACGAATTGGCATTTTCGATCAATGAGTAGATGAGGATCCCTATTGATCGAGCAGTGTAACTAGATAGATAGATGATGTTTTCCTGTAGGAGGTAGCTAGATTGTTGCCAAGTATGGAAGATGATTGGCTGGTTAAGCCCTCCCGTCGAGGGGTGTGTCACACGCGAAGCGACACAGCGTGCACAGTCCGATTATAAGAGTGTATTGTTGGTTACCATGTTCCGGGTGTAACAAGAGGACAGCTGTGGGGTTAACGCGGACAAGCGGTTAAAACTTATTACGCGCTCTCTTGAAGTGTAAAGATCTTACCGGTAGTTGTTAAAAGAGGTTCGTGACGTCACCCGTAGGGCCTTCATAGGACACCTTGATCACATCACATTGTTGAAGGATGGTAGGGGAGTAAGCAGAGGACAAGGAAAGTAAAACGGAGGTGAGGGAGGTGAGGGGTGCGCACAGAGACCGCCGGCCACCCCAAATACGGGACAGGTGGAAAGGGGGAAGTGACCGCGCACGGAGAACGCCGGCCACGCTGAGTGAGGTTGAAGAAGGAGGGGAGGAAAAAAGTGGGACGGCTGTACAAGCACGTCACAAAAGGCACGCAGCCGCAGGGGGCTTTGTGCGCCGTGGCCGCAGGGGGCCGTAACAGTATCAAGGAAGAAAACAAACAGAGGAAAATAACTGTGTATTTGTAATTGTTATATTTGGCTGTTTTACTTTTAGCGGACAGTCGAAAGTCCCCAATCTACAGGGTCAGGTAACGACAGCTGTACTGAAGGGAGCTAAAACACAGTGTAACCATGTCATACGGGTTGGGATCGGGAGGGTGGGGAACACCCTGACTACCCCCTCCAGCATATTTGTAAAACACTGTCACCCCATAGGGAAAAGCTCATCAAATAAAGCATAGAATGGACACAAGGGACAGACAACAAAATGGCAACACCATGGCCGCCTAACGGCAGTTTTGACCCATACGTCCAACACTCACTACTGACACACATACACAACACGTACAAAGGAAAGAAGTTGGCACATCACGTGGAGGTGTTTAATTTGTGGAGGATGTTCCAGGGGTCCCGACCAGGGCCAACCGGGATGTTCACTGTGGAAGGGACGACAGAAGGGAAGGGGAGCGAGGAAACAAAGGAGGGGAAGGAGATTGAGGAGGAAGACGGAAACGGGGAAAAGGCGACCAGTAGCGCACAGTGCACGGGAAGAGACAGGAAGGGGGATGAGAGGCCTGGCACTGTACATGAAGTAGAAGTAAAGAAGGAAGGGACCGACGACATGCCCCTCGCGAAAGTAGTGAAGAAGGAGGAAGGTGGGTTATATCCTGTGACAGAGCTACGAGAAGCAGCAAGGCAACAACTGATGGCAGCTGAGGGGTATTCGAACCCCACGTACAGCCCACCACCATATACAGTTACAGGTAGCTAGCTACCTGGGGGGGAGGAGGTGACACGCACGGTAGGTTCGACTTGCACGAAGATGCGCACAAGGGGAGGGAAGAACAGCGAAGAACCCATTCCAAACATAGGACACGATGAGTGGGTAGCAGCGCAAGTGCTCTTAAAGCTGCGGGGGACATTAACAGAAGAAAAAGAGGTGGTAAGGAGAATGAACAAGGACGACGCGGGTAGCACTGGAATAAGAGGCGAGGAAGGTAACACGAGAGACGGGGAGCTGTCACAAGAAGAGGAGGAGATGTTGGAGGAACGATTGGCTGAATTAAGGGATGAGCGGAGTGCACTGATTAAACAGCTAGAGAAAGAGGTACGAGGAAGAAGGAGGGAAAGGAAGGAAAATAGGGGTGAGTTAGAGAGAATGAAGGAGTGAACTGAAAAAAGGAAGAGGGAAGCAGAGAGAATGAAGGCAATAGCAGAAAGGGTATCCCGAGCAGCACAGTGTGACAGGAAAAGAGAGGAAGAAGAGAAAGAAAAGGAAATGGAACTATGGAAGAAGAAAATACTCTCCGAGAGCACCAGGAAATACGAAGAAGGTAAAGTAGTAGAAAGCATATTGGAGAGAGAAAGAGAGAAATGGGAAAGGAGGAGAGAGGAAGAAAGGATATTAGAGAAAGAAAGTAGTGAGGTGATGAAGGGTTTGAAAAAGAAAAGAGAGGAAATAGGTGGTGAAATAGTGGAAAAAAAGGAAGAGGAAAGAAGAGAGAGGAAAGGGGGGAGTGGGGTAAGAACATATGTGCGTCGGGATGCAGAAGTAGCTACAACATCAGCGCAAAGGGGAGCAACTGGTAAAGGAGAACTGGAAGGAACGGATTTAATAGACTTAAAAACGGTGACGATCAGGGGGAAAAGGACAGATTGGGGGTTGTCGCTCCTGGATGAATTTTGCAGCGAAGAAGAAGAGGTAGTGGGGGGAGAAGGAAGAAGCGGTGGTAGGGAGAGCTTAGACAAATTGTATATTACACGCACAAACAGGGAATCACCCTGGGCATGTAAAAAGAAGGAAAAAGTGCAGGGAAGTGAGGAGCAAGGAAGAGAAGTGGCAGGACAAACACGTGCAGTTACACCCGCATCATTACGCCCAACACGCCCACCCACACCCGCTCCTGAACACACCCCGTACGCCGGCAGGCTCAGAGACCTCCCTGGACGCAGGCAGGAAGAACGGACACACACACCTGCAGTAAACAAAGAAAGCAATAGGAGAAGGGGGAGAAATGAAGGAGAAGCTACGACAAACAGCAGTAATATGGACATGGCAGAAGATCTAGTTGACACAGAGGAAGAGGAGGAGTATACAGACTCCACCCCGCGACAACTAGGGGGACAGATGGGGTACAATTTAATGCCACTATTGGAGAGGGAAGAGGTTAGACCACAATACGTCCCTTGGAAGCATGCCGATAAGGAGAATATAAAGTGCAGGCTCCCATCGCTAAGTGGAGGAGCGGGGAAATGGATATACGAGATGGAAAAACACACCGCAGGACAGAAACTAGCAGTAGGAGACGTGAAGGGTCTATTAATATCGATATTGGGGGACGCGGCTGACGACATTTGGAAGAGGGCAGGATTCCCCAGAGTTACAATAACAAACACATCACATGGCGGGGCGCCATTTTCGAACTGCAGGCATGCATTATGGCAAGCCCTGAGGGTGCAGTATCTAGACACATAAGATATAGGAGCAATTACGTCACGCAAGATGCGTGAGAATGAAGATCCTGTTGATTATATCCAGGAGATTCAGGAGAAGTGGCACATGGAAACTAGATAGCAATGGGACAAGACACCAGCAATTTTTTTACCACATACTAGTACAAGGGCTTCTGGAGGCAGTACAAAGACAACTGAAGAAGATAGTGGGAATGGAAGCTAAGGCCTGGCCGGAAATACAATTAACAATAGTTCACCATTGTAGGATGTGGCAAGAAAAGATGAAACAAAGGAAGAAGATAGGAAAGCAGAAGAGGCAAAATTAGTGCAGAAAAAACTAACTAAGTACACCATTGAAGGAGCACTAATAACTACACCAACAACAATGACACCAAACCCCACGCAAGTAGTGGCTGCACAAGATCCCTCACAGCTACAAATAGCACCAGTACCACAACCACCACAACCTATAATACAACAGATGCCACCACCCCCACCATACACGGCTCCCATAGGAGGAGGATACATGCTACCGGGAAATGGGTATTATAACAACACCAGGGGAAGGGGCGGAATGATGAGAGGGAGGGGATATGGCCAACCTGCACAACAGCAAGGGGGAGGATTCTGGAGCTAATACCCGAATGGGCAACAAGGGTACCAAGACAATGCAGGGAGTTTCCCATGGCAGGCCAGGGAACCACCTGTATGTTGGGTTTGTGGAATGTTAGGACACATGTTGCGTACGTGTAGAATGAGACCCTCCCCACCATTATGGGGGGAACAAGGACCACAAGGGCCTATGAGGGAGCAGCAAGGTTACCAACAACTGCAGGGAACACAACAGAGCAACACACGGCAGCAAGTATCACCACAACAACAGTTGCAGACATACTCACCACCGCAGCAACAGGTGGCAATAACACAACAACACCAAGTAAAACCAGTACAACAGCTCACTCAAATACAGGACCATAAATTAACCCCTATCGATACACAGCTGCAACAAACACAGTTGGGGAGGGTGACTATCTTGGGACACAACCCTTACACAGGAAACGGTCAGTCACTGTACCCACAATAGGACAGCTCACAGACGTCCTTTGTGTGTCCCATCCTGTCGATAACACCTAATAGTGCAGAGGAACCACGCATTGAGGTAGCGATAGGTGACAAAAAATTCTCCTTCCTTGTTGACACTGGGGCAACAAGGTCCTGCATAAGGGAGGGTAGATTTAAAATGTCAGGTGAGGCCATGAACACCCAAGGATTGTCTGGGGCTAGAGGGTTGGTTCCCTTTACTGATAACATCTCCTTATCTATAGGAGATTATGACATGTCTGTCCCATTCCTGTATTCAAGGGAGTCGCCAGTGGACATACTTGGAAGGGACATAATGAGCAGGTTAAATATGACAATCTCCTTCACGGAGAATGGCATAATTTGCTCCACACCAGGAATAAACATGCTTACTGCACGACAAATACTGCAAGCGTACTGTGGCCAGACAGTAGCTCGAGCTGAGCCTGTGGATGGCGATCTGTTCCAATATGGAACAGACATGGCATTTGCATGGATGCCAGTAATAGAAGGAAAGATTTGGAGGAGGCCAGCAGCATATTTGTTCAGGCCTGAGACACCAGCTAGTGAATCAGAGGGGAAGGTTATTTCGGTGAGCATAGAGAGCATCATAGCAACTGCTGATTACATTGCAGTACATGCCCAAGACAGGGAAGGGAGAGCATGGAGAGCAGAGATAGCTCTGGCTGAGGGATGCAGGCTCACCCATGTGTCTGATGAAGAGCTCTTTTCAGAAGACAGGGGAGAAGGAGAGATCGTATTTATGATGAGTGTAGACATCTGGTTAAGAGTAAGGCAAGTAGCACAGAAAATGGCTATGGCACTCGAGGCACCTGCATCTACCCCAGTACCATTTTATGAGGAATATATGGCTAGGTTCCAGCATCACTGTGGACCACCAGTCCCGATGACGTGGGCCTCATAAAGAGTATTGGAGGAGTAAAAATAAAGCTGAAAAAGGGTGCAATACTACCTAGAGTGAAGCAATACCCACTATCAAAAGAGGCAGATGAGGGCATATACGAAACCATAACGGCCCTGATAAATAATGGCATTTTGGTACCACCAGAATCACCATGTAACACGGCCGTGTACCCAGTGCGCAAGGCTAAACGAGGGTCTTGGCGTTTCATCCAGGACCTCAGGCCCTTGAATTACATTGTAGAGGCAGAATACCCAAGAGCAGCAAATCCAGCCACAATACTATGTGGAATACCGGCAGAGGCATCACGGTTCACCGTGATTGACCTCAAAATTGCCTTTTTCTCAATACCTCTGCACCCAGATTCACAAGACTTGACAAGCTTCACATACAGGAACACAACATGGAAACACACAAGGTTACCACAAGGGTACTGCAAGTCACCCTCAATTTTCAACAGAGTAATACAGATTGATTTGAGAAACATTGAATTGGAAAGTACGGTGCTGCAATATGTTGACGATATAATAATTTGCAGCATAACTGAGGAGAGGTGCAGGGAGGACTCAGTGAAAATGTTGACAGTGTTGGCTGAAAAGGGGTACAAGGTAGACAAGGAAAAGTTACAGTACTGTCAGGAACAGGTACTATAAATTGGTCAATTAATATCCCAGCACGGAAGAAAGATTGCACCACAAAGAGCACAAGCCATATCCAACACTCCACAAGCACAAACTGTGAGGGAACTGCAGCAGTTCCTGGTCTTATGCAACTAGTGTAGAGCATGGGTTTTTGATTACAGCTCATACATAGGACCCCTGCTCGAGGCATTGAGAGAAGCAAACAAAGGGGACAAGACATTGGGATGGACAAGAGAAATGAAGGAGGCGTTTGCTGAGTTGAAACACGCCATATCCACAGCTCCCGTACTAGCCACCCCAAATTACGAAAAGCAATTTTTCATCTTTTCGCATTGCGACTCAGCAGTAATGAAAGCAGTATTGACTCAGAAAACTAGCATGGGAGACAAGCCAATAGCGTTCTACAGCGGTCACTTGGACCCTGTTATGCGAGGACATTTCCCTTGCGAACAGTGTCTCGCCACAGCTGCATTTGCGTTGGAGAAATCATCATCGATTACAATGGGGTGCCCCACCACACTATTTGTGGAGCATGCGCTAGTTGCAATTTAAAAGAAGCGTAAGTCCACACTGACCACACAGAGGGCATCAGGTTATGAGATCATCTTATCTAGACCCGAATTGTCAATTGTCAGATGCAGTACAGTAAACCCAGCCAGATTCATAGCGGAAGTTGTTGAGGAAGGTGACTATGCTCACGATTGCACACAGACTATTGAAACGTACTCATGCACAAGAAAAGTTGAGGAGGATGCACTTAAAGGGGGGGAGATTTTGTACATTGATGGTTCGTCAACAATAGACCAAAGTGATGGGATAAGGAGAACTGGGGCAGCAGTTGTAAGAATGACAGAAGATTTGATGTATGTCCCAGTAAAATGCATGCAATTACCACAGCATTATTCGGCTCAGGCAGCGGAATTGGTTGCGCTGATTTTGGCATTAAAGGAAAGTGTTGACAAAAGGGTTACTATATATTCTGACAGCGCATACGTCACATCAACAGTCCACTCCGGGCTGATAAAATGGCAGAGAAGGGGGTTTAGAAGAGCTGATGGCACCCCAGTACAACATGCCCTCTTACTAGCAGAATTGATTGAAGTGATTAATGACCCCCCAGAGATAGCTTTGGTTAAATGCCCGGCACACACTAATGGAGATGACTATATCTCGAAAGGAAATGAAACAGCAGACACACATGCCAAGCATGCAGCATATTTTGGTGAACTATGGAACCCCCCAGAATCAGAGAGAGGGAGAGGGAGGGGAATGGCAAGACATATGATGATGAAGGAAGGGTACACTCATCTCCCTGCAACACAGATAATGGAATTGCAGGCAGCCGCATCAATGACAGAAAAGGATCTATGGGTAAAAAGAGGATGTACGATGTCCCCAACAGACGCACTGTGGCGTCAAAAAATACTGGAAAAGTGGTCATGCCATTGAACACCGCCCTGGCCCAGCTCCATCATCTAGCACATACAGGAAAGGAAGTGATTGCAGCACGAATTAGGGAAGATTGGTTCTGCCCCGAGTTAAATTCTCATGTCACTAATTTCATCAGCAACTGCCTCATATGCCAACAGTTTACGGCCGGTCACATGCTGCAAGGGATAAAAGGTACTACACCCCGGCCCGAGGGACCCTCCCACACCTTCATATTGACTACGTTGATATGATCAATGTATGTCAAGGTCATAGGTATATGATTGTAGTGATATGTCCATTCTCCAGGTGGATGGAGGCCGGACCCTGCTCACACGCGTATGCATTCAAAGCAGCTACATTTTTAGTGAGAGAGGTATTCCCCAGGTGGGGTGTTTGCGGTGTGCTGCGGTCGGACAACCACCCACACTTTGCTAATTAAATGTTTCAACACATCACATCCTTGCTGGGTATTAAACATAAATTTGCATGTGCTTACCACCCGCAGGCCAACGGTATATGTGAACGTCTGAATGGCCTATTGAAAGAAGAGATCGCAAAAATTCAGCAGACAACTAAAAAGAGCTGGTTGTACTGCCTTCCGCTGGCTCTGTTTGAGCTGAGGAATAGGCCAGGGTCTGATCACCACCTCACTCCCCAAGAGGTGGTGATAGGACATCAAATGCACCTTCCTTTAACTCCAACATCAAGAGCATTTACTGACTATGAAAACACTGCAACTGTTCTTGGTGACGAAATGTGTCAATATGTGTCTTCATTGATTACTAGTGTAACCTTTGTATGTCAACAGCGCGAGCGCACGCGGAGCGGGTCGAAGAGTTCTCAACAAGAAGACACCAGCAAGGAACTGGAAAAGGAAGGACTATGCACTATTGCTGAAGGTGACCATGTGCTTCTCTGCAACTTCAATAGAAAGTGGAACGGCCCACGCTTTACCGGACCACACTTGCTAGAGGAGGTGCCTCCCAGAGCAGTGAAACTGCAGGATAAGCGCGCCTGGAATCACCTACACGACGTAAAGATCTACAAACTTCAGACTCGCCCTAGCGTTCACAACAGGGCCATTGGAAGAACAACGACATCAACAGCGTCGGCTACAGAGAAGGATACATCGACCACCGCTGAGGACAATAGTGTCACTACACTTGACCACCACCCCAGATTCCCCAGACACAACCACTGCCATAGACGTTGGACGCTTGCCCACAGCCCACCCCATGGTCACGAGATCACAAAGTAAACAAGTTTCTGCCCAATCCAGCCCCCGCCCCCCTCCAAGGCCACCGCCGATTGAAGGACATTGTATAACAAACTTGGATGTTACACACTCATAATACACTTGTATATTTTCTCTATCTTTCTCTCGCACATGCAGGTACCGCATATAATTGTACTGTTTAGAAAATAAAGTAACTAACTATGTGCTCTGCCCAGGAGTAGATGCTGCCCGTGGATGATAACACCCCTGAAGCCCTATCACACCAATTTGTATATCATATAAGAAGGCCGAAGTACCTAAAAAGAAGAAGGGTACGCGTATATTACACCGCATTTGTCTTGGCCATAGAACAATAATTTCCCCATCTTCACAAGCACTTACCGGCTCTAAGAGATAGATCTCTAAGATTAGCGTGGGAATAGCTCTTCGCCTGGGCACTGAACGATTACTTGATAGGGAGAGCTTAATCAACAACAACTAACAATAGTAACCAGCACATTGAGAATTTTCAGGCGGGCACCTTTAACGTCGTAAGAATAAGCTGCCGGACTGCAGCAAGGTAAGAGCAAAATGCTGGTGAGACTAGCTCTTGTAATAAAACTGATAGGGGTGTTGGTCATCACTGGTCTGTTGGCTGCCTCTATATGGCAGAAAAGTTATGCTATCAATATTTTGGCTGCACCCAAAACTAACATGCCCCCTCCCACGGCTGCAACAGGTATGACATCAGGTGATACAAGCAACCCTAAGGGTAAGGGAGTGTAAGGATATTTGGCATGTTACAGCACAGAGTACAGCACTACTGCACAAGTAGCATTACAGCACTACTGCACAAGTAGCATTTTTTTTTTGCAGCACCACCACAAGGGTGCGGTGCATTGCTATATGGGTTAGCAGATTAACAAGGAAAGACAGACTATTCAGTCAAAAAACGATTTTAACATATAAGATGCAAAGCTATTTTTACAGTTAAAAGCACACGTGTTCATTTAAAAATGCACACTATTTTTCACCTGAAATGCCTATATTGCTAGAGACACATTTGAAAATTAACAGCTAACATATTAACCATTAACCTGACTAATAAAACCTTATTTTAATATAACTCACTAATAAAATGTGTTCTCTACTGCAGAATTAGGCATACTTTGAAAACCAGTTAAATGAGTGTGCAGATTTTTCCTCTCTTCTCTGCCTGATTATCCGTGTTGTTGTGCACAGTAACTGCAGGAGGAAGGAAGTCAGATTTGCAACAATTGCAAATGTATAAGCGAAGCTATTGTTTAAAAGTAGGAGGATGAGAGATGATGGATTTCATTGGAACACGTCATAAAGAGGGCTGAGAGGAAAGTTTTAGTGGGCAGTAGCAGGGAAAAAAACAAGGAGACATCTTTCTGCACTACTGGGGAGAAGACCTGGCTGTGGGGGTGTCCTGCTGCAGTCGAGACTGGGGAAAGCTGAAAGAATTACCTTTCCACTGGCAGAGGCAGTCCTATCTGAAAAAGCTGAGAATTCCAGGCAATGACCCCGGCTTGAGAAGGCAAGCGTTCCTTTTTGTTGGAGTTAAGCCAAGAGAGCCACATTCACAGAGAGACTCTCTGAACAGATAAGGTAATTACCTAACTGGGGGAGCTGTGTGTGTGCACGAAAGTATGCAGTCAGTGTAGAAAAATGAAAGTCCCGTGCGTGTCTTAATCAAGTGCTAATGTTGCAATTTAAGTTCTGTTCTCCGCCACTATAATTGCAGTGTGTCATTGAAAATGCTTTGATTGTTCCATTTTATTGCTGTAAAGAATGAGATCATGTCTAAATGCAACTTTTATAATACAGAAAATATTTGAAAACAGACGGGTGGTTTATTTTCTATTTACCATTACAATGCCAATGATGTGGGGAGATTTTTAAACAGTGCAATGGTCATTTTAAGACAGATGTGTGTATGTCAGAATCAGTATGAATAATTGTGAGTGACTGTAGTATAACTTGTTGGAGGTACATGAGCCAACGGGAAGAGAGACTCTCTGAACATAGCTCCCTACCGTATATAAGGTAGTGGAAATTACCACAAGACTACCACATATAGCTCTCTGTCGTAGATAAGTCAGTGAGTTTGCCCATGGTGGCGCACCAACACTATCCCTGGAAATTGTGGTTTCCCTAGAATGCAGGTCTGAGGTCTCTCTAGTGATTACACGAAAAATCTAAGCGAAGATAAGGGATTCTGGACATTGGGGCCACAAATAAAACAAGGGAATTATGCTCACCAAAATACCACCAACCACGTATACCAAATATGCAGGTCTGGGTGCTGAAATAATGCATGTCCATTGTATTATTGTTGCACATGGCCAAATCTGAATACAAAGAGTGATTATTGCTAAGTTATTTTTCGGCGGTAATAAAATACCGTCAGGCCCCAAATCTCCACAAAATACCCTACATATTTATGGTGCGTTGCAGGCCGGGAAAGTGATCACAGAGTACCTACTGGGCGTGGCAAGCGTGTCTCACACTGCCATTTGCACATTAAAGGGAACCCATTTTATAATAGCAGTGTGCCACTAAAAACGAATTTCAGAATGTCACAAAGGGAAACCACATTCTCAGATCTAGTACAATATTTAGAGGCAAAGTTATTTGCACATGGGAATTGGTCTTCGAACAGTACCTTAGAATGGAGTAACCGCATTCAGGGTGAGGTGCAGAAAGAAAAACTAGACAATATTTTTGCAGAAGGCAGCATAATTCAGGTCTGCCTTACAAGATTATTGAATGCAGCCGATAAAAGTGCAGAGAAAGACTGTTTAATACGGCTATGCGGCAAAATATGGTTTATTTTAAACAAGTCACTGCGAATGCAAGAGAATGATACTCAGCTAATTAACAGGTTAAAGACTGAATTAGATGGGGCAAGTAAAAATCAGGAAATGTTGAGAGCAGAATTGGATGTATGCCAAAAAGACATGCAATTAAAATGCAGAGACTTTGATACTCAGTTATCCAAAAGCAAGAAACAATTTGAAGATAGTGAGCAAGAATTGACACACTTAAAAGCCTTAGTGGATCACATTAGGCAGGATAAAGATGAGGTTGTTTCAGAAATGCAGGTTTTACAAAAAGAACATTGCGAAAAAGAAGGTGATCTCCAGAGTGTAGAACAAGAAATGATTAAAATGATTCAAGAAAGAGACAAGAGAAATAAAGAGTTCAATGAATGCCAAATGCAAATGTGCGATATGCAGGAGGCAATTAATAAAATGAGTGATGAAAATAATTATTTGCATGATGAAGCCAACAGACTCCTTAAAAAGTGTAAGGACTTAGAACAGCAAATGTGCATTCCCAGGTCCCAGGAGAGGCGGCAGGGTACCACATTCAATGGAGTGGAGGTGAATTCTAGCTCTGCCCAAAGAGCTAGTGCCCCAGTGACAGGGCCGGTGACTGAACTTGGTTGCAGCGCCCTTGGGGGATTTGATACTCCCATTGGGGGCAGCCACCAATCTCATACACCTGAAAACAGGATTGAATCACAAAATAGTGCAATTCCATGCATTGCAACAAGTAGCCCCATAAAAATAATGAAATCCATTAAAGCCCTGATCAAACCATTTAAAAAGGAAGGTGAATGCTGCATTGAGGATCACTTAGAAGCGGTGCATGACATTTTTAAAGCGCTCCAGATACCTAAGGAACAGTACAGACAATATTTTCATTTAACTTTAGATGCCCCGACGGCCAGCATCATAAGGGGATTAAATGAACAGCAGAATATGACATGGCTGGAGTTTGAAAAAGAAATTAGGCGTCATTTTTCTCCTTTTCAGTCATTGCAGGAGGCAAAGAAAGTTGCGTACACTATTACTGCTGGACCTAATACATCACCTCGCCAATTTTTACAAGACTTAAAAAGAGCATTCTCTCGCTTTGATGTATCTTTTGACTCAAATTCCAATGAGTTTAAAACCGCATACTTCTATGGGCTACAGAAAGACATCATATCCCAATTGGTCCGTGAATTTGACCGTGACAAGTCCCTTGAATGGATTGTACATCAAAGCACCAAGCTATATGAGGTACTCTATTGTCAGGGTAGAGAAAGTGATAAAATGAAAGATACTAGGCCTAAATCTAAAGAACCCTCAGCCACAGTAATGGAAATCAGGTCAGCCAAAATGTCCCTTGAGTCTGCTCAAAGCCAAGGTAAAAATAATGTGACACCTGAACAAAGGGGTAATCAACAAAGATCGCCATTTACTGTACCAATGTTCCAATCACATGATCCTAGTAATAGAGAGAGCTACATCAGCCCTAGATATTTAGGAGATAGACCCCGGGTAAGATACCGGTCTGATATGGCAGGTATGAACAATAACCAGAGACAAAATCAAGATCAAAGAAATGATGGTCCCTACCAGTCATTGGGGACACAGAGCAGATTTGATCCCAGCACCATGATATATGGTAATCAGGATAGGCCCCGATATGTGGATCGATTTACTGATAATGGAAATCAATATAGGGGCCAGTACCCACAATCTGAGAGACAGGACATGAAGCAAAACGTGAACTACAGTCCACGCCAGTACAATGATTCCCCACCAGGGGACTATAATCAAAGGATGGGTGCAACCCGCTCCCCTCCACAAATGAATCAAGAGTTCAGAAACCATCCCAACCGGTATCAATCACCTGAGAGGTATCAGAATAGATCCAATCAGGGGGAAAACAACCAATATCGACCTAGGCCACAGAAAGAGGATCCTAGAGAGGTGGAAAGGTTCCAATGCCTTGAGGCCCAAGTGAAAATGTTAGCTGAGCAAATAGGAAAGCTCTATACAGCGCAAAAACAACCTTCCAAAGAGGGGGCTGATGGCCATAGCAATGACCGGGGGGCTTCCGAAAAGTGACTAAGTACTCATGATAACTGCAGTGCCAAAATGACAGATTGCTCTGATATAATTTTGCATAACGACTCTGAGATGTCTAATGGATTAAAAATGAAAGTACCAGTAAATGAAATTGTGACAGAAAGTGCAAATACTTCTAAAAAAGAGGTACGGTTTAACTTAGAGCTAAATAAAACAGTAAAGATTTGCACAAATGAAAAAGAAACATTAGGAATTCCAAAAGAACAAAGGGACAGATTTAAGAAAAATGACTCATGCATGGGGAATACCAGTGAACAGGGAGTAAGTGGGGATGCCATAGCTCCTTCCCTGGGCAAGCAAAACAATTACCAAACACAGACAGAAAAAGGAAATACTCACAAGGAGGGTACAAGTCAATCACCTGAAAAATTCTTTGAGCCACATATTTTTGAAGAGGCTGAAAGGGCTGGTATTACACTAAATGATCACAAATGCACAGAATTAAAAAATGACAAATTGCTGAATGATGTTGTGACACATGTTCAGTTGGAAGGTTGTAATGTGGTCTCTGATGTTACCCAGATGGATGGGCGAACGGTGGCCACACTCCAAAAAACCTCTGAACATGGAGAAATGAATAAAATATCTCGCACAGAAATGGGTAAAAAGGAGGGAAAAATGTCTTTTCATTTACCAATGTGCTTAGCCAAAAGTGAAAAAGGCCTGAGAAAGGTGAGCCCTGAAATCAGTAAGAATTCACATTTCTTATGTGTATTAGAGGAAGTTGAGGACAGATATTATGCACTCATCACTGTAGAAGAAAAATGCCACACCTTTGCTATGATTGACACTGGCGCACAGGCCACAATTATGTCCAAGGAGCTGGTAAAGAGTATCAATGAAGGGAGGCCTCCACAGAGTCAGATCACAGTGAAGGCAAATCAAGGCCCAGTGCATAACTTTAATGGGGAGGAGGTGCCCATCATAGGTGTAACTGAGGTTGACATAAAAATAGGAAAGCACAGAATGAAACAAGAGGTATTGATCACATCTATTTGTGAAATTCCATTTCTGATGGGGACAGATTGCCTGAAAAGATTGTCTCCTCTCATAGATGGGGTGAATGGAGTGCTGTGGTCCTTAACCAAAAAACCATTGAGGCCTAAGAAACTAAAATCACAAAACAGCAATATAAAAGAATGTCACACCGTTGCCAAAACAAATGATGCTGTGGAGGTATATCTCCAGAATAGCTGCATACCTAGTGTCACTGTTATATTAATGTGTCAAGACAAAGATCAGAGCGACAATGAAAAACTACCTGTACAAATATACTTGGACCCAAGGAAAGATTGGCAGACTGCCATAGACGAACACACATTACGTTTCTATTTAAAAGAGAATACATGCAAACAGAATATTGTTCCTAAAACAGATTCAGAAAAACACATTACCACTCTGGCAGAGATACACATGGAAGATGAGCAACCATGGGTTCACGCTGGTATAAATGATTATCTTAAAACAATAAAAGCCACTTTAGCGCTTGAACATGAAAGGAGTTTCATTAATGAGAAATTGTTGCAAAAAATTATGGAGAGGGAAGAAATCCCGAAATTTAGGATTAAAAACCAATATGTTTCTGGGTTGGACAGTCCAGACTTTGAAAACCGAATTACAGGCAGATGCATGCTTAAAATTAGCATTGGGCAGAAAGCAATTTACCATAATGTATGGATAGTGAGTGGAGCACAAAATGAATTTTACATGGGCAATGACATCATGCACAGAATGTGTATGGTGTTAGATTTCCTTAATCAAAAAATATGGTCACGCCTAGGTGGGCCGGCGCCTGAATTTGAAGACAAAAGAAGGGCTTATCATTGTGCACAACTAGTTCCTTATGCAGTCGAATTACAGATGAGGAAAAATACTATTGTTCCTGCATTTACAAAACAGTTTGCAATAACACTGAAATGCAAAAATGGACAGCAGATGAAAGGCTCTGATGCATTTGTATGCCTGAATGAATCCATAAAACAGCAAGGCCTGGATTATGAATACATTCCATTGGTAGACATTGGTGAGGGATCTGTAAAAATCATGGTGAATAATAAAGGTTGTCAGGATATTCATTTAGAGGAAAACTCCCCATTAGGAATGGCCATACAAAAATCACATTATACGGCAGATTTAAATAACATGGTGATTGGGAATATTCCTGAAAAATATGTAGATGCCAAGGGCGAGTTGCCAGAACACCTGGACTCTCAGCCCAAAGGAATATTTAAAATTCATTCTGTGTATCCTTATGATTCCAATGAGACAGTGTGCTGCCATCAAGAGGATTGCATAATATTTAATTTAAATGAAAATGAAACAGGAAATCAGCCCATTGAAGTGGAAGCTGATATGCCAAAATATTTGAAAGTGGCAGCTCTACAAAAAGACACAGCCACACAGTTAGAGGAAAGCGCTGAGATTCCTTTACCAGAAGAGTTTCCAGAATTTTCCAGAATGGTAGAAGAGCAGATCTCCTTAGCGGATGCATGTAACAGCGATGAGGATCGACGCAATCTGAGGGAAATATTTATGGAGTTTAAGGATGTATTTGCAAAAGATGCTTATGATTGTGGTTTAACTGATTTACATGTGGCCACACTACCAGAAGGTTGTAGCAGAAATCCAGTGTTTGTACGCCAGTATAGACTACCGCTGGCATGTTTAGAATCATTGGCAGAGATTATTAAAAATTTGGAATCACGGGGAATAATTAGGCCCATTCATAGCACATCCAATACGCCTATTTTAGGTGTGTTAAAGCCAAATGGTCAATGGCGGCTGTGTGCAGACTTAAGAGAGTTAAATAAAAGAGTACCAGTATCTAGATGGCCACTACCATTCATTGATCAGGGCCTAGCTCAGATACATGGTTCAAATGTATTTACCACGTTAGATCTCACATCTGGATATTGGTGTGTGCCATTGGCAGAGGAGATACAACACCTATTTTCCTTTACATTTGACAGGACTCAATATGCCTGGCTTAGAGCTCCGTTCGGGTACATCAATAGTGGGAGTGAATTTGGCATATTTTTGAGAAAGGCCATGCCGGATGCAGCGGAAAGAGGGACAATAGTTTATGTGGATGATGTCTTGATAAAAAATGAAAACCTTAAAAGCCATTTTGATGAAATAAGACATGTGCTTGGCCAATTGCAGAAAGCAGGCGCCAAAGTATCTTTGCAAAAAGCACAATGGTGCAAGAAAAAAGTGAACTTTCTAGGGCATGAAGTGACTGAACATGGGCTAAATCCACAAAGGAAGAAAATAGAGGCCATACAAAGATTAAAAGATCCTAAAAATGTGAAAGGAGTAAAAAGTTTATTAGGGATGACAGGCTATAACAGAAAGTTCATTGAGAATTATGCAGAAATCACTCAACCATTGACTAAACTGCTTAAACTAAATACTCCCTGGAGATGGGAAAGAGAGCAATCTGATGCAGTGGCTAGATTGAAGGAATGTCTTGTAAAGGCACCATGTTTAGCATACCCCATAAAGGACAGGGATTTCTTTATAGAAATAGGCTTTTCTGAACATTGTATGTCAGCAGTGTTATCACAAAAACACGATTTGAATCACAAAACCATTGCATATGCAAGTAAGGCATTTTCCCAAGTTGAAATGAAATTTAATGAATGCGAAAAGGCCCTATTAACCACTGTGTGGGCGCTACAACATTTCCGCCCCATTGTTCAGGGAGAAAAGGTGATTATTGAAACAAATCATCAACCTTTGCAATTTTTAGAGAGTAAAAGAATTAGATCAGGCAATCTAGCGCAATCCAGAATCACTTCATGGACGCTGGCATTACAAGGTTTTCCCGTAGAAGTAAGATATGGACAAAATAAAAAGAGCCCAATTGCTCAAGGGTTAGCTGACTTACATGACTGTGCAGCTGAACAAATACCAAATGAAATGGAAGTGGAAGCTAGTTTGCAGGAATTTGAACAATCACCACACAAAGCTTTTGATGAAAAAACATGCGAGGATTTGCCAACTGTATATGTGGATGGTTGTGCTTTTCACATTGAAAATGACAGTAATAAACAATTAGTGGCAGGAATAGGAAATGTCTGGTTGAAATGTGAAGGCGTTCCTAGTATAGGGATGAGGATTGGAGATAGGAGCAGTCAGGTGGCGGAATTGGCAGCCATCTATAAAGCAATTGCTACTGCAGTTGATAAAAAGTTCAGTGAAATTGTCCTGGTGACTGATTCTGACTATGCACGGAATAGCTTTGTGGAGTATTTGCCTGGTTGGAAAGCAAGAGGCATGATTACATACAACAAAAAGCCACTTAAACATGGAAAAATGATACAAGCCATAGACAAATTGGTGTCAGAAAATAATTTAACAATATACTGGAGAAAAATTCGTGGGCATTTAAAAACACCAGGAGAGGATAAGGAGGGAAATGATAAGGCAGACCATCTGGCTAAGATTGGGGCTGTGATGGGAGAATTGCTACCTATTGATTATTTAATGGGTGAAATACAAATTGATGCAGTCACACGTTCTAAAGCACCAAAGGAGGTAGATCAACCGGTGGTGCAGTGGAGTCATGACACGCCAGACCAAGATTTGATTGAGGCACAAAAGAATGATCAAATTTTGGGAATCTATTATAATCATTTGATAGATCCTGAAAAAAATCCTTTAACAGAAAATGATTGTATGGGAAAAGAAGAGTTGAGGGTGTTATTAAAGAACAAAACACGAATTAGATTACAGGATGGGCTCATGATTAGAGAGTCCATAACAGGGCAAATACAGTGGGTAGTACCCCTTTCATTCAGAGGACTAATGCTACACCATGCACACGATGCCATAACTGCAGGCCATAGAGGTTCACAAAAGACATTAGAAATACTAAAAGATTATGCTTACTGGCCACATATGTCCCAAGATGTGGAATTATATACTAGAGGATGTCTAGTATGCGCCCAATTTAAACCTGCTTCACCAATGCATAGAGCACCATTGATGAAAAGAGGCCTAACTCTCCCATGGTCAGATTTGCAAATAGACTATGTAGGTCCTTTAAAAAGGTCGAGCAGGGGACACCGTTATATTTTGAGTGTGGTATGTTTGATGTCAAAGTGGATTGAGTGCATTCCTGCACCAGATTGTAGTGCGCAAACAGCAGCCACATTGCTGGTGAACCATGTGTTCTCAAGGTTTGGGTTGCCACAAAGAATTGAGTCTGACAGAGGAAGTCATTTCACAAGTAATCTAATGAGTAAGGTATGGCAAATACTAGGTGTGAAAAGGAAACTACATATCGCATATCGGGCGGCGTCTTCAGGTACAGTTGAAAGAAGCAATAGGTCTGTTGTGGACATTTTAAAGAAATTTGTGGCAGAAGCAGGTTCCAGCTGGGATTTGCGTTTACCATTGGTTTTGATGGCAATCAGGTCGACTCCTGCCAAAGCAACAGGTGTTAGCCCCATGAGGTCTTAACAGGTAGGAAAATGGTGTTACCACAACACCTACTATACAGAACACATGAGCAAACTCTAGTGAGTGCATCCACAGTTCATGAATATATTGATGAACTGAGGAGGCATTTGCAACATGCATTTGCTTTTGTGCAGAGAAATCTGGAAAGAGCTGCTGACAGTGCTAAGTCATATTATGACAAAAAGACTTCAGTAAAGGAATACAATGTAGGGGATCAGGTGTACAAGTTTCATTTTGGAAAAAGTAAACAGAAAAATTCTAAATTTCTGGCAGCCTGGCAGGGGCCATTTCGAATTATAGATAAAGTATCTCCTGTAGTGTATAAAATTTTGAAAAATGAAGGTGAAACAACAATAGAGCAGTTTGTCCATGTAAATCAAATCAAACCATGCCATCCCAGACATGAGGTCAGGCAGCTTGAGCATGTGGAAACGGATAGAGTCCCTTGAGAAAATAAATGGGTGTGATCAGGAGGCAGTGACAAAGAAGTTAAAAAAAAAAAAAAAAAGTTGATTGTAATGATGGCACATAAACACTGTAATATATGTGAAAATATATAATATAAATAAATAAATAAATAAATAAATAAATGCACATATAACGGAAGCTCGTGGTTGGTGTGCAGAGAGAAAGTGTATTAAATATTGAATGCTGTTTTATATGTGTTTGTTTTCTTTTAACTTGTGTTTAATTTCAGAAAAAAGAAAAAAAAAAAAAACGAAGTATTTTTACCAAGCATGTTTTATTTTTGGCAAAAGGATGAAGTTAGTATTGTGCTATGTACTTAATCTGTTTATTTTCTATTTTGATTTAGACGATTAACATTATTTGATCGGAGGTTCCGGGATCAGAGGCCACGGGAGACGATGGAGTCCTGGAGTCCCCTGGATGAAGACCAAAAGATGCCTGCCTCCAGGTGGAGGTGAAGACAAAATAACCGGAATGCCAAAAGAGATGACTACTGTGGATTCAAGATTGCCAAGATGAAAGAGTACTCGAATGAACCGAATAACATCGCTGGCCGGGACATACCAAAAGAGACAAAGCAAAAGTTCCGGCATATGAAGTTCCACGTATTTATTATTTTAATTATTTATTTTAACTTGTTATATTACTTATTTGTTTTAGTTAGTTGTTTTATTTCATTGTTTTTAATTGACTTGGAAAATTTAAACTTAAAGTAATGCCACTTCCACTGAGAAGGCAAATGTGGAACATTTTATGAACTGATGGACTCAGATGAAATGTTAATTGCAAATTTTCATTGATGCACATGAATATTCATTTTGTTGGATTGCTATATTGTAAAAAAAAAAATAGAACAAGTTGTTTTTAGGAATTGGCTTGGATTATAGCCAAGTTCTAAAAACAAAAGGAGGGTATATGTAAGGATATTTGGCATGTTACAGCACAGAGTACAGCACTACTGCACAAGTAGCATTACAGCACTACTGCACAAGTAGCATTTTTTTTTTGCAGCACCACCACAAGGGTGCGGTGCATTGCTATATGGGTTAGCAGATTAACAAGGAAAGACAGACTATTCAGTCAAAAAACGATTTTAACATATAAGATGCAAAGCTATTTTTACAGTTAAAAGCACACGTGTTCATTTAAAAATGCACACTATTTTTCACCTGAAATGCCTATATTGCTAGAGACACATTTGAAAATTAACAGCTAACATATTAACCATTAACCTGACTAATAAAACCTTATTTTAATATAACTCACTAATAAAATGTGTTCTCTACTGCAGAATTAGGCATACTTTGAAAACCAGTTAAATGAGTGTGCAGATTTTTCCTCTCTTCTCTGCCTGATTATCCGTGTTGTTGTGCACAGTAACTGCAGGAGGAAGGAAGTCAGATTTGCAACAATTGCAAATGTATAAGCGAAGCTATTGTTTAAAAGTAGGAGGATGAGAGATGATGGATTTCATTGGAACACGTCATAAAGAGGGCTGAGAGGAAAGTTTTAGTGGGCAGTAGCAGGGAAAAAAACAAGGAGACATCTTTCTGCACTACTGGGGAGAAGACCTGGCTGTGGGGGTGTCCTGCTGCAGTCGAGACTGGGGAAAGCTGAAAGAATTACCTTTCCACTGGCAGAGGCAGTCCTATCTGAAAAAGCTGAGAATTCCAGGCAATGACCCCGGCTTGAGAAGGCAAGCGTTCCTTTTTGTTGGAGTTAAGCCAAGAGAGCCACATTCACAGAGAGACTCTCTGAACAGATAAGGTAATTACCTAACTGGGGGAGCTGTGTGTGTGCACGAAAGTATGCAGTCAGTGTAGAAAAATGAAAGTCCCGTGCGTGTCTTAATCAAGTGCTAATGTTGCAATTTAAGTTCTGTTCTCCGCCACTATAATTGCAGTGTGTCATTGAAAATGCTTTGATTGTTCCATTTTATTGCTGTAAAGAATGAGATCATGTCTAAATGCAACTTTTATAATACAGAAAATATTTGAAAACAGACGGGTGGTTTATTTTCTATTTACCATTACAATGCCAATGATGTGGGGAGATTTTTAAACAGTGCAATGGTCATTTTAAGACAGATGTGTGTATGTCAGAATCAGTATGAATAATTGTGAGTGACTGTAGTATAACTTGTTGGAGGTACATGAGCCAACGGGAAGAGAGACTCTCTGAACATAGCTCCCTACCGTATATAAGGTAGTGGAAATTACCACAAGACTACCACATATAGCTCTCTGTCGTAGATAAGTCAGTGAGTTTGCCCATGGTGGCGCACCAACACTATCCCTGGAAATTGTGGTTTCCCTAGAATGCAGGTCTGAGGTCTCTCTAGTGATTACACGAAAAATCTAAGCGAAGATAAGGGATTCTGGACATTGGGGCCACAAATAAAACAAGGGAATTATGCTCACCTAAATACCACCAACCACGTATACCAAATATGCAGGTCTGGGTGCTGAAATAATGCATGTCCATTGTATTATTGTTGCACATGGCCAAATCTGAATACAAAGAGTGATTATTGCTAAGTTATTTTTCGGCGGTAATAAAATACCGTCAGGCCCCAAATCTCCACAAAATACCCTACAGAGGTAAAGTTAAACGCAGCACATATACTGACAACAAAGGTATCGATAATTACATAACAGATTCAGCACACGTTTCAAACAACATGTGGTACCGGCACATGACCCAAATTGGTAAGCAGACAACAGAGGATAGCTGTTATGTGTGCTCATTGATCCCATACGCCATGAGCGCTTCAAGGACATTCGTTGCACAGAAATACAGGAAAAGACAGCGCGATGTATAGTATATCTGGCACTATTCCAAACGAGGGGGCGATTTCAAGGAACGGTGGTGAGAATGCAGTGAGAGACAAGGGACACATACCCATATGAAAACAACTTCCTCAAGTCATATTTGAGCTACCATAAGAGCAGCCTACATGCTGAGGCATTCAGATACATGACGAGTGGCCCCAATAAAGGAGAAACGAAGAAAGTAACGCTAGAATACCTGCCATGTGATTGGTACGCCACTGAAGTTCCTGGTGTGCAGGGATGTTGGGAAAGGCCACTGATAACAGTAACAGGGAAGATATACATGAACAATGAATGGGAAATAGGAGTGGTTGGGAGCAACATGTTAACAAGAGAAAATGTTACCACCATACAGGAACACAATGACAGATGCTGGACGACATGGGGTAATTATGTACCCATGCTGACATGGGTGGAGAAGGATGAAGACCCAATAAGCATTCTGCTGCTGACCACACCCAAGCTATGCTACTAAACACAAAGGAGACGTGGAGGTGGGATACAATACCAACTGCGGAAGCATGTTAGAACTAGAACTATCATAGGGGGGTGCTGGGATGGCAGTAATAATGGATCACTATTGGGCCTGCAGAGATAAGGCATACCACACCTTGCATCCGTTGTGGAATGGTATATGCACCATGGTACACATCAATGTACCATCACCAGTGGTGCCCAAAAAACATGTGAACATGGCCAATTCCCCCAAAATGGACAAAGGAAACAAGAGGAAAAGAAGGTCTGTACAATCACAAGAGGGAGAGAACAACAACAACAACAATAACATCCACCCAAGAATGAAAAGACAAGGAGAACCCCTGACAGAAAACTACCTGTGGGGAAGATCGGAAACAGCACTCACCTCCATCCCACCAGAGCATAGATTATTCAGCAGGGCTGCAATGTTCTTCTCGTCAATAATACACCCAGGACTACAAGCATATGCAAATGCAAAATGGCTTCAGATCACCCGATGGGAACTTATAATGACGATTAATTCAACAGTAAACGGATTCAACGCCATTAAAGAGGATCTGCGAGCGGTAAAAATGGTAGCACTACAAAACAGATATGTACTGGATCTTCTCATGGCTATGGAAGGAGGAGTTTGTGCAAAAATAGGACAATCATGCTGCACATTTAACCCTGCTAACGATGCAGATAATGGAACACTTACTGAAGCAGTATCACAACTGGCACAGATGCACTCCAAAATGATGGGAGAAAGCAAAGGTGTGAAGAAGGCTTCTAGCTGGTTTTCATTGTTATGGTCATGGATGCCATCATGGCTGTCAGATGGACTGCAAGTGATAGTTGGATGTATAATATTAGCTGCAGCAGTATTAATTGTAATAAGGTTCTTGAAGGCCAGGAAGGCACGCACTACAGACGAAATGATCGAAATGGTTGGCATGCATCCCTTGATGCCAACTGATGATGACCAGCACACCGACGTGATAATAAAGGAAAGAGAGAAACTGCGTAAACAAATCATTACCAACCACTTGGATCCACCATCTGTAAAGTTGGAGAACCCAAGAAACCTGAGGAGCTATGTCGGAAGATGGGTATACTGCAAACCAGGAGGGAGCTGTGTTTATATGTACTGGTCATTCGAAGACCATGTCAACCACTATGGACACTTGGGTGGAATAACTAAAGTATGGAGAGTAAGAGGAGATAAAGTAAAGGATATGTTTGTGGTCGACAAGTCGACCAGAGGGGGGACTGGAGTGGGAGAATGGGAGAACAAGCTCCCCCTAATCTCATCGCACCATGGCAGGATCGCGGCCCAGGCACCCACCACGGGGCGTGTTCGTCTATCTACCAGATGACAAAATACCCTGGTTCAAGAACATAAGGATATGCCCACCAGCCTGTCCGACTCAAGCCAACACCTGCGGCATGGAAGAACTAGATTAAGACAACAGCCACAAGCACCCACATCATTAGAGATGCCACAACGACCTAGCCACTGCCAAGAACACACGTGCCATCATGCACACTGGTCACTCACGCACCAGCCTACACGAAGAACATATTCAGTGCTATGACGTAGGTGACTGACACACCCACTGACGTGCATCTTTGTTATTTTTCACATAGGCCCCTTTATAGTAATGCAGAAATGCAAGACGCCTGAAGAACTCGCGTATGCGCTTGCTGACGTTTCTCCCACCTCTCGCCTTGTGATGACACCATAATGTAGACATAACATTGCTTATGACACCATGTCAAACCACGACATAGGTAGCATGGATTATGCATCGTCACCCATGAACTAGGCCGAGTAGGCTGCAAGCAAGAGCCTCATCATGAAGACTGTATGAGCAAGAATACAAGTGCTGATCACGCAGAACGAGCCCAGTGAGAGCTCATAGCCAAGGGCACGATGTTACAACTCATATGCTACCAGCCGGCGCCAAGGTCACACCTGTAAGCTAAGCCAAGCACACAGAAACGAAATACAACTTTAAATGTGCAGAATTCCGCTCCAGCTACGGTCTCTCCACACGTGACCAAGCCGATCTTACAAGGTGCCAGACCCATGAGACAGAAGTCGCCTGGGTCCCATGTCTGGGACACAGGTTTCAACAGCGAAGTGGCAAGATGGACACCTACAGTGATGGGAATGACCTGCTTACAGGCCTATGAGCGAACCCGTACATTGTCTGCACAAACACATAGTTACACATTGTTGCTAGTGTCAGGTACACCGCGAGCTAGGAACGACGATGGTCCCAGGGTTGGGGCTCGCGGGAGGACCAATCAGAACACGGGGGGACTCATCACTGATGCCACTAACATTAGCCAATCATCAGGGGTCTTTGTGTAACAATTTTCAAGTATCTAATAGAAGGGACAGCCTAAGTATACCACCTGACTCATCCTTAACCACTAATATTCTTCTCTATATGTATCCTATACTAACCCTACCACTTGAGGAACCAATCCGAAGTGGCAATAGGTTTTTTGCTAACTTTCCCAGGTGACGCAAGTAGCGCGTCATACTGCTGTAAAAAGACCCATCCCTGCCATTGTTATAATAAACAGCAGAGCACCCTTGCTTCTTGTGTGTGTCACATACTCATTTTGGGAAGCACAGGAGGAGTTGGGGCCTCCCAGCCCGGAGGTCCGCGGACGGCTCAGCTGACCTCGGGAAAATCACCCCGACAATATCTTGACGATGGGTACATTATTTTGAAGACGCTATAAATAGGGAAATTATCTTACTGTGCTAGGGTTGGAAAGTGCCACTTTTAATAACGGTACAATGTTCATATTTTATGGTTCACTTCCACTGTATGCTGTGGTCATAATAAGAATGCCAGACTTGTCCTACTTAGCAAAGCACATTAGCAAAACTAGAATGATCATATGCATGTTTTTCTGATGGAGGACTCCACCTGAGATCGATAGTTTGGTATACTTTAAAAATACCCTTAGAGAAAGAGGATGGAGACAAATAGCACCAATGAGTGTTCCATGCGGTTTTACATAAAACCAAAGAGAATTTTGGGGCTTTCAGAATGATTGCATATCTTTATATTTGAAAAATAAATAAATAAATAAATAAAAGGGATGTATGCTTGTATCACTAATTAAATAATTAATTTTGGGCTCAGGGCTCATTTCACAAATTACAGCAATCACTCTAAAGTTGACATTTTGGTACCAGTGAATCATATATCCTCTTTCAGACAGTCTACACTTTTGAATGTCAGTATGAAATGCCTGTGACATCTGTCACATCCCTTAAGAAGGAATCTTTTCTAAGGTAAGGGTCTGGGATTCAGTGCGAGCATGCCCAGTCCTTAATGCACAGGCAGCCTAGTGGTAAGGATGAGCATGCTTGTCCTTTTTGCATAGACTTTATTAAAGCTCACCAGTTAAGTGCTTTAGTTGTACATCCCAAAAACGTCTAATTTGTTAAAATGATGCCTGTGTTGATTGTAATATGGCATTTTGACACTGCTTATTATCACACTCCCGTTCATCCCGTCACCTCATCACATATTTAATTATTCTAGTGACAAAGAATGGCGCTTACCTTACTGCCTAAGCTCCACCCCTTTCTCCATTCCAATGTTAAATGTGTGATGACATGTAGGACTGAAGGGGATAACCCAGCTTCATGGAGAACCCAATTTCCATTGCACCAAATTGCTCAATGTACAGATCATTTCAATATTTTATGTTCAATAGTTAATAGTTTTGAAAAGCAATACCTATTGTATTCTGAATTCTGTACTCAATATTCAATATTCTTTTGAATTCTGTCTGATATGTCATTAACTAAGCAAATGTTGATTTTATTTTCGGTTATGTAATATAATGTCATTATTTTGATTTCTATTTTTGTGAATTGATTTTGCGATGAAATACCTAAATATTTTAATATTTGTAAAATTATATTGTAAAGATAATGAAATTCAGCTAAAACAATAAAAAAATATATT
The DNA here is from genome assembly GCF_040938575.1 of Ambystoma mexicanum. NCBI lineage: Eukaryota > Metazoa > Chordata > Amphibia > Caudata > Ambystomatidae > Ambystoma > Ambystoma mexicanum. The sequence continues at coordinate 576,250,345 of NC_090940.1, forward strand.
TTCAAAGACATAGGGGGTAATTGATCGAATAAATGTGCACCAAAATCAGTGGCGCAAGCAGGCGCAAGTGTGAAAAAGCCAGCACACCCATGCGAATCGCACGCGTGCGATTCATGGAAGGACCTGCGCGTATAATTTCTGGGATGTGCACCAAAACCGCGCGTGGCACACACCCACGCACGCATTATTTCCACATCCGAACGCCATGCGCGACGCGCACAGCGAAAGCACACAACGTCAGCGCAAACATCAAAAAAGGGGCGGAGCAAGGGGCGGAACACGCAGAATGGGGAACAACACATGAAAATAAGGGCGTAACAGGGGAAGTACCGCTGGGAACTACACGGAACGCCCAAACGCACGCGACCTACATGTATTCATGGAATCAAATAGGGAAAACCTGCGCACGTCAAAACACACGCACAATTACGTCCGCCACACAAAAGCAGGCGGAAGCGCCCTCGTGCAGTATAAAAGTGCGCGCAAACAACAAACAAGCATATACAGCTACGATGAATGTCCCGTTCCAAGCAGCAGTGATCGTGGGACACCGCAAGAGGAGGAGAATAGTCAGGCCTCGCATTCTTTTGCCCAGTGCCAGCCTTTTTGGGATGCCAGACGACTAGGTGTATGGTAGGTATAGGTTTCCACCTCATATCATCCTTTATCTGGTCAGGATGTGGGAGGATGAAATCACATCACCCATCCTGTGCTCCCAAGCATTGAGCCCCTTGGAGAAGTTTCTCAATGTACTGCATTTTTTTGCCACTGGGTCATTTCAGCAGACAATTGCCATTGTGTGGGGGGGTCTCACAGGCCACGCAGTCATGCTGCCTATACCAGGTGTTGGCAATCATCACTGTGCGCCCCTCAGTCCGCAGGCACATGTATATGCCCAGAACACCCGCAGAAAGGCAGGCTGTGGTCCTGGACTTTTACAGGGTGGCACACTTCTCCAAAGTGCTTTGTGCCATAGATTGCACCCATGTGGCCCTACGTCCACCTAGGGCCACTGAGCGCATCTATCAAAACCGCAAGCACTGGCATTCCATCAATGTGCAGGTGGTATGCGATGCCAAGGGGATCATCACCTCTGTATATGCAAACTTCCCTGGGTCCACCCATGACAGTTTCATATTCAGAATGTCTACCCTGAGCCAGGCTCTGGAAGCTGGGAAGCATGGCGCCACATGGCTCCTAGGTGTGTACAAATGCCTGTCCACATGCATACTTGTCACACACAGACAAATACAAAAGCCCCACTAATGACAACTATTATCACCTTACCAGGGGACAGTGCTTACCCTCTGAGCACCTACATGATGACACCCATACGGAACCCCACCACACCACCCCAGGTAAGATACAACACAGCCCATAATGCAACTAGGGCCATAGTGGAGCGCACATTCGGAGTGCTCAAGTCACGCTTTCGCTACCTTGACCGCTATGGTGGTCAGCTACTATATGCACCCCCAGTAGTGTGCAGGATCATTGTGGCAGCATGTGTCCTGCACAACGTCGCAACACAGCATGGCGTACCAGTGGAAATGGTGGTGCCCCCACATCCCCAACAACACGCCCGGCCGCTGCGCATGGGAGGGGAAAGGGCATGTGGCGAGGCAGCCTGTACCAGCTTGTGGCCACATTTTCACCTCAACTCCAACCCCTGCAGAGTGCACACAGGCCTGGCACATACCAGGTCACAATCAATGATGAGAAAGGGACAGTTAATTGTCACTACCTTACCACACTGACAATGTGTCCACGGAAGTGCCACATTGTGTGCATCCCTAGATACCTAAACACAACCAATCCCATGAGACCAAAGGGAACACATTCAAGGCATTTCCCCCCACCCCCTGACCTTTATAAACAGGGCATGAAAAGACTGGCATGCCACCCAAACCCTCCCAACACTCCTCGACCCTGACTGCCACATCATACCATGGCATGCAACGTGAAAACATCCAACCATATGCACCACACATGACACAATAGTCATGAAGTTCCATGTGAGAAATGTAAGTAGTCACCAGACAATGATACCTCACCTGGAATCGGAAGAAAGGAGTGACCAAAATCTCACACCCAGAAAATGGTGCCACAAATGCATGCCACCAGTCGTTTAAGCAACAAAAGTCTGAATATCTTTTGCATTGCACACTGGACAATAGCAAATGGCCATATCAAACACTGCACAGCACAGTGAGCGTGCATTGCATTTGTGAAAACACCTCTGCATCAGTTCAAAAAAGGCATACAAACAAATATCACCCTTCCATGAATAATGACTTGGAAGTGAACATCGATTGTCGTGACACAGCATGCATGAGAAGACAATCTGGGTGCAATGTCTCTGGGTACAGTGTTGCCTAAGTGTATTTGTCCATATGGACATGTCTAGAATACATGATTGTGAAGTGAATTGAATGCCAGTGTCCCGTACACAGCACATTTGAACATAGCACCAAGACCCCCCCTGTGTCTCAAACCTCACCAATCCCCTAACACGTCAAAACAAATCAACACCTTGCATCAGCCATTGACCAGCAGAACATATCGTGTACAGAGTACACCACATCGGCAATGGCAGACAGTGACCCATCACTGAATCATTGAAATCGATGAAATGAAGAACACACAAAATTCATCATATTGCATCAATGAGGGTGTGAATAAGGGAGATGAACAGTACATTCCTACATGTCCTTCAATCAGTCCACAGTGTGAGAATGAACTGGAAAAGCAAAGTACATATAATACATGCCGGGACCAATAAGGGAGAGCCTAGGGACGGATTGTAGGATGACATAACTAGCATCCACATTCCCAAGCATGATGGGAATAGTCGCAGTGCAGGAGTCACATAAGGAGGGGAGTGACGGAAGAGGTTGGACAAGTGACAAACTATGGTAGGTCTACAAAGATTCAACATAGTGCGGGGGAGGCGGAGAAGAAAGAAAGAAGGGAAAGGGGGAAGAGATGACCTGTAATCAGTGGTGGAGGGAGTAATGATCAAATAAGCTGTCAAAATAATACTGAAAATAGCGAAGGTGGGGCGTGGAAGGACTGAGGCAGAAGGGCAAATGTCTCTAAAGAACAAGCGCCTATGTATGACCATGGCCAATGGCAATTGGGCTAGTGGTTGAAAATGACAGCCAGAGTACAAGGAGGAGGCCAAAGGGGGGTGGAGAGGAAGAATGAGGAGAGAAGGGAGGAGGGGGCCAAGCTCAAAATGACCAATGGGGGAGATGGTGAAAGAAAGCACTCATAGGGGGCAGAGGGAAACCTGCCGGTAAGGAGAGTAGGGGATGAGATGATAAAGGGGGGAGACAGAGGGACACTGACAGGGGCAGGGGAGACAGGGCGGTCGTCAAGTGACTGAGAAGGTATGTGGACAGGTCTAGACAGGGGCACCTTAGTGGCCTTTTGATAGTGGTGACAGGCTCAACCATCCTTATTGGCCGGATTGTCACAAGGGCCTAGTGCAAACAGTGGGAAAGGGGGGTCAGGTCCAGGACAAAAACTGATAATTAAAATGACAAACAACGTAATCATAACTCAGATGTCACATCCAAACACCAGCCAGGGCTGGGAAACGGCCAAAGTGGTGGTAGCCAGGAATGAGCGGTTGTGGAAATGCGTGGTGACAGGGGTAACTCAGCGTGCAGCCTTCATGTGGCATATCAAAATCACTGTGGGACTACTGTCCTAATTCAACATTCTCATCACATCCCTCCCACCATCAGTGTGTAGTATGCAGACAAAGGGTGCATGGTACCAGCTACAGCAGGAAGTACATCAACATACACATTCAATACATAACAAACATCTCAAGCAATATGATGAAATGTACAGTCAGCTTAATACTCACCAAAGTGAACTGCAGACATTCATAGGAGAACCCACCTGGAATACTCACTAGGGGTGTACACACAAGTAGAACTGCAGGCTGGCCACAGATATGATGGAAGCCCAATGCCCATGTGTGATATGCTCTTACACCGAGCCAACCTTGCGAGCCCATGGAAAAGGGAAGCAGGAGTAGCATATGTGTCAGGACCCCAAGCAAAACACATACACAAGACAAGCCTGAATGGGCCCAGCAGGAACATACAGTGGATGCTTTCCGATGCCACAAAGCACCACACTGTCACATGTACGCACAATAGACAAAAGAAAAAAAGAAAAAAATAGAATTTGAATAATGTATTGAAAGAAATAAAATGAAAAGAGTGATGAATTAAAGAAAAGCAAAATTAACAAAAAAGAAGAAAACAAGAAAAAAACATAACATAAATTAAAGCAAGTCAAAAAATTCAAAAATAATAAAAAAATAACCGAAACTGTAATTCAAATGAACAATCAAAATGATAAGATGACATACTTACCAGAAACCATACAATTTTGATCAAAAATCAAAAATATATTCAGATAAAAAAATGCAGGAAAAAAAAATGCCCATATATGACCTGGGGTTGGGGGGGATCCAATAGGGGGGAGGTACAGGGTGCAAATCTACACCCCATGCGTAGATGCCGAGGTAAAAAAAAAAAAAAAACTCACTGGGCTCACCGCCTGCACGGCACGACCTATGTGGGAGATAGGTTGTCATTGTCACCTTCTGGCTCTGATTCAGAAGGTGGAGGTTGTGCAGTTAATTCACCACGCCTACCCACGCCTTACCCCTCAACGGCAGCAAGTATGCTGGTCTGGTAAGCCAGGTCCTGGCGGGCAATGAGACTGAGGCCAGCTTGGATCACCTCACGTGTCACACGTGCTTCCTCCTGCAGGGACTGACATGTAAGACAGAGTTCAGATTGCATGGCCTCACATGACAAACAGAGTGTCTACAGGTTTGCACAGAGTTCAGCTGAGATGGTTCTTTCAAGCTGTTCAAACCTGTCTTCTGTCCGCGTACTCTGATCCATCATGAGGTCAGCTAGAGTAGATCGGAGGGCTTGTTGTTCCACACTCAGGGCCTCACAGTGTGCCTGTGCTTGAGCATCAAGTGCTTCATGCAGTGCTGCCATTTCAGCCCGGCATGCCTGTCATACGCCATCAAGCCCAGCCTGAGTGAGCGGCACGTGGACTGCATAGCCCGCTGATGGAGCACCATTTGCCTAACAGAAGGGTGGATGGAATGGACCACACTTTCCATACCTTGAGCAATCATCTGAACTGCTCCCCCCTGTTGCTGTGCTATGGCAATCATGGAACTCTCCCACTCAGTTGACCCCGGTGCCACATGGCCACTGCGTTGCCGGACACCACACCTGCTGGGCCCAAGGAGATGTGGTCCTTGACGGGTTGGAGCCACCTGCGGCTGCAGGACTGCATCCCTCCGTCGACCTGATGCCCCAGGAACATGGCCAACTGGTGTTGAGTGTGACCGTGCACCCGTAACCATCAAAGGTGGACATTGCAACCCTTCCTGGCTCCCAACTGCAGGTGTCGCAGACAGAAGACCATCCGACACAGGATCACCTACTGGCAATGACACGTCATGATGCAGATCCGCCTCATCAGAGGATACATCAGAGCCTGACTCAGAGTCAGCTCTGGACACAATTTCCTGGAACACCAGTGGGTTCTCCTGGGCTGCCACCCCACGACCACCACTGGTGTATGGTTGGTCATGTGAACTGACCACTGTGCTGGTATGACATCTTCATCCTCCGTCGCCAGTGCCAGCTGCAACATAAATAAAAAAACAAGAATATGCACGTTAGTACCACATACCACACACATAAAGTTCACAACATTGACAGACAAATAATGAAACAGGCATGTCACGGGCAAAACAAACCATAACATGCTTCCAGTAGCATTGCAAAGCAGGGCCATTCCGAAAGCAGTAAAGGATGTGTGCAAAATGTGAATGCAACACATGTATTGCATTTTGCACATCACCAGCACCACACACAACCTCTAGAGGGCATACATGCAATCCAAATATGAGAGATGTTAACAAAAATTCAGCACCTAGCATAAGCATGTGTTGCCACACAGAGAGACAGAGCTACAAATGTAACCGAAAACACGATGATACATGTAACATGCATGTTCATGGTTAGCACTCTACTACAATCAACCATGCACTGTACATGTGTCATAGGAGGCATCTACGCTAGTGCATTTCAAAACTGTGATGGGAGGACATGGTGACATACATGTCAGGTCAACATAACACAGCACCATCATGATTGAACACGTACACAAGTGGATCAGAGCGCAAACAAGCAAAGGGAGGGGAACAAGGGAGAAAACAAAAGCAAAACAACTATCAAAGTGGGCACAGTGACATACAGAACATCCTAGCGCATGGAGAAGGGATAAAGGGTTGAAGACCCAGAAATGGGGGGAAGGGGAACGTGCCAAACAGAACAGACCAAAGAAGGCAAATGAAGTGCAATGATAGAATGTCCATTCAAATAGTGGTAGTGCAGCCAGCAAGTGGCAAGTGCAAGATGATTTGGACAGGGCAAATCTGATGAGTGCAGACAAGCAGTGCTGGACTGCATGGGGACAAGCACTGGACCCATTGATATGGGAGGCCTGTAGGCAGTGCATCCGGGAGGCAGGGTGGACAGAGTGTGATGGACAGAGTGTGTGCAGGGGCACAGTGCCAACAGAGGAAACTGTTCAGCTGGGTAGAAGAGGGGCTAATGCAGGAGCAAGAAGGAAGGTGTTGAGGTGCTACCAGAGGCAGATATATCTCCCCTCAAGACTCAACAAGGCCAGTTGGCACTTCAAAAGTGAGCTCCCAGCTGTACACACAGATCTGCTCCTACCTCATTCATTATATTTCACGACTGAGTTTGAGGGAGTGTGGGGTCAGGATGAAAGGACTCAAGGGGGGATGAATTGGTAGATGGATTCTGTAAGGTATCTGCTACCCTGACCAAAAGAATCCTTGCGCACAATGCAGAGCGTCTGAAATAACATCCTTGCATCCACTAGTAACCAGTGAAGGGGTCACATAGCTGCAATGATGGTATCCCAGGGCTTGTGGCCAAGGACGAGTCTTGCAGTCCTGTACCGGATTAGTGGTGGAGGGTGGAGGCTGGTCGATTATTGAATGAGACTGTCACAGTACCCCAACCTTTAATGAACCAGAGCTTGACAGACTGTGAGCATGTAGGAGAATGCTAGGGAGGGCACAGTACCCTTGAGGTGGTGGAGCAATGAGTTAATCCATTCCAAGATACATCACAAATGTGTATGTAACAGGGATGTGTTGAGTCAAAGGTGACCCAGTGGTCCATGGCCTTGCAGGTGGAGGCAGGAGAGGGGCCAAGTGGGGCTGTCCAAAGATTGATTGCAAAGGATGGAAAAGGTGCATCAATGAGGAGGATGTCAGTCTTGCTGGCAATCGGACAGAGACGTTGGTAGTACACCAAATGCAAATAGCAATGAAGCTATCTGAAATAAGGGAGGGACAAGAGGTGACCAAGGGCATCCAGGAAATGAGTTGGTTGTCATCAGCATAGCACCGGAACTGGTATAAAAAAAATGATAATGGAGTAGTCAAGAGCTGGCAGGTTCTCTTTGTGATTTGAGGCCGAAAGTTCAGACCCCTGGTGAACAACACAGGTGGAGAGGGAGATTGAGGATAGGTAAGAGGCAACTTGTAGCTGGTCGGGTCACACATACCAAACACACTTGTCATTGAGTTGCACGCATGAATACTCACCAGATGATGCATCGTAGTCCATCCTCTCTCCCACTCCACAGATGTGTTCCTCCGGGATGAACTCTGAAGCGATCTCCTCATGCTGAGTGAGTTTATCCTGCTCTGATGGTGGCCCACCACCTGTCACAAGAGACATGGAGTAATTGGAGGCACGCTTTTGCTTAGCACTGCGTTGGAGGTCATTCCAGCGCGTGTAGCAGTCCTGAGCTGTGCGCACCTGGAATTCCCTGGATATCACACCATCCGCAACACGCTGCCAGTGGACCCAATGCTGGCTGATGTGTTTTATTCCACTGTGGGCCCACAAGCATATTGTGTTGGTGTTCCGACACGTAGCCCACAAGGAAGTCCAGTTCCTGATTGCAGAAAGGCTTCTTCCTTGACGTGCCAGAGGCCGGGGCCATGTCTGGGGTCCCAGCCTCTTGTGCAGGAGCACGCTTCCTCCCTTTGGACGATGGTACTGACCCTGAGGGAGCAATGTGGCCCTGTTCAGTGGGGGCAGTGGCGCTCGTGGACTGGACCAATGTAGTGGGTGTTGGTATGAGGACAGAAGGTCTTGCTCGGGTCTGAGTCACTGCCGGGGTAGTGTTGGCTGCATCTGTTCATGCAGCTACCACCACCCGGCTGCTTGGGGCAGCAGATGTCAGTACTGCTCCAGATATGTGTGCCACAGTCACAGCCACAGTGGACGCACATGAGCCCACCTTCCGGACAAGATGTAAATCATCCTGGGAGTCCTCCTCACAAACAAAACTTGTGCTGCCTGACCCAGAGCCAGGCTGGAGGTGTCCACAGCTGCACCTGCAGCTACCACCACTGGTGGGCCTGTGACAGCAGAAGTAGATTGCTGTTGGGTGATATGGGTGCCAGGTTGAGATGCAACAGCTGCATCACCAGGAAACACGGGGTGGTGGCATGTCTGCACCAGCACATGGCTGTGCATCCTGTCCCAGAGGGGCACCCCTGCCTCTTCCACCCCTGCAGCCAACCTGGCCACCCTGGATTCCCCGTCCTCCCTGGTCTCCGTGCCCACATGCCCGACTACGTTCAGCCCTTGCAGGACGGCCAACTTTGCCACCCTTAGCCTTTGGTGGCCTCCCAACCATTGCACCGATGGAAAATGGGCTATGGGAGGTTCACCCAACAATTGTCCTGGGCAATTGGCTAGAGGGGAGCAGGGTACTTGATGGTATGGGTACCTAAGTGCCCCTGCAAGGCTGTCTATGACCCCTGGGGAGAAATTACGGGTCATGCAATGCTTAGGCACCCCCTGAAAAAAAAAGAAAAAGAAAAATCAAAAGTTAAGATGAGATTATGCTCACCAAATTAGAAAAAAAAAAATAATAATGTGCACGTTACCCCGGTAGCCCACATGCATGAATATTACCCCTAGAAGTACGGTGTGGCACCCAGGAACACAAAAAACACATACACGTGGAACACGCGGGCTACAATGACCTCTAAACGGTACGCATTCACAGGGGGTACCACAGAGGAAAAAAAGCATATGCGACTCAATGTCTGCCTTGCGTGGAGAAAAAAAAAACACGTGCTTGTGCTCTTAGGCAAAACCCCACCAAAAGAAGAGGTACGGGTTTCAGACACAGTGAAGTAATCATGTGTGATTGCAGCACGTACAGTGTTTTGCTGGCCCGCGCTCACCTTTAACCCGTGCATAGAGCAACACCTGCGCACATAACATCACAGGCGCACTTATGCTCCAAGGGCCTTTCCTCGAATTACAAGCTGACGTGCAGTTTTTTCACGTGCCAAATCACTCCGTATCAAGCTGGCCATGCAACAACACACAGAAGACCACGCTCCTGCCCAGAAGGACATTTTCCTGCCTGCAGAGCCCCAACCACGCTCCCACCTGCCATCTGCTGCTGCCTGCCTGCTGCCCACGTGCCCTGCTGTTTGGTGCCTGTACGTCAGCCATCTGTAGAGGTGCAGTTGCTGTGACCAGCCCTGCTGGAACAGAAGACTCCCGACTGGGATACCATCACTCCACAGCCCAGCTCCAGGACCCCGTTGCCCACCCACACCTGCCTCGGGGGTTGGCATGTCGGACACAACACCATCTGGCACCAGTGGCAACCCCCCAGCAGAGAGGCAGAGGGCTACCAGCTTCAGTGCCAATGAAGTTGGTATCCTGGTGGAGCAAGTCCTGGGGCAGTATGATGCCCTCTTTGGAAATGTGCGCGCCGACAATGAAGGATGGAAGAGGATCTGGATGGACATCGTGACTGCCATCAACGTGGAGGGGGTGGCAGTCCGTGACATTCAACACATCCGGAAGCGCTGGGAGGACTTCAGGTCCAGGACCCTCAACAAGGCCCGGTGCCTCTTGAAGGCAGCAGATGCTGAGGGGTGCTCCACCTCTGGGTCCTTGAGAGGAAGACCCGTCTGGAGTCAAGCGGTAAGTGTACATTTGTATTTGTATTTGTTTTTTATTTGTAACGTGCACCATCAAGCCCAGAGGCATCAGGGTGCAACTTGTGCGGAGTTACTTACAGAGCATAAAGGTACAGAATTTTAAGCACGGGGCGAATGTACATACATAATAATCAACGAGTATATCAATATAGATAATTTACAGAGCAATATTTTACATGTGGCATAGAGACAAAAGTGTACATGCGTACTGATTGGACGCAGTGCATGATGAGGTGTGGCAGGAGTGTGCAGGTTGCACATATGTCTTTATAGGGCCATGTATGGATGTGTATGTATAGGGACATGAGCCTGCCGCATGTGAGTCCTCTCATGTGTTGGACACATCGATGGTGTATGTGTTGGTAAGCATGCTGGCCAAATGCAGGTGTGGGTCTGTGTATGTACTAAGGCATGGCTGTGGTGTCACACATGGATGCTGCTTCCACCTGCATGTATCTGTACTATGTACATTTGCATGTGTGTGTATTTGACAAGTGTGCAACTGTGATACACCATGGATACATGTGACACTGACATGTAGGAGACTGATTGCCAGATGTGACATGGATGGCGATGTTATCAGTGCAACAGGTGGTGGAGATGTACAGATGCATGTCTGTCTGGTGGCGTGTGTGCGTGTGTTCTGCACTCCCCGTGTTGCATGTGACATCAAGCTCACCTTCGGCTGCTCATGTTTGTTGTCTGTGTATGGATGGTGCGGCCTGGTGAAACATTCCTGTTTATTTGCTCATGTGTGTGAGTTGAAGTGACATGTGTGTTGAGGAGTGTGATGCCATGTGTAAAGTTTGACACTGCCACTCATGTACAACTGTCATGTGTGTATCAGACCATTGTACAGTGCCGTGATGCCTGTGTTCTATCTCTCCCTGTCTGCAACGTCAACTTATGAAGAGGGCGGAGACGGTGCTGTGGAGCAAAGCGGCAGGAATCACACCGCCAGCCGGAGACGCAAGGCCCGGCCCTCCTCTCATGTTGTCATCTCGTTGTGGAGTGAGGAGTCTGGTGCCACGTCCATGGCCGCAGCTGCTGAGGGTAGGTCCAAGAGGTGGAGGTTGGAGGTGGACTGCTCGGCAGCAAAAGGGGCAGCTGAGACCCCACATGGTCTAATGGAGGAAGAAGGCACAGAGTCATCCAGCTTGCTGGGGGGTTTGGTTGAGGAGGAGGCCATGGAAGGGACACACATGGGGCCTGGAGGGGGGATTCCACTGGTGCTCATGGTGCAGTCCAGGGGCAGGGACAGGAGGAAGCACAGGCCACAGCGGAGGTGCCTGTGTGTAATCCTGTCCCCGATCCTGTGACTGCATCATCCCGCACCAGCAGGGATGCCTACGTCCAGACCCGTTCTCAGGGAGAGGATGAGCGCACAACAACTGGCCTTCCTCTCCTTGCAGACGTGGCAATCTGGGACCGGGTTGAGCCTGTCCTGGCTGGCATGGCGTTGCGTCAACGGGGCATACGAGATGACATGTAGTGTTTTCGTGAAGACACTGTACGTCATTTCGGATGCCTCTTTGACCGCGTCGACCTACTAGGACGGGTCGCCAGTGCTGGATTCCTCTGTGTGCTGGACCTTCTTCCGACCCCCTCCTCACCTGAACCCCCTATACTCCAGTCATCCTCCGTGCCATCTTCCGGCCCATGTATCACCGGGGTACCCTGTGGAGCTGCCTCTGACCCAGCGGCCAGGCTGGTGGAGGACACATCCCTGCCACAGTCAGGAGTCGGAGGTCCAGCAGGGGTGGCCACACAAACAACTGCACCTCAGCAGGAGGAGGACATGCAGGCATCAAGAGGCAGGGCACAGGCACAGCAGCAGCAGGCTCAAGGTGGGAGCGATGATGGCTCGGGGTCATCAACATCAGACGGACAGGCATCGGCCAGAGGGCAGGTGGACCCTGGATTGGGAGTGTCTTCCATGTGGCAGCGGTTGGGCCAGCACATAGATGCAGAGCGGCAGCGGGAGGAAGAAGCAAGGCTCACTATGGTCAGGGCAGAGAACTCCATGCGCAGGGCGCTGAGGTGGGCCAAGTGCCTCGAGACAATTTGCAGTGAGTTGGAGGTGGACATGGCGTTATTCCTGCGAAACCTCGGGGCCATGGAACAGACACGCCTCCAGGACATAGAACAGGAGTTTGATGATACCCTGGCCCGGGAAATCGACAAGTGAGCAGTAGGACTTGCCTGCCGCCATTGTATATAGTTAGTTAGTGTTAGGTGTCATTTATGTTTTTCTTTCATTTGGGGTGCTTGGACTATGCCCCACATTTTTGTAGATAGTTCTTTATTAGTTCGTCTTTTTTGTAGGTTTCATTTCAATAGTTGGGGTCATGAACCCTGGATTTGTTATTTGTATATATTTGAACAATGGATTTATCATCATTATTTTTTATTTCACCATGGAGCAATGGATTTTACTTATTTCTTTCCCTTTGGATTTGCTTTGTTGGACGGAGACTTTGGACACATTTTCATTTGGATCCATTTGGATTCTGATTTAATATATTTTATTAATTTTGGGACATGCTGCATTTTATTTCTTATTTCCATTATTGTGTGTTTTCATTTAATTCCCTTCATTTTGTGTTCAATACATTTTTGTTTCATACTTTAATGTGTGGTATTCTCTCATTGGTTTCATGCATGTCACGATGTGGGTTTTCACATTCACTGGCACCCATTGTGTGTGTGTGTGACGGACATGTGTTGATGTATATACTTGCCATTTGGGTTGTGTCATGTAATGGGCATTTCAATGTGGAGTGGATGGAATACTTGGTTGGGTCTTTGAACAGGGGTGGTGTGTGGTGGGATTTGGGTGGACATAAGGCCCAGGATTGTGGATCATGATGATGTGTTGAGGGGGGACAAGAGTCAGGGCCTGCTGGCAGGTGCCCGTCACTGCTGGGTGGGTGGAGGTGCAGGGGGACATGAGTTGGGGCCTGCTGGCAGGTGCCCGGCACTGCTGGGTGGGTGGGGATGCAGGGGGACATGAGTCTGGGCCTGCTGGCAGGTGCCCGTCACTGCTGGGTGGGTGGTGGTGCAGGGGGACATGAGTCGGTGCTCACTAGTGCATGGTGACCTGTGGGCTGGCTGGGGGGAATGCCCAGGGTGGATGGGTTACCTGCGGGGCATGGACAGGGTGGATGGGCTGCCTGCGGGGCATGGCCAGGGGTGCAGGGTAGTCCCCTGTGGTGTGGGCTGCCTGCAGGGCCTGGGGAGGGGGGAGAGGGCACGCCTGGGAGGACCCACACTGCCAATTTGCATGTGAAACTCTCCAGGGGACTACCCTGCACTAGAAATACACATACCTACTTCACAATGTAGGGACACATAAACTACTTCCTGTTGCAATCATTCGAAAATCATATTTTGTAAATTATAAGGATGCAGTCAATAAATAACATTAAACAGCAAGAATCATATATACACATCACCTTAGATATGATCGTTATATACTTCTATCACAGACGATGGGCTTGATTTACAGAGAGTTTTTCAATGGGATTGCACCATTGTAAAATGCTTTTGTAGAACAGGCCAGATCGGTCTTTGGAAATAGAGAAATTCTTCTCTGGCTGAAATCCACCTGTTTTCTATCATTTAACATGATGACAACTCAACCCCAAAGTACTGGACTCCCTCTAAAGAACATGATCTTGATTTTTGATCAGATAGTTTACCACTGAAAAAAGAGGTGTCACCATGGGGGACCATGTTGCCCAACTTCTTCCAAATGTGTACATTTCAGAATTCAACATGAACAATGGTGGGAAAAAAGTCCCTGAAACTGTCAGAACCATGTAATGTACTGGGTAAGATTTATTGGAGATATATTTGTTATCTGGAATGGCACAGATACAGAAATCAAGCAATGAGTAGTGTGTTTAATTAAAATAAGCCTTTATTCATTTTAAAATGAAGTGGAGCGAAGTCAGCCTTCCCTTCCTAGATGCAGATCTATACACTGAAAACAAGTATCTGAAAATGATATACAGTGTTTATAACAAATTAACAATAACAAATTTATTTTATAACAAAACATAAATAACGAAGATGTTTCAAATGTTATGTTAAAAATATATGTGGGGAGTTGGGTAAGGGATTAGAACGGGTGTGGAGGGTGTTGGGTGGGGTAAAAGATAGGGAAATGCAGGGTTCGAGGGGGGCACCCAAATTGAAAAACAAAATTGAAATGTTTATGTTGTTTTAAATTCGTTGTAAAATGTTTTGTTATTTTTTCATTTGTTAATAACACATGGAACCCTCAAAAATGTACTATAAATTGATGTAACCAAACTCTATCTTACATGTGAAAAGTATATATGCATCAAATACCATACAGAATATTCCAAAAGGAGATTTCAAATGTGTCTTATGGAACTGCACCGATACATCAGCTAGAAGAGGAGTACAAATTTTCCACTAAGATTCAAATGCGAGGCTATATCAAATTAAAAATCCCCAAAACCCTGCCAAATGTAGCCACAATGCCACATAAAGTTTTACGAGTTGTAAAAAAGAAAGCAAGTATCGACAATTGGGAGCACTTGCAAGTGAGATCCACCAGCCAATATCTGAAAGTTAATACATTGTTACAGGCATTTTTGAAGGAACATTGGTAGCTTTATCATGTTGATAAAGATGTTGGTGAATTATTTAATAAAGAGCCACCTCTGTGAACTCACACCATTAAACATTATGCAAGTCCTTGCCATCTCAACCCTTTCAATGAAACAAACAAGACATGACCAGATTACAAACCACATGGGATTTGCAAATAAAGCAATTGCAGCAAATGCACAGATACCTTAAACAAAGCAAGAGCTGTGGACTGGTCAATCATTATTATTAGATAATGGGAATTGTTATTGACCCACTCTCGGCCAAATAGAATGTGTAGCGTGCAGTCAGTAACTACTGGCATTGACCGCATTCTGCACATTCTTTCTTCAGAAGCAGGCAGGGAAACAACAATGTAATTTCCAGACAAAGGGCCTCATTCCGAGTAGGGCGGTAAGTATAGGCGATTACCGGCATGGCATAAAGAGCGTTTCCGTGCTGGTAGAAGACCGTAAAAATCGGCCTATTCCGACTTTGCGTGCACGCGCTTTGCGCCATGCCGGTAATGTACCTCAGCGCCATGCCGTAAAAGGGCCCCAAAAGCCCTTACCGGCAACAAGCGCACCGTACATAACACTACCGACATAGAGAAATTAGCGGTAACCGTAAATAGCGGTTCCCGCTATTTTTGGTCACAGTTAAAAAACGGAACCGGAAAAAACGTCATCGCACAGGAACGGGAAGGAGCACGGCGGCCATCTTTAAAATCACAATCCATTGCCATCCTCTCCATACAGGACCCGGAGGCATATAGTGATCAGAGAAATAGGCATTTGAGACCAGCATCATGCCCAAAGCATTAAAAAAGGGTGCTGCACGCATAAGGAAGGAGCGCTTTACCCAGGATGAGCTCCAGATACTGGTGGACACTCTGCACGAACATGCAGACACTGTATTCAGTAGTGATGTGCAGAGGCCCACCGTCGTCAGGAAGAAAGAGATCTGGGCCTTGATGGCACAGAGGGTGAGCGCCGTGGGAAACACCCCCCGCACCAACAAGGACTGCAGGAAACGGTGGGATGACCTCAGTCTCAGGGTGCGGGCCATCCTCTCGGCAAACAGAAGTCAGGCCCTGGAGACAGGAGGAGGGCCAGGTTCCCCCATCAAAATGATGCCGTGGGAGGAAACGTGATGATGGGCACAGAAGCCATAGAAGGGGTTGGAGAAATGGAGTGTGGTGCAGCGTCATCCGCTGATGGAGGTGAGTGTCATGAGTCAAGACAGAACATGCATTCCTAACGTAAGTCACTGCCAAGGGCTGGGCAAGGTGTCATGTCATGGTTGGGCAACCCCCCCCCATGAAATCATGCTGTAACAAGTGGGACCCAGGCTGATGTAAGGTGCAAGGCTGTAACCCATATGGGCCATACCACACAAAGAGGCCGGATCTGTGAGGCACACGGGGCAGTGATTGTAAACATTGTGAATGTGAGTCATCACAGTACTCCACCAACATGAGTGACCCAGACATCTGCATGCATTTACCATCCAAGCCCAGATCACTGTCCCACTCACCACCCAAATGTCAACAAACCGCTGCAATCCCATTGTGATACCATAGGCATGTTGAAATGCTGACCCCAAATCATTGCTCATGCCGTCTCTCTCTTCCCCCCGCACAGGCAGCGAGCATGACAGCGAGAACCAGGAAAGCACCTGGGCCAGTACCTCCAGGGGTAGAGTCAGGGACCGCCGCATACCTGCAAGCAGGAAGACAACACAAGCAACACCACCTGCTCAAGCAACCCCCATGAAGGGTGCACAACCCCCACCCGCACCCCTTCCCATGCCTGCAGTGCCGCTGGACAAATGTCCCATGCTGCACTCTGAGGAGTCCAGTGTGGCTGGTGGGAATGCAGCCATGTGCCTCCTCGATGTGCCAGACACCCCCCTCCTGTGGGAGTTGGGGGGGAGGGGGGTGAGGGTGTGTGTGGGAGTTGGGGGGGAGCGGGAGGGGGTGGTGGTGGAGGTATTGTTATACACGTTAGAACATTATTATTCAATACACCGGTTGATCATCTAAAAAAAACAGAGTGGACATTGATCATTGTGCATTTGTCTTTTAATGTTCCACAGTGCATGGTGTACATGTATCCCCACACCCAGTGCCTGATGTCCTGTCATCCTCACACCCTCAGCTGACTAGTGAGTCAGAAATATTGTCCGATTAATGATTGCCGCACGGCACGTCCCTCCTGTGCATCTGCACCGTGATGCTGTCCTGCCATTCCTTCCTCCTCCCCCTCATCATCATCTGGTAGTAGCAGTTCCACATCAGGGGGCAGTGGCACGTTCCGACGGATGCACATGTTGTGCAGCATTACAAATGACATGATGATCTTGGACACCTTCTTGTGGCTGTAGATGAGTGCCCCACCCGACCGGCTGAGGCAACAAAATCGTGCCTTCAACAGGCCGAAGGTCTGCTTCATCACCACCCGTGTACGGGTATGGGATCTATTGTAGTCCTCCTCGTGCCTGTTCTGTGGGTTTCGGACCGGGGTCATGAGCCACAGCTTCAAAGTGTAGCCAGCATCACCTGCATGAGAGTGGAATGAAGGTAAGTGTTTGTAAATTCATGGTGGAGAACTGTACTAGTCTTACATGGCAGCAGGTGATTGCTGGCCATACACGCATGTCCCAGGATGCATTCACCCCATTACTGGCCCGGCTATGTGTCCTGTGCAATGGAATGATGGAGTGGGTAGCTTCTTCGTGATGGGTTATGGTGTGCACTCACGTCTTGTTGCATGTGCATCGTATATGCATGCAGCAGTGTTGCACTGCATTCATTGATGTGTTGTGCGAGTTTTGGTGACACGGGGGTTTGGCTGTAGTTAGTAGCATACTCATCATTCTGCACTGATCTGTGCCATGGTGACTTGCAGCAATCCTATGGGTGTGTAGGACCAGTGACACGCTGTAACGCTCACCTGATTCCCGCAGAGGCGCCGGTCTTGACTGGGTGAATGCCGTATCTTCAAAGGTGATGTGTAACACACGGTTGGCTCTTTGGGCTGGACCTCTGTGCACTGTATGTCTGACTCGAAGAGTAAGATGTCTTAGGTAAGTGAACGCCGAGCTCTCCATCTGCCTCGGGGCAGGGTGCCGTAACCAGTTTCTTCACTGGATAAGGGTGCAGGCCTCTTGACCTCAGAGGACTGCTGTCCGTCGTTAACTGCACGAATGGTAAGTTCTGGGCACTTCAAATGTCTTAAAAGTCTTTTGTAATGATATCTCTTGTTTTGCAGGGTTCCGGCGATGGCGGATGGCGGGCTGATGAGAGTTGAGGATCGAACCTGCGTGAGGAATAGAAGCGCCTGGAAGCACTTAAGTAAGCACTTGTAGCCTGCTTCACGATGCGCGCTAACTGTCCCTTTTATCTTGCAGGTACAAGTTCGGAGCTTTAGAGAAGCTGAAGGGTGCTGGAATACCCACTGGATTCGGCGTGGGAAGGAGTAATGGCACGTGAGTAATAAAGTTGCCCAATGTCTTTAAACGCACCTTCTTTTTTCTTTCAGATGCGGGATGCAGCGCCGAAGGCCTCCGGAGCGTGTGAAGAGCTGGTAAGCTTTTGTCTTTCAGATGCCGGAATGCAGTGCGAAGACCTCCGGAGCATGCGAAGAGTAGGTAAGCCTTTGTCTTTCAGATGCCGGAATGCAGCGCGAGGCGTTGGTGACAGCCGATGGACCAGGTAAGAGATGCGCTGCCACTGAAGACCGTAGTGCTAACCTGTTCTTTCTTTATCTTTACAGGTGCTGCTGAAGACTGGATTCCAGGATGGTAAGCCTTTGTTCCCTTAGGCCCAGGATCAGAAGCAGAAGACACGATGAGCGTTCTGCTGCAGAGAATGCAGAATAACGCAAAGCAAGATTCATCCATCTGGTGTGGTTTAAATAGCCTCCTGTAGTGCTTAGGTGTCTCCTTCCACAGCCACGCCTAAGAAAAGAGTTCCTGCTTTCCAGAAGAGTTCCAGTGTTCTGAACCTAGGGAGTGGCTCCTGCCCCACCCAACAGGAAAAGTAGTCCCAAAGAGAAGAGGATCAGGGGTTCAACTGGCAGGTAAGTAAGCAGCATGGTCTGCTGCAGGTAAGTCCACCCAAGCATTATGAGCCCAGCGCTTCCAGCGCTGGGACTGAGCATCTTTATGAGCCTGGTGCCACTGGCACCAGGACAGGGTCCAAAAGGTCCCAATTGGGACTGGCTGGCACTCGGAACAGGGGTTATGGGTCTGCTTCCAAGGGAGTCGGGCAAGTCCTGATCTTTTGGAAGCAGAGATCATGACAGCACCCCCCCTCAAGGCCCCTCCCAAACCGGGCTTCTCCGGGGGTTTGGGCTTGTTAGGAAATGTTCGATGAAATCTTTTGATTAGACGAGGCGCATGGACATATTCTGCAGGTTCCCAGGATCTTTCTTGGGGACCGTAGCCTTTCCAGTCAATCAGGTAAAATAGTTTAGATTTGGAGATCTTGGAATCCAGGATGCTTTTGACTTCAAACTCGAGTTCTCCATCAACTAGAATAGGTTTTGGAGATGTAGTTAGTCGGGTTTGAGGTTGCACGGGTTTTAATAGAGAGACGTGGGAGACCGGATGTATCTTCATGTGAGGGGGCAAGTCCAACTACTGGATTTACTATGGTAGTGATGGAATAGGGACCAAGGTATCTTGGGTTGAATGTGCGTGGTCCTTTTAGAGGTAGATATTTGGTAAATAACCAGACTTGATCTCCTACTTGATATTGGGGGGCTTCCTTCCGATGTTGGTCTGCTCCTTTCTTGTATTGTTCTTTAGCCCTTTGAAGGTGAGAAACGGCTTCCTTAAAGGCTTGGGTGATTGTAGAATGCAGGTGGTCTACTGCTGGTGTTCCAAGATCTTGGAGTGGATCCAACTCCGAGGTTCGAGGGTGACTACCGTATAAAAGAAAAAACGGGGTCTTCCCAGTTCCCGAGTGGACAGAGTTATTGTAGGCATATTCGGCTATCCAAAGGATATCTTTCCAAGTTTTTTCAGTTTGTTGTAGCATGCAGCGCAAATACTGTTCCAGAGTTTGATTGGTCCTCTCGGTTTGTCCGTCGGTTTGAGGGTGGTGGCTGGTCGAAAGTCTCACATCAATTTGATCCGACCGACAGCAACTTCGCCAAAAATGAGAAATAAATTGACTACCTCGATCCGAAATTAGAACTGAGGGAAAACCGTGCAGTCGGGCGATGTTTTCGAGAAATTCTCGGGCCAGAGTTGCTGCTGTTGGTAAGCCTTTGAGTGGAATGAAATGCGCCATCTTGGAGAATAGGTCCACGATTACTAGGATCGTATTGTATCCGGAGCATGGAGGTAGATCGGTGATGAAGTCCATAGAAAGCGTATGCCAAGGGCGAGGCGGGATGTCAATAGGGCGTAAGAGGCCGGCTGGTTTTTCCTTTTGACTCTTGTTTTGGGCGCATACTCCACAGGACATTATAAAGTCTCTGATATCTTTTTTCCAAGAAGGCCACCAGAAGTAGCGCTTGATCTTTTCCGAGGTCTTGGTCATACCGGGATGTCCTTCCACAAAAGAATCGTGATAACAAGAGATTACCTTTTTCTGTAAATCTGTGCTGGGCAGGTATAACCGTTCTTGGAAATATAATAGGTTGTCCTTCACCGTAAGGTCCTTTCCCTGCAGATGCCAATTCTGTATGTCTGCTGGAGTTACCAGTAGCCTGGCTTTATCCTTAACTTCCTCTATGGATTGTGTGGCGATTACACCTAGAATTCTTTGTTCGGGAATGATAGGTACAGGTTTAGGATTGATCAAATGTTCTTCCACTCCCATCCGAGAAAGGGCATCAGCTTTACCGTTTTTTGTACCAGGTCGATAGGTAATTATGAAGTCAAACTCGGCAAAGAATAGTGCCCAACAGAGTTGCCTAGAGAATTGAGCTTTTGCGGTTTTCAAATATTGCAGGTTTCGGTGATCTGTAATCACAGTAACGGTGTGTCGGGCCCCCAGAAGATAATGCCGCCAAGCCTTAAAGGCGGACTTGATAGCTAGAAGTTCCTTATCAGTAATAGTGTAATTGATTTCAGGAGGCGAGAATTTGCGGGACCAAAATGCCACGGAATGCAACTGATTGGTTACTGGGTCCTTTTGTGATAGAACTGCCCCCATGGCAAGGCTCGAAGCATCAGTTTCAACGATGTAGGGGAGTTCTGGGCGAGGATGTTTTAAGATCGGTGCAGAGATAAATCTAGTCTTCAAATTCTGGAAAGCTTGTTCCGCCTCGGTAGACCATTCAAAACGTTTGTTTTTCTTTAACAAGGCGGTGATGTTCTGGACTATTCGAGAGAATTCGGGGATAAACCTGCGGTAAAAGTTAGCGAAGCCTAACATGCTTTGAACACCTTTTACGGAGGAATGCGATGGCCATTAGAGAATTGCATCGACCTTCTTTGAATCCATACGCACTCCGCTAGGTGATAATATGAATCCCAAGAATTCAACTTCAGTCACGTTGAAAACACATTTTTCCAACTTAGCGAAAAGTTTGTGTTTGCGCAATCTCTCGAGGACCATTTTCACGTGTTTCCGATGTTCAGTTTCCGATGAAGAATAAACGAGGATGTCGTCAATGTAAACAACAACACACACATCTATGAGCTCTCTGAGGACATCGTTCATAAAATATTGAAAGGCGGCCGGGGCATTGCAAAGTCCGAAGGCCATGACCTGATATTCAAATAGCCCATACTTGGTGCGGAAGGCCGTCTTCCATTCATCGCCCTCTTTTACTCGTACCAAGTGGTAGGCTCCTCTAAGATCCAGCTTTGTATATATGCATGCTTTTCTGACTTGGTCCAGGAGTTCAGGGATCAAAGGTAACGGATATCTATTCTTAACGGTGATCTGGTTCAGGGCGCGATAATCTATACAAGTTCTAAGGTCCCCTTCTTTTTTTGGAACGAAGAACAAAGCTGAGGAAGCAGGGGACTTGGAAGGACGAATAAACCCATTCGCTAGGTATTGATCCAGGTATTGTCGGAGGTGAAGATTCTCAGGCTCGGTGAGGGCATAAATTCTACTACAAGGAGGAGTAGATCCAGGTATCAGGTCTATCTGGCAGTCATAAGACCTATGAGAAGGTAGAGAGTTAGCCTGATCCTTCCGGAAAACATCTTGGAATTCTAGGTATTCAGGAGGTAACTGAGGAGCCTCCGAGGAAATTGCTGCCAGTGCAACACCAGGTCGAGGGTGACAAGTGGAGATACATTCTGGAAACTGAACCGTTCTTGCTCGCCAATCGATCTGAGGATTGTGCTTCTCTAACCAAGGAATTCCTAGAATAATCTGGAACTGGGGGGCCTTGATAACATCGAACACGATCTTCTCATGGTGTCCATCTTGACTTACTAGCGTCACTTCTTGGGTGGTATGCGTTACTGG
The DNA here is from genome assembly GCF_040938575.1 of Ambystoma mexicanum. Taxonomy (NCBI): domain Eukaryota; kingdom Metazoa; phylum Chordata; class Amphibia; order Caudata; family Ambystomatidae; genus Ambystoma; species Ambystoma mexicanum. The sequence continues at coordinate 576,272,541 of NC_090940.1, forward strand.
TCCGGAGGCTATCTCCGTACCATCCACCGTAGTAATGACGTCCTTTACAGCCTTTGGACAAAGAGTCAGATTCATCCTCAAAACCATTTCATGATCCACATAATTGCCGATGGCACCGCTGTCGACGTAAGCTTCAATCGCATGTAATCGATCCGGATGTTCAGGGCTAATGAGGACCATAGGTATCACGAAATGCGAGGTCACGGAACTGGTTTTAACGCTCGGCAAGAGGACCTCTATTCTTGTCGGGCGAGGTCGTTTCCTGATGGGCTGCATGCACTTCTGCTCTTAGTTCCCCAAGTAACTGGGCTAGCTGGTCGGTATCCGAGGTTTCCATAGCGCCTGGTGGGAGTTTTGCGATAGGCTTTGCGTTCTGTAACGCTCACCTGATTCCCGCAGAGGCGCCGGTCTTGACTGGGTGAATGCCGTATCTTCAAAGGTGATGTGTAACACACGGTTGGCTCTTTGGGCTGGACCTCTGTGCACTGTATGTCTGACTCGAAGAGTAAGATGTCTTAGGTAAGTGAACACCAAGCTCTCCATCTGCCTCGGGGCAGGGTGCCGTAACCAGTTTCTTCACTGGATAAGGGTGCAGGCCTCTTGACCTCAGAGGACTGCTGTCCATCGTTAACTGCACGAACGGTAAATTCTGGGCACTTCAAATGTCTTAAAAGTCTTTTGTAATGATATCTCTTGTTTTGCAGGGTTCCGGCGATGGCGGATGGCGGGCTGATGAGAGTTGAGGATCGAACCCGCGTGAGGAATAGAAGCGCCTGGAAGCACGTAAGTAAGCGCTTGTAGCCTGCTTCACGATGCGCACTAACTGTCCCTTCTATCTTGCAGGTACAAGTTCGGAGCTTTAGAGAAGCTGAAGGGTGCTGGAAAACCACTGGATTCGGCGTGGGAAGGAGTAATGGCACGTGAGTAATAAAGTTGCCCAATGTCTTTAAACGCACCTTCTTTTGTCTTTCAGATGCGGGATGCAGCACCGAAGGCCTCCGGAGCGTGCGAAGAGCTGGTAAGCTTTTGTCTTTCAGATGCCGGAATGCAGTGCGAAGACCTCCGGAGCATGCGAAGAGTAGGTAAGCCTTTGTCTTTCAGATGCCGGAATGCAGCGCGAGGCGTTGGTGACAGCTGATGGACCAGGTAAGAGATGCGCTGCCACTGAAGACCGTAGTGCTAACCTGTTCTTTCTTTGTCTTTACAGGTGCTGCTGAAGACTGGATTCCAGGATGGTAAGCCTTTGTTCCCTTAGGCCCAGGATCAGAAGCAGAAGACACGATGAGCGTTCTGCTGCAGAGAATGCAGAATAACGCAAAGCAAGATTCATCCATCGGGTGTGGTTTAAATAGCCTCCTGTAGTGCTTAGGTGTCTCCTTCCACAGCCACGCCTAAGAAAAGAGTTCCTGCTTTCCAGAAGAGTTCCAGTGTTCTGAACCTAGGGAGTGGCTCCTGCCCCACCCAACAGGAAAAGTAGTCCCAAACAGAAGAGGATCAGGGGTTCAACTGGCAGGTAAGTAAGCAGCATGGTCTGCTGCAGGTAAGTCCACCCAAGCATTATGAGCCCGGCGCTTCCAGCGCTGGGACTGAGCATCTTTATGAGCCTGGTGCCACTGGCGCCAGGACAGGGTCCAAAAGGTCCCAATTGGGACTGGCTGGCACTCGGAACCGGGGTTATGGGTCTGCTTCCAAGGGAGTCGGGCAAGTCCTGATCTTTTGGAAGCAGAGATCATGACACACGCTGTGGGATCCCTGTTAGACTCACTTCTATGCACTCTCAGGGATGACTGTCCAGTGTGGTGAGATGCAGGAGTCTGCAACATGGTGCTATTGCACTGCATGGTGCAGGATGCCCTTACGGTGTGTAAGGCCGCCGATGAGTGGTGCATGTGTTGTGGTATTTGGCCAGGTTTCCTGTTAGTCATGTTGTGTTAGGTGTCGGCTCTAATTCATCACTGTGTGGTGAGGTAGTCATGTGCCGTGTCACTTGCCTTGGGGCACAGTGTTTTGTGAGGTGCACAATGTGCACTGGCGTGAACATTCCCACACAGGTGAAGTAGGCATCTCCCCCCCCCTTTCACACCCAGGTGAAGTAGGCATCTCCCCCCCCTTTCCCACCCTGGTGAAGTAGGCATCCCCCCCTTTCCCACCCAGGTGAAGTAGGCATCTCCCCCGCCCTTTCCCACCCAGGTGAAGTAGGCACCCCCCCTTTCCCACCCAGGTGAAGTAGGCATCTCCCTCCCCCCTTTCCCACCCAGGTGAAGTAGGCAGCCAACATACTCACAGCCCCAATGCACTGCCATGTCCCATTCAGGTTACTCACCAAGCAGCCAGGCACGTCGTCCAGCATGTCGCTCCATGTAGCGTGGTAGTGTGGAGTTCCGCAGGACCAAGGAGTCATGAGTTGATCCGGGGTATCGGGCATTGCAATGTGTGATGGCTTTACTGGCATTACACACCATCTGGACGTTGATGGAGTGGTATTGCTTGCGGTTGCGATACGGCACCTCCATGGCATGCAGGACCACCAATTCAACGTGGGTGCAGTCGAAGGGCACCTATGCAATTTCGCATGCCTGCCAGTGCATGGAAGGCAACTTTTGTATCATATATCTCCTGGGGAGTCCGGGGTAGGGATATGTAGTCCCTTGTGTGGTTGAGGAGGGCATCCCGCACTTGGTTGAGTATCCGGGAAAATATGGGCTGTGAAATGCCATGCATGTGTCCCACTGTATGCTGGTAGGTGCCTGTGGCAAGGAAGTGGAGCACAGACACTGCCTTCAGTAGAGGGGGATGGCAGTGCTGATTTCTATGAGGCTTACTATATCGTCATGTATCAGGTCCACTATGGTGGTAATGGTGTCCCAGTCAAGCCGGTACAGGGTGTGGATCTGCTCTGGTGTGAGGTTGAAGGGGGTGGCTCTGATGCGGGGGATTGGGGGCTGCCGGCGTGGTAATGTTGGCTGCACCGGTAGGGCATGCTGGGCCTGTCTCACCCTCCTTCTCCTCCTGTGTATCCTCTGTGGTGGGGCCTGTGGTTGTTGTTGTTGCTGTTGTTGTAGTTGCTGCCTTACAAGCAGGGCCTCCAGCTCCAGGAATGCTACTACAATTGGTATCATCTTGGTGTGGGAGGGGGTCTGGTGTGTGGGTGTGCTCCTTTTGTGCTGTGCCAGACTCCATTGCCTCCACCTGTGCTGATTGAGTGCACCTGTGCCTCTTGGAAACACTGCTCAGGGTTCTTAACACCTTCTCGGCAATGCCGGTATTTACTCCATGCCGGTAAGGTACTTTGCGGCCTTGTGGAGGCCGTTTTTTGCATTTCCGCATTACTTGGGATCAGCTCCGGTTTACTGCCATGCCGCTAATTTCGGCATGGAGTGTCGGGCGCGCGCCACTAGACCGCTATTTACGACCTCGTACTTTACGGCGCCGTAAATAACGGTCTGGTAGGTCAGAATAGCCTGTAACGGAAAACGATGCCAGTAATCCTTTTCCGGCATCGTTTTCCGCTTACCTCCTAACTCGGAATGACCCCAAAGTTATTTTCAACAAGACACTTCCTATCTGGAAGGACCTTTTATTTGCTTCAACATACTATTTCACACATGAAAGAGAAAGCTAAATCATTTGTAAATTTGGTGACTTTCTTAAAGAGAAATCCTTTAATTTTACATTACATTTAATGCATGCTCATGTTAAACATGTTCCAGTTCAATCAAGTTGCAATTACAATGCTTAATATAAATACTGCAAAAGAAAACAACACACAAATTGGTGAATCAGCTATCTAATTACTGTTCTCACTGTTTAATTAAACTGTCTTACTTCACCACCAAAACTCCAAAACATGTATTCCTACTACCAATATGTGCTCATGGCATTATAGACCTCGGGAAAAGTCATTATTGCTTGTGAAATGACCCTTTTCAACCTACGGCTACAGGCAAAGGTGGTGGGTCATTATCGTGCAATAATGACCCTTCCCTCGGTCTTTAAGGCTATAATGAATACATGGCAAAGCCATAATTTAACTGCAGTAATCCTTTGCAATAAAATATATGTGGAGTGCACCATTTGAGCCAAAGAAAGCAGATACTGGAGCATCTGTGAGCTATCAAAAATAAGGGCATCCTGTGTACTCTATCTGTATAACGGATGGACTATCATACCAATGAAAATATGATGAACAGCAGGGATATAAGGAATGAGCACAAATATTGACACAAATGTGGCAGCAACTGTGAGATTTTACCACAGTAAAGTGAGGCCATGTGCTATGACTATGGACTAAAGCTTCACTTTCAAGGAGATGCACGGGAGGATAGCTCAGGGGCAACGTGCTCGCCTTGGAAGCAAGATGACACGGGACAACACAGGTTCGATCCCCGGGTCCGCACTTATAAACCTCTGGGTATTAAGTGCGTTATAAATAACCTATCATATCATATCACTCTCGGAACCAAGATAGTGTAGGCAGACGCACGTAATAGAACCATGACCTGCTCCGCTTTCATCGCACCCATTGCTATTGGGGAGTCTATGTGGCTCCACCAGGGCCCTACCCTGAATGTCACTTTCCCCTCTGCAGAAAGGCCACTTAAAGTCTCCCCGATTCTGCTTAGCAGCTGCCTTGAGACCCAAGATGAGAGAAGGAGTTGCAGCATGTGAGGCGCTGTCTAGGACTGTACTGGTGCAGCAGTCTGTGCAGTTGATGACTGTAGGAAGCCCACATTGAGTGTTTCCTTGGACAGAAGCATTGTCTTTGCAGTTTGCTCCCTATGATCAGTTTGAGATGAGTTACTTTCCCCAGCTGGTTTCGAGTTCAGGGAAATCACAACCTCATCTCATTATCTACCATTGCCAAGAGCTGGTAATGGCATAAAGACAACGTTGACCTAAGCATGAAATACAATTACACACTGTAAAGTAGGAGTCTGTGACCTTCTCTCACCCGACTACAATTCCCATGATCCCTCCCTTGCCATAGACTTTCCTGGATAGGGATGATGGAAAATGATAGTTCAAAACATCTGGAAAGCCAAAAATGGCAGCCCTCTGTTCTACAGGATCATCTGTGTGGGGCTTTCAAACCCTAATGTGTATGTTTTTTGTGATGTGTACCAGGGTGTACCTGCTTAACGTTCTTCAGTAAAACCCAATGTGTGCATTTGTGCTCCTAATCCAGGGGTAGGAGATTTCCTCTTTGAGCTTTTGTTAAGAGTACTATGTCCTCCTCCTTTAATCATCAGGTCCCTCGACATCACACCTCATGGAGTGGTCGAGCTATCTCGGTCCCAGTCTGTACAGCTCACACTGTCCTCGTGGACAATTGGCTTCATTTGTACCAGACCGTTTAGGCTCTGCTTTTCTCCTCTCGAGCTTTTGTCGTTCCACCTCCCCTTGGCCTATAGCCTCAAGCGACCATCCTGTTTGTGTATGCTGAATTATCCAAATTAGCTAAACAGATACATTAAAGAATGGAGAACATTATCCTTAAGCCGTTAAGTGCCAAGGACGAGTATGCTTGTCCTTTTTGCATAGACTTGCCTAATAGCCTGGCACTTTAAGGCTGTCTGTTTCTGATTTGCATGCCGATAGCTGTTTGCTAGAGAAGCAAAGTATCTACTGGTTTTTTGCCAAAAAACCCCAACAAACAAGCTGACACTTTGCATGATACTAAGGGCCTGATTCGCAGAAGAGTTGTATAACCATCACAGATTGAAGAAGGCTGCAAACAAGATTGTCCTTTATTCTCTAAGGAAGCCTGCCAGCCAGATCTCCTCTGTCTCGCTTTTAAGTTTGCATACAATACTTTCTCCCCATTTTGAAAACGAAAGAAAAGAACAAAACACAGTGAAAACAATAAGTAGCACTCCGTGACAGAGTTTTCCAGCTTCTAAGCACTGTAATAACAGGTGTTCCACAGTTTTATGGTATTCAATTAATGAACCCTTGTAAAGGTGAAGACTTGAGTCGGCTCAGCAGGGATTCAAACTTGTGAAGTCCCCACTAGCCTCATGTCAGAGGTGAATGCTTAATCCTTGAGCGATCCTCGCGGTTTTGACCTCATGATGATCGTTGGAAATCCTGGCATGTCCTTTAACATGTTTGGTGATGCTTGTGGTCTTGTGCAGAAGGGATGTGACCTAACAGCTCAGGCTGGCCTGCCCCTTTTGGGGTGGGTCTAAGAAAGGACATCATTTAAATGAAATGCCAGGGGTAGAGGAAGTGATGTCACATGACCCTTGACCTCTGATGACATCATAGGAAGTGGTGCCATTTGACCCCACCCTGAAGTGACATCACAGGAAGCGATGGAACAGACCTTTCACCCCTTGACAAAACAGGATGTGGGATCGCATAGCATTGTTCCTAAATACACTACGAAAAATATGGTTACGATATCACTGTAATGTGAATTACATTTCACACAAGAATGGATTTCCATATGTATTGTTGATATCAGTGTGTATAGGCCCATATTACCAAATTATTGTGAATGCACGCAGACGTCCAAGGTCAGATGGTAATGATGTGTTATTATATAGCACTTATGTGCTTTATATAAAATAAAAATACATACAATATCACCCAACCTTTGTTGCTACTCAATTATCAACCTGAAAAGGATAAAAGGCTGAGTTTGCCTTGTCAGGATTCAAACCTGCAACCTGCTCATCACACACACATTGCTGCAGCAAGCGCTCAACCCACTGAGCTATCTTACTGGCTATAGCTATTTTACCGGCTATAATAAAAAAAGCACTTACATGTCTGAATGTTCTCAAAGTCAGAAAGCAAATTACACTCTGCAGTGGATACCAATAAACTGGTAACAGATTTAACAGCAGGCCAGTTCATCTGCAGGTCTGGTGCAAAGGTGGCCACAAATCAAGCCTGGGTGGATCTACTTTTCAGGCTCAGAGTTTGGCCTCACACAGCATCCGTACTCTGGTCACTCGTTACCTCTTACATGCAGCCAAACATCTTCAACAGCATGCCATGCAGATAGTAAATATAGACACATTACAACTAGGCATTAATTGTGGCACAATGAAATCAAGGGTCGCTTGATGTGCTATGGTCAAACATTTCTACACTGTACACAAGCTTTTAGGCACAAGGATTTTGTCGTCTGGCCTAGTACACTGGGATGGAATGTCTGATGATCATAACAGCAACAACAGCAGAAAAAAATGCTACAACTGCAACTTGCAAAAAGCAAAATACATAGTACAAAATAGATGCTTATTCTACTCTAAATGCTTTTTGGAAAGTTTGTGTCTGCATTGTATATTTTAGGTGTTTAAGAACAGACTAAATCAGTGACACACCATTTGAAGTGCGCCTGAAATAGACCTTTCATGAGTCTAGCAATTATTGTATGGAATTCCAGAAAGACAAATTATTTGTTATTCCTATTCCGTGTTATTTAGGGTCACGGCTCAAAGTTATACACTTGTGGATTCCCTGTTTTTTTTATTTTTTGTTTTTAAACGCATGAACAAAAAAACAGCCATTTCAGGAACGCAGGGGTAGCAAGGGAGACCTCAGGGGTCGCATTTGCGATCCCTGCTGAGCCCTTAATGACTCCCTGGGTCCAAGCCTGATCTGCATATGGTCTTTCCCCTTTTTTTAATGGCTTGGCAAGTGAAGAACGAGGGTTGCCCAGAGCAGCGCCAGAGGTTAAGATAAATTCTAAACCTTCAATCATCACCTCTTTTTTTTTATGTCCATAAGACTCTCAGTCCTTTTAAGATTGATACAACACTTACCATTCAGGTGGGATACAAAAAGAACAACTGTTATGAGTGCTCATATGACCCCAAGACAAATGTGCACTCTGAAAATGTACCTGGGGACAGGTTACAGAAACCATGCATGAGCGCAAGTGCAAGGTCGACGAATATTATCACTATTGCAAACAGTGCCCTGGTGCAAACAATGCATTGAAAGTGTATCTATTTTGCACTCTGGCAATGTTTTCCCTAATGCTTATAGCATGCAAAATTGCATTAGTCATGGTGCACAGGTTTTCTAATATGGCCCCAGTGTTTTTTGCACTAGGGCAAACTTTGCACTAGTACTATTACCGTGCAATTTTCCACTTGCAACTGTGCAAGGTTCCTGCAATCTTGTCCCTGGTATCTTTCAGGAGAGCCATAGCTCACCTGGCGATCAGTGTGCGATAATTGAACTGTCAAACAGAAGGGTATTTGAGCAGGAGCGCCTAGAAAGGGGTACGCATATATTTATTGTCTTGTGGTGATACCAGAATATGTTCAGATGTTGCAAAATAGAGACGGACTTGGTGAGAGGTAGAGTGTTTTCTTAAGAGGATCTGGTAGCCAGATGGGAATGGAGGGCGATAAGGGACTTTTTTTTTCTTGCTTGTCCCAGACCGTAAGTTTTTCTCCGATGCTTGTGTAGTGAGAGTCGAATCATTATCTGTCTGCCTGTCAATTGTAATTGCTTTCCATTATGTAGTGCTTCTGCTGACATACTCGTAATCAAGCCCCAGACAAATATTGTCAACATGGCTGTATCTATTCAGCTGGAAGGCATGAAATTGATGAGGCTGACCCTTCCCTACCAGTGTCTGGGAAAATATACACAGCGCAATTTGCAGCAATCGGACTCCTGCTTCAAGCTGTGCACCAGGAGACAGGGAAATGACTGATTTCAAGAACTCCATCAGGTGAATCTGACTCCCATGAAACGACTTCGGCTGAACTAGAGGTCTACAGCTCTACAGCTGCTTTGGACTACAACTCCCATCAGCCCTAGGATTCTATGTCAATGATGGATCATGGGGGTTGCAGTGCAACATTTCTGGATAGCCACAGGTTGCAGACTCCTGTCAGAACCTTCCAATCAGATGCACCCGGTTGAATTCAAAATCAGAACGTTTCCTGCCATAGATCTATCAAGGCAAATATTTTGAACCCCTTCACGCGTTGGACCTTTGGTAACCTTGGAGGGCACTTTCCTTCAGAATAAACATGCAAGTGCTAACCTTAAAACTGATAAAGCACTTTAGGAAACATTTATATAGATGCTGCTTTAGATTGGAAAAATCCCTAAATATCAGATTGTCCAGAGTCGGGATTTAACACAACCTCCACAAATTGTGAGCGGTTTGCTCATATTTGCCTATCCAATTTTTCTGTCCACTGGGAATGATGGCATTAATGTCAGTCACATGAGCATATGTGCCAGAGGCCCTCTGCTCCAATTGGACATAAAGCCACTGAGCCACTAAATCGGATGACAGAACAATTAATATCAAATGTGTTATATCTCACTGGAGGATAGGTGGGATAAAACACTTTCTACCATTCTGAACATTAGTTCTTTCTGTAGCATGGCGTGTGGTGTGCTCTTACACCTTGGCTTAGAACATCTGGGACCAGATTGCAGAAACTTTGCACTGGTGCAAGTGCAAAGTTTGCACGGTATTAGCGCTCGGGCAAAGTCTGCCCTATTTTTAAAAACACTGGGACACATTAAAAAACCATTGCACCTCGGCAAGTGCAGTTTGGCACATTAAAAGCACCTGGGCTAAAATGTCCTTAGTGATAAAAAGATGCATTTTCACTACCTTTGTGCCCCAAGGGCAAAGTTTGCCCTTGTGCTAATACGGAATGGTATTAGCACTAGGGCAATCTTTGCCCTGATGAGAAATGCATCACAAATGTATCCTTTTAGCACAAGGGCAATCTTTGCCCTGATGAGAAATGCATCGCAAATGTATCCTTTTAGCACTAGGGCAATCTTTGCCCTGATGAGAAATGCATCGCAAATGTATCCTTTTAGCACTAGGGCAATCTTTGCCCTGATGAGAAATGCATCACAAATGTATCCTTTTAGCACTAGGGCAATCTTTGCCCTGATGAGAAATGCATCACAAATGTATCCTTTTAGCTCTAGGGCAATTTTAGCCCTGGTGCCTTTAATGTGCCAAACTGCACTTGTCGAGGTTCAATGGTTTTTTAATGTGTCCCAGTCTTTTTTAAAATATGGCAAACTTTGCTCGAGTGCTAATACTGTGCAAACTTTGCACTTGCAGAAGTGCAAAGTTTCTGTAATCTGGCCCCTGGTGCCTGCATCTGGAATGGCAGTGAATATTTCAGCAATGCTGGAAGCGTGGATAATTGCTTTTCTTTGAGAATCCGATGGCCAGACATTACAGGAAAGGTGTGGGGTGTTCTTTTGGGATGCCGTCATCATATCAATAGACTACCTCCCAGTTGACAGATTGTGACCGCGCAAGTTAGCCAAGCAACACTTTTTCATTGTTGCCATGAAGGGCTAAATGACATTTTGTCTATGACATGGGTAGTGAATTACGTAGCCACTTGTTTTTGTGCTCTTAAGTTGAAATTGGCAAGGTTACTTTCTATCTCTTCCAACCTCTACTTCCATTTCATTGTCTATTTCTGAAATCAGGTTCTAACCAATAAGGGCATCTTACATCTAAGTAAGTTCCTAAAGGCGTCAAGTTGCCAGTACTGTATGTACAGTGTTGCTGTTAGCTTGGTCATAAGAGTGCGAAGAGTTAGATTACGGCTAACCACTTAAATTTAAATAGACAACGCTTGGAGTCGGCGTCTAATCTCTGGAAGAGGAAAGATAGGTTAGATGGAACCAATCAGGAAAAAAGTGTTCTCATCACACCAAAAGCAGGTCTGTGATTCGTGGAAGCAATATATTAGCATGAAAGGGTATCTCTAGGTGGAAGTCTGCCCAAAAAAGGCATATGGAGGACCCGGCTCGGTGCTACGGATAGTCCCTGGATAATTTACTTGTGAAGTTGGAGCATGGCTATGACATGTTTTCTTGATTCCCTTTAAGGAAATTTGCTCAATAATCAATAATTACATCATCAATTCTCTCTTCAAGACATCATAACAATAGGTGTACCTATAGTCAACACTGGGGTAAGATGATGTCATTATTTACAGGGGGGTGCAAAATGCCTGCAAACTATTCACCAGCTGTGCAATTAATCAGAATAAGTAGATTCCAGTAAAAATGTTAAGTTGAACACAGACAAGAAGCTATAATATAGGGTAAAAGACAGATCTGTAGACTAAGTAAAGTTGGATTTGCCGGTAGATTTTTCTACCAATTATCCTAATATTTCTACCATTCACATTGGGAATTTGACGGGACTGAATGACCTGGAAACACTGTGGATTGTATCCTGTCTGACTGCTCGAGTTCATTGTGCCAGGATGTGACTGCAGTTCCCAGATGATCTGAAAACGATATGGTGGAAACCCCAAAGGCATCTGGGGACAAAGTGGAGGCGTGTGACTCTTTGGTGAGTGTCCTCGATGGTGGGAAACTAGCTACACAACTCTTTCTTATTGAGGGGCATCTGCATTGAGTTTGCACCTTTTTTGCATTGCCCGCAGATCTTATTCGGGTCCCAAGACCAGAAAAGGTAGTTCACAATTTTGTTGACCTGTTTGATTCTACCCTTGGTCTTCAAACCAAAGGTAAACGCTGTTTTGATGAGTGCTCAATACCACCTTTGAGTCATTGAGTGTGCCTGCTTAGCCCAGGCCATCACGCGGCTCTGATCCAGGCAGGATGCCACCTCGGTTGCTGTAAACGTATAGATACATGGGCATTTCACACAAACTGCTTGACTATTTACAACTGGTTCAGAATAAAGCGGTTCAGCTTGTTTGGGGGCTGAAAAATGGTGGCTGTTGTTATTTATTATTTTCTTTTCTTAAAATTGTGGTTCATTGCTGGCCCTACCCAGAGGGCCCCAGCGCAGGTTACAAGGTACAAAGGTTAACAAGGTGGGAGGTGGAAGAGAAGTTACTAGATGTTTTCAGTCTGGATCCAGAAATGGGATACACTAATAGTACTTCCACCCAATCAAAATAATAAGCAAAACACCACTCTTTGAAAGGTTCTGTCTTCCTCCAATATCCTTTTCTTTCGTAAAATGTGTGATTCCATAGAGGCCTGTCAAGTTTACCCTCACAATCAATCAAGAGATTATCTGTGTCACGCAAAGCAACTGGGAGGAAAATGCTTGGGAAAAATATGGTGGGAGGATGGTGGGAGAATCTTGTGGCATGCCTTACTGTTAAATCACCCTCCACCCCAGGGGTGTGCACCCTCTGGATCTCCGGATGTTTTGGACTACAACTTCCATCCGGTCTGCCCAGCATAGTCAATGATGAGGGTCTGTGGCAGTCAATAGTCCAACACATCTGAAGAGCCACAGGTTGCAGATCCCTGCTCAAGCCCAACCCAGTGATTTATCAGGCAGTTAACTATTTACCTTGATGATCATAGCTAAAGGTTAAAAAAGATTCATTTCTGCCATTAGCTTGTATGACTTGATTGATTATTTGTTAGTCTTCATTTCTGTATGTAGCAATAATTCTGTCTGGTTTTCTGGTTATTGCCCTCCTAACAAATGACATAAAACTGAACTAGATTGTTGAAGCAGTCAAGAACATGGGCGTGTGAGCTTGAAGGGGCCACGTTCAACTTTTATATCTATGACACTCATTGCAGTTTTGCCGGTATCCAGCTGGTAATTCTGTCGTGATACCGGCAAAACGTCCTTAACGTTTCCACGGCCTTACAAGCGGCAAAGACGACTGTAAATTCACATTCCATGGAGTCTAATAGGAATCCATGGGAAGGGATTGCCAGAATTACCGGCAACGGTAGTACCGGTGCGGGTGATTTTAGCATGTCTTTGTCGGTAGGGGCTTGAACTCCCGTTAGGCCAGCCGGTAGTTCACTGCCCCCACTGGCAAACATGTGTTTCGCTGGTCCAGAAAAAATGCTGGTGTCCCAGGGACCTCATAATCAGCCTGTATGTCTTACTACAATGACAATTTGATTGCCTATGATTGCCTATGTATGTGTCAAAACATTATCATAGATGCAAAAACATTATTAAGCCACGTTTTGTTCGAGTTGGGCAAAAGCTGCAGGTGATCCACTGGATCACCAGCCAATCCTGATTACTTCTTGGACACTCCACCCCACTATCCGTAACACTACCATCTCAGTGTCTGAAAGGTGGGTATGTTTTTGCCCACATGCAATGATGGAAATGAGCCATAGTCTGGCATGCTACCACAGCTTTCTCAGCGCCTAGCAATGGAGCATCAGTTTCTTTATTCTGGCATGCTACCACAGCTTTCTGAGCGCCTAGCAATGGAGCATCAGTTTCCGTGTTTTGGCATGCTACCACAGCTTTCTCAGTGCCTAGCAACAGAGCATCGGTTTCTGTATTCTGGCATGCCACCACGGCTTTCTGAGCACCTAGCAACGGATCATCTGTTCTTGTATTCTGGCAGGCTACCATGGCTTTCTGAGCGCCTAGCAACGGAGCATCCTTTCTGTGTTCTGGCATGCTACCACTGCTTTCTCAGCGCCTAGCAGTGGAGCATCAGTTTCTGTGTTCTGGCATGCTACCACAGATTTCTCAGCGCCTGGCAATGGAGCATCAATTTCTGTTGATGTGGTCTCCACTAAACACACAGTGGCAAAGCCAAAGGCTGTCGTTTTGAAAATGTAGAAAGTTAGAATGTGTTTGTCCTGAGGGGACTTTCCCAAAATGGGAACCCTGTACTTTTACAAAGTCAGACATATTAGCTTTGACATGCTTGTTATGATGGTGGCTATGAGTTGCCAGCATTATACAGGTTTCTATCCAAGGTTCTGAATCCATCATGGCTTAACCTTTGATACACACCCAGTTACAGCAATTATTATTATTATTATTATTATTATTATTATTATTATTATTATTATTATTATTATTGTTATTATTATTAATAATAACAATAACAATAATAATAATAATTATTATAATAATCGCAAAATAACTAACACAACATAATGCAGCACGAAAGAGTCAGAGACATCAATGTACCGAGACACACAGATGCACAAGCCCTTGCAAGCAACTTTCAACAACTCTCTCTTCAGCTTAAAAAGTCCCACTCACTTCAACAAAATGGCTGCCGCTCAGAACTTTCAGCATATTGCACTGGTTCAACATCACGCAGCAGCTGATAGACACCAGGGACCCTCTAATATGTATCTTCAGAAGCTCTGGCAGAGAGTGAACACTTCCTCTAGCAGCTCCAAAAAAGTACAAGCCTTCCCTCACATAAGACGGTTGCCTGGGCCCTTTCACTGAAGAGTCGAAGAAGGCACTGTGTCGAGAATCCTACTTCGCCATTTTATCCAGCGAACACTTTGCACATTAGACATTCACTTTAAACGACATGATGTTCACACATACCATCAACACGGTCATTAATGCAGAAGCGTCGCCGCAAAGCGTATCATTCTTGAATAGATTGCCTTCCTGCCCCTGACTTCGAATACAGCATTGTTTCAAGCAGGGGGTGTTGTGCTTGATCACACGTGGGCACTGGGGTCCCTGCCACCGACCCCCAGGAAACGGGTATTCATTATGTGTGTGCGCGTCCAGGGGCGTTGCTAGGGGGGGGGCTAAGGGGGCTATAGCCCCTGATCTTTTGGTTGTAGCCCCGGTTAGAATCTCAGGAGCTACAGCCAAAAGACTAGCTAGCCCCCAGTCCCAACAGTTCTGACATCAGCTTAGCCCCGGGTCTTTTCCAGACCTAGCAACTCCCCTGTGCGCATCCATTGCGGCGGGTCATAATTGAAACGCAAATGGATTGCATGCCTTACACTCAATTATCCATTCCCTATACTAATCCGACGGCACGCAACAAAGTCATTATTCAAGGAGCAACCTGACCTGCTTAACATTCTTAACGCTTCAGAAGGAATTCCTCTCTGGAAAAAAATAAAACAATTACGCAATCTAAGCTTGAAGCAATTCGTTCTTTCCGCGTGTATATACACGGAAATACATTGCACAAGGCAGCGTACGATTCTTTTGGCTGTTCACAAGCTACTAAAATAAATATAACGCCGCCTTATCATTTTCCTTGCCACGTGGCAGCCTCATATTGAAGAGGTACAGAACAGGATGAAAAAAGCATTGGGAGAATTCTTTGGGAATTATCGGGGTTCAGCTTGTCCCAGAGACTGAACTTGTCCCTGGAATCAGGGTTCCATTGCTGCTTTCCAAGTAACTACCTCAGTCAATGATGCGAGCCTGGCTAGAGGTGCTCCAAAATAAACTCGCCACCAAGGACAAGCTGAGGGAGTGAACTGGTAGGAGCCAACAAAATATAAATAAATAATGGACGGGTGAAGGAATTTGAAGGGTTCTCGCCACATCCGTCTGCTGGTGGAAGCACGAGTGCTTCTGAACATGTGGGCTGAGGGTGGGGTTTTGGTATGGGGTCTGCAAAGCTATGCCCCCACCCTTTTGCCTGCCATGAAATCAGACGATCTCTGTATTTGACAGGATGCTGCCATCTGTTGGCACAAACTCCTGCAGTGCCTTGGAACCAACCTACTGGGCTAGCCTTCACCTTAAATAACTCGTAAAACAAACCAGTGGGTAGGGGTTTGGCAGCACACATCTCCCCCGTCAGCTTCATTTACAAGCTTTTCAGGTGGGTGGCCCCATTTATTACTGGTAATCTGTATTTCTTTGACAGAGGGATCTGAAACGTTTGGCTCTCCAGATGTTTTTGACAACACCCATGATCCCTAGCCAACTTAATCAATGGTGGGGAATCATGGGACTGGTAGTCCAAAACATCAGGAGAGGCACTGGTTGCAGAACCCAGGATTGGCACTGATTCTTCCTCATCACTCTTCTCACTTAAAAAAGGCAAGTTCTTTCCCTGGTGACACACTCCTCAGAAGTCCCCCAACCTAACATAAGATTTGCCTTACTAAACCTTTTGGAGTAATTAAAACTAGAGGTGTTTATTTTTCTTCCAACAACTCCCTCTTTCCCCACTGGCTTCTATAAAGGGCCCATGACTGAACTGGATTTCCTGAGTGCAGTTTGAACCAGGACCGATCGAGGACACGGAAAAGGAAATTAGGACCGTGATTAATAAAGACTCTCAGAATGTCCGAAAGGGGTTGCGCCATTAGCTCCCCATCTGTCTTCTCTGCTAGAAGACTTACTTACTAAAGATATAGATTGCAAGCAGTGTCTCCCACTACCCTTGTGCAACAAGGAGCACAGGCTAACAGGTAACATCTTAAGCATTAATGGGTAACTCTCAGCAATCATGTGATGCAATGTCCACGTTTAACACTGTGGGGCTCATTACAGTTTCTCCGGTCTAAAAACAATTCTGGAAATTCTGGCACCAGCATTTTATCCGGTATTACCCAAATTGTTTGAACACAATTGTTCAAATGAGCAATTGACCTAATTTCAAGGGTCCGAATTGACCTTTTCACAATTGACCGAATTACACTACCTGGCTGTGTAGTTATGGTTAAGTTGCTAATCCCATAGGAAGAGTACTTTTTGGGAGGTTTATAATCTCGCTCCTCCTGGACGAATCCTCACCAAACTTTGCAAAGAAAGTATATGGCCCACTCTGAAGTTGTTTGCAAAGTCTGGTGAGGTT
Organism: Ambystoma mexicanum; assembly: GCF_040938575.1. Classification (NCBI taxonomy): domain Eukaryota; kingdom Metazoa; phylum Chordata; class Amphibia; order Caudata; family Ambystomatidae; genus Ambystoma; species Ambystoma mexicanum. The sequence goes on from NC_090940.1 coordinate 576,289,070, forward strand.
TGGTCCAGGGAGGGCAAAGTTATAGGCGGGATCCCAACATTTATTTTTTTCCCATAGACTGAATGGGGAAAAAACTTTGTTCACGCCTACAGCCCAAACCGCTGGACGGATTTTCACCAAATTTGCAGCCATGAGCAGCGGCTTGGTCCCGAAAGCATGCTTTTGTAAATTTGGTGAAAATCTGTACAGTAGTTTTAAAAAAAATTACCAAAAAGTAGGTCACTAAAAATTAGTGATATCTATGTCCGCTCCGTGGACACACTTCTCTGTTCGCACCACGGACCGTGTCCTGATTGGCTAATAAGCTTGCGTCATGTCCGCGGACATGTAACGAGTTCGCTGATTGGATGGTGAAGAGCGAAAAGTGCGTCAGATTTTTGGAAATGTCCGCCATCTTGGATTCACAGACATCTGCCGGAGTCCGCGAACATTGCAGTGAAAACATATTAAAAAACACAACATTGTACTTGTCAAACTTATCAAATAATCTCTGGGAAGGTGAGGGGTGATGAAGATGTGATGGGATATGGCTGAAAGAAGCAAAAAAACAGGTGTTTTTTGCCGCGAAAATCCGCAAACAGTTTGGATGTTCGCGAACCGTCCTGCAAATTTCTCGGACACCTCAGCATTACAGGGTTGGTGAAATGCAGTTCATGAATGGCTTATAACTTTGGCACCACTTAATATAACTGCATGAAATGTTGCATGTATATTTCTGACCTGATTCCGAATGAGTTTACAAAGTTTGGTGGGATTCTGTCATAAGGGGGCTAAATTAAAGGGGGGTCCCAAAATAATGTAATGGCTTATAAATGAGATGCTATTAGACAAATCTACACTGAAAAAATAAAACATGGGTGGATTTCCAGCAAACTTGCGTAAGGAGCATTGGCAAGGACCTACAAGCATGGTTTTGGAAATGTGCCAGTGTTTTATTTTTTGACAAGTGTCAAAATGTACCTACAAAAAATAGCAGTATACCTTTAGTGACTGAGGGGTAGCCTGTGGCCATGGGCAGTTGCCAGATTGTCCGGTTCATGGAATAAGGTCATGATCCGGACCATCTGGCTACTGGCCATGACCACAAGGGACAAAACAAAGGATTAAAGTGGCCATGTACACCTTGGACTGGCTTTGTGGTAAAGTTATTCGAAATTAGGATAGATTTGAAAAGGGAAGAAAAATGTACTTGCGGTAATATGGTCATAGGGTTCTCTTTTTGCCTTCTGCAGGCTGCCATGGAAAGCAGAGAGGGGGCCTGTATGGAACCCCCGTCTTCCCTTTACATGGTGGCCATCTTGGAAAAGGATTTTCCTTCCTACACCGGGACGCCACAGGCTTCCCGGTGTAGGAAGAAAAATCCTCTTTTTTTAATAGATTGGGTTCCCGCTTTGGGAACCTAGCCTGCTAATGGCCTTCATCCCCCATTTCAGGGGCTGAAATGGGGGAATATTGGTCCATAGACCTCGTTATCCACCGTCGCTTTGCTTGGGCTGATAACTTGGGCTGCTGGACCGGTATCCACCGTTCCATTCCGTAGAACGGAGGATGAACGCCAGAATAGTCCCATTAGCAGAACACAAAATGCCAATGGAAATGTTGGAAAATCTTATTGTGTCTATATACTTTACTGAGAAATATAAAGTAGATGGAGACTATACGTTTTTTTTTTTTTGGTTCTTTTTTTTTTTAACTGTGAAAGGTGGTTCCTAAAGGAACTTTTTTGTTTGTTTTTGAATGCATTTTTATTTTATTTTTGGCAGGAGAGCTTAGAACGAAAGGTGGGGAGGGAAATGAGGGAAGAGGCACCAAACACTAATATGGAGGGGCAGGTGGACAAGGGAAAATGTTGCGCATGTGTTATTTCTAAGGTAGGAGGCAGTGTTTCTCATGCTCCTTGATTACAGCAGTGGTGGTGTCTCTTGGGGAGGAGGGATGGTATTAGCTGATTCGATTTTAACATAAATAGCAGTTTTGCTAAAAGTATGTACTGTGTACTAGATTGTTAATGGATGAGTAGGAATAGGTGTTGGAGCTGTGCAAGGGAAAATTTGAAGTTCAAAGTTCCTAGATCAGTAGAAAATGCAGTTCCGAACTGTCCGCAAATCACATATGTTATCTTGAAGTGCATACCGGTTCTCGGACACGTCATAATGCCGCGCGCCAGCATATGGTCATGTGGCATTCTCCGGAAGGTCTGCAATGAAGTCAGATGTTCGTAGACATTATGGTTAAGTTTCACTAATAAAAACCTATGAAATTCAATGAAAAAACTTTGTTAAGGGGCATTATGGTTAAGTCGCACTAATAAAAACCAATAAAATTAACTGAAAAAACTTCGCCCATGCACGCAAGACTCTAGGCCCTTCGGCCATGCACCCAAGACTCTAGGCCCTGACCACAACCACCGCAGCATAACACACACATAGAATCAAACATCCATCAAATATCCACAAATCTACATTTTGTGTACTGTTTGATTTGTATAGTTTGTATGTGAAGTTTTGGCTATGTCATGTAATTAAGATTGTAGAGTTTGGTAACAAGCACTGCAGTATAACATATCCGTGGCAGTAAACATTTTGGATCGTGGTGTATGGTTAGATGTTTTGTTCAATGGTTGTGTTATGGAGCAGCATTTGTGAGTTGTATTATAATATACTTACTATTTGATTTTTTGTGTTTGGATATATTTTTTTCATGACTTGGTTAACTGGAGCAGATATTCTTTTTCAATTTCTGTGATAAAAGAAAATATCATGTTAGTGTAGGTAGTTTATAAAGAGTTATTTCATTGCATAATAGACATTTCTGCATTATTTCGACCCTTATATTAGTAGTTTATAAACCAGTGTACTGTGCAACTTGCTCAGTTTCTGTGTTTGTTTCTTAAACATTGGGTCTGTGGGGATAAGAATCCATGTTGGATTAAAAAAAACATTTTTTGTTATGGTGCAATACATTTCTTTCTTTTTTCAGTGTTTATTTGTTGTTTCTGGCTAATGTTCTATTTGTTGGCTTGTTGCAGATTGTTAGATACCTGGTGGCGTATTCTAACTGGTTATAGTTTTTTATTTATATTTTCAAGTTGCTCATCTGTCTGTTGGGTTGTTGCAGATTTTTGGGGAATATAGAATTTAGATACCTGTTGGCGTATTCTAACTGTTTATTTCTTCTTATATTTTAGTGGTATTGATTTATATGTTTGGTTGTTGCAGAATCTTGGGGCAGTTAGATATCCGATGGCATATTCTTTTTTTTTCAGTTTTTTCTTTCAGTTGGCATATTCTAACTGGTTATAGTTTTTTATTTATATTTTCAAGTTACTTGTCTATCTGTTGAGTTATTGCACATTTATGAAGCAGTTAGATACCTCTTGGCATATTCTAGCTGTTTATTTCTTCTTATACTTTAGTGGTATTGATTTATCTGTTTGGTTGTTGCAGAATCTTGGGTTAGTTAGATACCTGTTGGCATATTCTAACTGTTTATAGTTTTCTAATTGAGGTTTTATTAATGTTTATGCACATATTAGTTATTACATTTTGGTTTTAAGAATATTAAATAAGCATTTATAAGATGTGCTGGTAATCTCTGCTTTAGAGTAATGGTACTATCATTACATTCAAACCCTCCAAAATTCTTTTTTATAAATGCAGTGTAGTGACCTGCATTGGTTGTGGCTCCTGTGTGGTAGATTATACCTATTGTTGTGAAGGTTTTCTTATCAAGTAATACTTGACCATGTGTGAATCCAGTCAGCTTGCAGTTGTTTTTGGTACCATCTGCATTGTAACGTTGAAGCATTAGTATTACGTATTTACTGTGTGTTTGTGTTTGTAAGGTGGAGTGATTATCTGAATTGCAGGTAGTACATAATCTGCCATGATTTGCATTTTGTACAAGTTGCTGAAATGGAACTGATTCACAGTTAGGTATGGATAAATACACAAAGCGCTCATTTAGCATTTGTTCCTGTGCCACATTGTTGCAGAGAGTGCATGTATGTTTCCACATGTATGAAATCTGGAAGATTTCTTTATAAGTATGTTTTTGTTTTCCAGTATGTGTAGTAAGTATATTAGAAATTCTTGTGGATCTTCCTGTGAGTTTATAGTGAATTTCACCATTCCAGCACAGTAGTCCAATTCTTGTCTTATTTCATGAACACTGTATGTGTTGTCAGGATTGTTGCTTGCATTTCTTTGAAGGACTAACATTTGCAAACACAATTGGTCTGTATTGTGTAAGTAAATGTTGTCAACAAATGGTGGCAATTGGAATAGAATATTTATTGCTACATTTGCATAGCAATTTACACCAGTTATATTTGAAAATTTGAATGGACCAGATGGTTCTGTGTCCAAGTCATTTCTTCTGAGTGTGTGTTGCTTCTTTGAAGAAGTACCTGAGTTACTTTGAGTAGTAGATTCTTGTTTGATTGTAGTAATTGATGAAGTATTCGATTCTTTTACTCTCTTTGCAGGATTTGCAGTGAGATCCAGTTGCATTTCTATTTGAAGTAGTTTTATTTCACAACGTTTTGCTTTTTGTCGAACAGGATTGCTTTTTAGATGGGGGTGTACTGTGAACGTAGTCTATTGTATTCTAAAATGCAAGAAATATCAGCGAAGTGTACGTAAGCGTGATAGTGCTACATAGCTCAGACTGTGTTCCCAATATCTATCAATGCTTTATCTAGGGTAAAACCATGTGATTTGTGAATAGTGCCTGCGTATGCTAGAGTTAGAGAAAATTGCTCTCTGAGTACATACATGTCTTTGAAAAGAAGGAATCGAGCTGTTGAGCATCCTATCCTTTTTACTTCTGATAGTTTGTCAAAGAGAATATTGACAAACTGAATGTTGTTGTCACATGGATATTTTTAAAAGCCAACAACTGTACCAAATGCTCCATTAACTAGTCCTTGCTCCACGTCAATGTTACGTTTAAGCATTACTCTACAGTTTAAAGAAAATGTTAATATTTTCTTCAAACCAGCTGTGTTGGTGATAGAGTTTATTTACTTATTTAGTCTTTTTGTGGCATGTTGACACATGGGTATTGTCATACCATGTACGTCCAGTTTGTCTGTGGAGCAAATTTCAATTAGTGGTTGCATTTCTTTTTTCAACATTGTTTCATTGAATTTTGAACAGCTTGCAAGAGTTGGCATCAAGGACATATGACTGACATTTCTGTGTGCACATTTTTCCATGACATCAGTAGCAACATGAGTTATGGCCATACAGTGCATGGATGTGGTGGGTTTTTAATATTAATTGTGCTTCTTGAGGTAGTACACCAACTCTAATACTTTTTAAAATGTTGGCGTATATGAGGTCTAAAGACTGGCACATGTTTTCTGTTAATTCTCTGTATTGGAAATGTTGCCAAAGATTGACATTTCCTATGCTGCCAACAGTTTTACGGCAGAGTTTGTGTCCAAAGGTTTTAAAAATAGGTTGACCTTTCACTGGTGTCAATTGAAGATCTCCGAAAACAATAATGTGTTTTCCTCCAAAGAGCTCTTCGTAGTTTGTTTTGAGTACTTCTTGTAATCTGAGGTGAATCAAAGCCAACATTAGGTTGGAGACCATGCTCACTTCATCAATTAGTAACATTTTCATTTGTTTAAACACTATGCGTAGTTCCATTGCAGCTTCTGTAGAAGGTTTGTAATATTCTAATTTGTTTTGGTGTTCTGCTGGAAGGAGTAGTAATTGGTGTAAAGTGACACTGCCTATGTTGTAGGAAGCTAAACCTGTGGGGGCAGTTACAGCAGCTGACAGTTTGTTGTTTGTCAATTGTTGAAGGAACTTGCTAATGATTTTGATTAAGAATGTTTTGCTTGAACCAGCTTGACCACTGACGTATAGTAGTATATGTTTGTAATTTTGCCAGGTACATTCTTTATTTTCATGCTGTACACCTTTTGCAGTTTCTTTTGTTACTTCTTGAAAATTGCCATGCTGCTCATTGTTTAGTTTTGATTGCAGTACAGTTGTCTTCTGTATCTTCTTCATAGTGTTTTCTACTTCTGTCATAGCTAATTCTGCCTCATGTGCTATTAGTGGCTGTCCCTGTGGTTCTTGGCTTCCTGTTACAGAAGTTTGACTACTGTTGGAGTGTACTTATCTAATTGGGCCTGGAGTTCTTCTTCGTGTTGCTGTTCATTGTGCAACATTGTTTTGTACTGTGTAAAGTTTACATCGGTTATAGTGCTTTCATTTGCTTTGAAAGCGTCTTCATAGGAGTCATAGATATCTAGTAACTGTTCTTCTTTTCTCCATAGTTTAAAATGTTGTAGCAGGGACATGTAATATAGTTCTTTATGTTGAGGAGTTTTTAATGACAATTTGATATGATCAATTAAGTTTTGTTTGGTAAGTTTCACTAAGCTGCCTTCGCAGTTTGTCACTCTATATCTACCTTTGTTTTCATCTTGTTTTATATTATTTTTGTGTATGAAGTTTTGGGCTATGTGGTATAGACACATGGTTTCCAAAGTGGTACTCCTGTTTGGGTAGTATGTGTCAAGTAAATTGTGTTTCAAAATGTCTTGGCTGTTGGGATACTTTTTGGTTATTGTTTCTATGTGTCGTATGATTTGAGAACTCTTTTTCTAGATGTAGCAGGACCAAGACTTAGCAATACTATATTGTCAGATTTTCCATATAAAGCAGTACCGGTTAAACAGTCTCCTGCTTCATAGGAGCCACATTCTCTATGACAGAGCATTTTTATGCCTAAGCTTTTCAATTTCTGAGACAGTGTTTTGTCTGATGATAGGTCACCCCAGAGGTCTTGAAGCTCTGTTTTTTCTGATTTGGTTAAGTAGGCTGCAACATATCATTCAACTGCAGTGGAATTGCCTGCAATGTACTGCACATCTATGTTTGCATTCCATAAGGGGGCAATGATTGCATTGTAATCATTGATATATTTTACTTCCTCTGTTCTTTTTATGTAATATGTGTTCATAGGTGATTTACCTTTAACACTATGTCTAACTGAAGACATGAAGTTGTTTACTTGACCTGTTGCTGTAACTGGTCTAGGGAAACCAAAGCAGCATTTGGTGTAGTATTTCCCTTTGTTTTTGTATTTGCAACGACAATATTTCCCACATTTGTATCTTTGAAATTGTAAAATGTGTGCATGAAGATCACTATTTGTTGCTTCTGAAGGAATTTCACAAGTGACATATTTTTTGATGAACTGTAAAACAGTGGCTTCACTGTCTTGACCAAATTTAGGAGCATCTTTAATCCATAACAGCATGTGGATATGTGGTGCTCCTCTGGCTTGGTATTCTTTTCTCCAAAAGAAGTGTTGCACTTCTCCGAGGGGAGGAACAGTTTTATTACAAACAAAGTGAAGCATAGCAATGAAGCGACAATGGAAATATCTTGAATCATTAACAGGATCTAGAGAGCAAAGTTCTCCAGGTGTTAGTATATCTATATTTGTTTTGGTTTTTGTTTGATATGCGTAGGAAATCATGTAAATCTTCCCATGCATATTCTGCACAACTTAATGTAACAAACCAAGTGGGTGGGCCAAGGTTTCTTATCATACAACGTACATCTCTGTGACGTCGGAACCAGTACTCTTTAGTACCACACATGTTTGTTAACAGATTTGTAATGCTTAATTGTAAAACCTCATCTTTTTCTTGCACTTTTTGTAGTAATTGCGTAGCTGACATAGTTTTAAGTACCTGATTTCAATGTGTGTGCAACTCAGTAGCATAGAGTTGATAGTTCACTTTCAAAGAGTAGGTGGAATATGTATTCCACATTTTGTCTAAATCTGGGATCTTCAGAATACATTCGTAACAAGCAGTGTTCTGATGCTTTTATCAGAGTGGGTCCATCATTGTACCGTCCACCTTTCCCAGTAGGAAAGAGTAGAGGAAAAGCATGTGCTTCTATACTTTTTTCCCATATGCTGATTGGTGATCCTTTGGTTTGCCGCATTTGGTATGTTTCTAGTGCATCATCTATGGTGTCTTTAGAGTGCAATGGATGAATTGTATAATGGTCTAAAATATTGGATACTGTAGCAGGATCTAAAAGTCCAAATTGACCAGTTTCGGGTGACTCTTGAATTATTTCAGTGGCTTCCTTCAGGTTTTCTTCAAAATTAATTTCTTTGTAGTATTCATTATTGTCTTTTAGATATTGCAAGGCTTGTCTAACTTTTTCTAAGTCTACGAGTTGTTGCCATTTTTTTTTCTTTTGTAGGTACACCATTTACTAAGACAATTAAAGATTGTTCCATTGGGCGTTGCACTCCTAGAGTGTGTACATTTTCTTTCAGATCTAATGGTAAGTAAACTATTTTGCCACAAATGCCTTTCACTAATTCTGAGGGAGGTAATTTAGCTGTTTTTGGCTGAATGCGTATTGTTGCTTGAAATTGATGCACTGGTTGAAATATGATGCTCTCATTTACATTGATTTGTTGCAAGGGTTTTGATAGTAGGAATAATTCTAAGTTATTTGTGATAGCACGTGAAGGTGTTTGGTGGTTGTCAAGTCTCGCAGTGCAGTAACTGCAAAGTATTAAGGGGTCATTTATTTTGTATTTGTTTTCTTCTATAAGGTAGAGAGCTAAATCAAACCATTTGGAATCTTCATTGTCTTCTATTTTGTATGTTATGTCTACAGTTTGTGTGCTACTTTTATGAAATGCTTTGGTAGGCATTCTTTGGGGTCTGTTGATAAAAAAAGAAGGTAGGGGTTGGGCTGTTCTGCAATGTATGTGTGTTGTGTGCATGAGTGTCTTAGTATGATGGTAAGAATGTATGTGGTGGTGTGTGATTGTGCATTGGGCAGCTACAACTAGTTGGGAAGGTTATTCTTGTATTTGTGTGTTACGATACTGGGGTTCAGATGACAGTAGAAAGTGAGCTAGTGATGAGGAGAAACACTAATACTAAGTCTAATAGTATAGAATTAAAATAGTTCTTTGTCTGCAATACTAACATTCTAGGTGCTTATTTATGGAATTTGTGCACTGAAAAACAGGGATTTGTGTGCCATTCTGGCTGCAAATCTGTGTTTAACAAATGGGGATTTGTGGCAGAATGGTGCATAAATTTCTGTTTTTCTGCACACAAATTTCATGAATTAACCCCACAGTCTGTTTGAGTAACAGTAAGAATATTATGGTAGTATTGTACTTTCATTTTTTGTTTGGAATGAGCAGGTTTCTTCTGAGTTGTTGTTTGTACTTCAGATGCTGATGCTTTTCAGGAGAGTGGTCATCACTGCAATTGTAAAAGAAAGAAGTTAGTAATTTTGTGTGTTTATAGCACTGATGTTAACTTAGACATTGATTTTTATGTTTTTGTGGTAGTATTGTTGTTTGATAAGTGAACATAGTGTGTGTATGCAGTTTCCTTTGACTATGTGCAGCCTTTATATTTTACTTACAATATGTTAGTTCAATATGCTTTGTAAATGAGTAGAATACTAAGTGTATTAAACTCACTTGGTTTCTTAAGGCTGTGTTATTGGATGTTAGGGGATAGAAGAAATAATGATATGCTTATTTTGCAATTTTAATAAGGTAAATGGCAGAAACTGTATAGAAAAGCATAGAATGTATGCATTTGTGAAGGTGTGGGTAATATAGCAGAAGGATGTGATGTACAGGCAGTGGTGTTATTTCAGCTGGGAGCTTTTCAATGATAGTGTCTATCTGTGTGAGTGTATAAAGATGCATGAACTTATCCTAGCTGTGTGTAATTTTATAATAGACTACTATGTGGTTTTCTACAATTATACTGTTATTTCTCCCATCTTTTAATGTTATATTTTTTTAGATAGTTGTGGGTGTAGAAAAAGAATTAAGATAGCAGACATGTTTGGAGGTGACTGTTGATTATAGCAGATGGGAAAATAATAGTAAGTTCATTTTATAGGTTATACAGGTTAAGTGGCAGTTACTCTGTTTATATGCATTTATAAGAGTTGTACATGTGCTCTGCATAAAATATGCATACCTGTAGTTTGTATTCATGCATGTGGATATGCATGCAGCTGCAAGTAGAAATCATGGAGATTTGTACACTTGTTTTTGTAGTAGGTGCTTTCCAATGATATGAGACTTGTACTCAGAGTGATCAACAGTACATTTGAAGAGCTCAACTCTGATGATGGAGTTAGATGTAGAGGTCTTGGAGTGACTGGTGGATGGTTGTGTGACTGCTTAGCTGTATCCAATGAGGGAATGGCACAGAGTGTGAAGTGGAAAGCGTAGAAGGGCTGTCTAAGAGTTACGCACTCCGCAGACACCACGGCTGTCCGCGGTCAAGGCATGCCACATCCGGGGTTTTCCAGCAAATCCAGCATGGAAAGGGGACTGTAGGGATTAGCCAATCAGGTGTTGAGGTTGTGGATTTGTGTTGAAAGAGACTGTGGGTAGTGAAGATGGCAGAGGTAGAGAAAGTCAGGGTGTTGGTAGTTGGACATATGTTTGTGCATGGTTTACAGCAGTATGCTCAATACAGGCATGTGGCAAACAATTTTGATGTTAAAGGAGTGGAGGTGGTGTGGAACACTGTGCCTTATTGCAATGCACAGGGAATTAGTGCCCCGCTTTGTTGGCAAATTTGGAACTCTTGGTTCAAGCAGTAATGAACATCCTTCCAAATGCCAAAGTTACTTTTTCTGGATTAGTACCTAGGGCAATATGGGACAATAGTTCTGTTTTTTGTCCTCAGCTAAATATTGCTAGGTGTGCAATCAACCGAGGCATGTGTGCTTTCATGCTTAGAGCTGGTATGTTCTTCTGTAATAATGAGAATATTCATTCCATGAATGCTGTTTATTTTAAAGAAGATGGCATTTCTTTATCTTTTATGGGAAATGCCATGCTGTTTTGTAATGTAAGGGTTGCTTTGGAGAAGGTTATGTGAAGATTTTACAGAGCCAACCTCAGAGGGGAAATGGGGCACACTATTTAAATTTGAATTCACCATGCTCTGATTTTTTATATGTCCGCGAACATGGCGGTAGTCTGCAGACACCGCGTATTACATATGGGGATTTTGGGGTGGAGAGGCATGCACATGAGAAAGAGAAGAGCAGGGATTGGTCAGTAAAGTTTACTGGGTGTGTTGTGTAAGGAGAGAGTTTGTCAGAAAGTCTTTTTCCTCAGAGAAGAACAGATAGCTATGGCTGGGTGTTTTAGAAAACAGATTATCTGGATTTTGGGAGACTCATTGATACATTGGTTGGAGGTGCATGCAGAATGCTGTGGAGTAGCTGCAGATCTTGTATTCCCTCATGTGGAAGTGCACTGTCATGGAGAGCGTGGAATGAAGTGGCTGGATTTGGTACCTCTCTTTGCTAGACACAGCATCATCCAGACATAAATATAGTTCATTGTGGAGGGAACAGTTTAGGACATGTGTCTGGAATTTCTTTGCAATTTGCAATGAAAGAAGAACTTGGGAATGTCATGGACATGTTTCCTAATTCCCAAGTATTTTTTTCTCGTATTGTGCAGAGACAAATGTGACTGCATTCTTCTTCATTTGTTCCACAAATGTAGAAAGCGAGGCGCAATGTCAATAAGGCTGTTTGTGCCTTTTTAAGAGATGTTGGCATTTCCTCTTTTCAAAATGAAAATATGATGTTTCGTAGCGCATGCATTTTTCGCAGTGATGCAGTACATCTTACTTACGCTGGCAATCAGATTTTTCTGAGAAATGTATAAAATGCATTGCAACCTTTTTTGGAATTACAGCAATCCATTTTGTATTAGGTGTAGACCATTTGAAGTTTTTCAAACACAAAAAAGGCTCTTTTCAGAGCCACCCCTTCCTCACATAGAAAAGTGCAATAGTTATGGGAGGTCAGCACCCCAAAAAATAAATGTCCGCGAACTGTCCACAGACTTCTAAAAAATACACAGGGCCCTGCACTATTTATTTGTCACTTCTATTTTTAAAATGTGAAAGGCAGCTCTGAAAAGAGCCTTTTTTTTTGTTTTTGTTGTGTTATATTGTTTTTGCTTTTTTAGACACGACACACAAGGAAAGGATGGGAAAGGAGAGTAAGAAAGGGACTCCAACCATGGGGATAAGAAAGAGCAGATGGAGAGAGGAAGATGTAGCGTGGGCCTTATTCAGGTAGTGGGCAGACCTTCTTGTGCTCCTTGACTGCAGTCTCGAAAGCACTCCGAAGATTCTCCTCCCTGCAGAGTACTGCATCACAGTACATACACAATATTTTGACCCTCGAAAGGTAAGGATCAACAGCATCATGAGTGGCCTGTGAGGTAAATGGAGGGATGTGCTGTCCCACAGGAGTTTCTCTTGTGGTGACAGGAGCGGAAACGGAGCATGTTGTAGAGGAACTCAACCTACTACGTTTATCACAAGGTACAACCTTGCGAATAACCCCACCGTGGAACGACTTTAGGTGTCGCTTCATTGATGTCGTAAAAAAGCCGTATGAACCAGGCCTCCCACGACTCAGCACCATGTGGCATTGATTGCAGGTGACCTTATTTTCACGTGCTTTTGGCACTCCACCAAGAGTGGTAAACAACCACCACACCCAGGACTCACAGTGAGTGCTGGTAGTAGGGACTTCCACTACCTCATCCTCTTCAACCTCTTCATCCTCCTCCTCAACATCCTCACGCCTGTTCCCCTGTGCAGGCACTCGGGGAGGTGGTGGTGGTGGACGGGGTGGGGGTGGTGCTGAGGCAGAAGTAGCACCAGCTGGAACAGCAGCAACCATGGATGCCATCAGGTTTGATGTAGCAATCGCAGCAAGAACAGCAAAGGCAGCAAAAGCAGGTCAATCTTCAATAGTAGAAAGACAGAATGAAGATGAGCTCTGGGGTGTGGCTTTTTATAGGGGTGTAGGTGCGCGCTCCGCAGACAGCCGTGCTGTCTGCAGACAGATGAAACACTCAAAAAAAGGTTCAAAAAGTTCCAAAAAGTATGTAGAAAGCCAGGGACATTGTCTGGGACATGTGCAATGGTGAAATTTTACAGTAAAATACTTTGGATTGTCCAAAAAAGTACTTTAAAAATGTTTGGGGACCCGAACAGTGTCCGCAAATCAGGACCCACGCTCAGCGTGGGTGCGGTCATATGATGACGTCGCGAACACGTCAGCGAATGGGACGGGTGTCCACGGGACACCAAATGTGCAGGAACGGTCATGCGCCTGAACGCGGGGGTTCTATGGACAGTGTTCGGGTGCTCAAACTAATTAAAAGTGCAACAGACGTGAGACGGACGGTTACGGACAGGCGCGATTTTCGTAGGACCTATGGATTTGGTGCGCATGTGCGTAGATGTTCTACTGACAGTACAGACAGGTATAGTGTCCTTAGGACACCTCCATTTTGGTTAATTGTGGACATTTCGGACACTAAGTGTGTTCTAAGAACAGTTCCTTTGTGCTTGCGGACAGTACGGACAGGTATAGTGTCCTTGGGACACCTCCATTTTGTTTAATTGCGGACATTCCGGACACTGAGTGTGTTCTAACAACAGTTCCTTCTTGCTTGCGGACAGTACAGGCAGATATAGTGTCCTTAGTACACCTCCATTTTGGTTAATTGCAGACATCACGGACACCCGCTCTGTCCGCAGACACCCCAACTGCCTTTTTTAAAAAAAAATAAGACACAAAGGACTAAATTAAAAACACAAAACATTTTTTTTTATTACATACAGATAAAACAATTATGAAAGAGAGGGGAAAGCAGAAACTGACACGAATACAGGGGAATTAGGGGTTTGGAGAGGATGGATGGGAGGGGATGAAGGGATGGAAGTCTCATCATAACGTTTTTCTAGATACTGAGGGTTTGGGGATAGTTGACTGGGACATGGAGAGGGAGAACAGGTGCATGTAGGACAATTATATTTATTTTTTTCTTTTATGTGGTACTCCACAAAATGTTTTAAAAGATTGAACTTTTCCATAAGCATATCCATTTTTTGTTCCATGCACTGCAGAGTATTTTCTAATGTCTCTTTTGCTATATTATTTTCAATGTTTGTATGGTCTGTTAAAAAATATATATATGTTAAGTACACATAAAGTAATGAGTATACATTTTCTTATATAGAGAAGTGTCTACCATTAGTATCACTGTCTTCAGTCATTTCCTCACGTGGAAAACTTTCTTCAAGCCATTCAAAAGTACTGGGCATTTTTGTGTAAAAGAAAATATATTACTTTTACTGTACCTAATACAGAAAGTTTAGAAATATATGAGAAAAATGAAGATTACTTACTAATTTCTGGTAAGTTTTGTTGTTACTGTTGTGTAGGTCTGCTTTTGCTTCTTGCTGTGCAGTTTCTGTGAGGTAATTATGTTGGAGGCATATCTTTTTTTGTTTTGGTATATTCCATGTTAGTACATTTGCTATTTAAATGGACAGTTGATGTGTTACATATATAGGTTCCACTTCTTATTTATTATTACATATAATCTGTTTATGTGCTGCTTTTTGAACTCGTTCAGTGTTTATATGGCATGATAGAACAATTTAAGATACCCCCTGAGTTTTTGGGTAGTGTTGATGTTGTCCGCGTCCGTCCGTGGACATATGCACAGTCCGCGGACATAAATGTCCGCGGACATCAAATCACTAGCAGGGGGTTCAGTATATTCTATTTTACATGTATGTAAAGTAAGGGAATCCTAGTAAACATCTATCAAATTCACACTATGAATATGTATATTCAGTTAAAAAAAAACTTTGATAAAGGGAGGTTATGGTTAAGTTGCGCTATTAAAAACCCATGAAATTCAGTAAAAAAACTTTGTTAAAGGGACGTTATGGTTAAGTTGTGCTACTAAAAACCTATGAAATTCAGTAAAAAATCTTTGTTAAAGGGATGTTATGGTTCCAAGTAAAACCGAAAAACCCCTGAAATTCGCTAGTTATGGTAAGCTAAGTGTAGGGAACTATATATATGGCTCGTGGTCCCGTGGAGGTCACGCAATGTCCTTGTTATGGTTAGAACCCGGACATCGCATGACAGCAGAGGACCGTTGAAGATCAGCTGTGGCAGAGTGCGGTCTCCGGGTGGGAACATCTAATAAAAAGACTATTTAAACTACTCACCCTGCCTCCCATGACATCTTTTCAGTGGCGACGAGAATAGGAAGGCCATGACGAGCCCGCCACGGAGAAGAGAGAGCGGCGAGAGTTCAGCCTTGTAGGAAGGGCTGATTGCTGAAGGAGTAGCCACATTGAGAAAGACACGGGAAGGAGCAGACAGGGGATTGGCTATGAACAGTTGCTCTTTTGATTGGCTATTCAAAGGGATTTAAAAATTAAACAAGCCCCACAAACCATAGATAATGGTTGAAGGGAATTAAACAGGAACAGTGAGTGAGCCTGCAAGCCTGTTTTGAAAACTTTGAAGGGAATTAAACAGGAACAGTGAGGGAGCTTGCAAGCCTGTTTTGAAAACTAAGACTGATAAAGGTATAAACTGAAGAACACAAGCATAGGAGAGGTCTTGTACACCTAATGTACAAACTGAACTGTAAATCACTATTTATAATTGGAGCCACTATAATCTCATTCAAGAAGTGGGATAACAAGGTTGGAGATAATATACACTCCAGCGCAGGATTGTAATATTCATACAGGAGTGATTCATAGGTGTGAACCTTAGGCAGACATGGCTGCAGCAAGTATGTCCCCACCTCCACCTTTCCTACCAGTGCCCGGCACACCAGCTATTAGATGGGATAGGTGAAAGAGATTGTTTGATACATATTTAATTGCTATAGGAGGGGAGAAATGTGTCCCAGCAAGGAAAGAGGCAATACTTCTGCATAATCTGGGCACAAAGGGTTGTAGTGTCTACGATGGGTTGCCAGAACCCCCACAGGAAGGCCAAGAAGATTCTGACGAGTATAGTGTGGCAGAGAAGAAGTTGGAAATTCATTTTGAGGCTAAGTAGAACACCACTTTTGAGAGGCACACATTTTTCCAGAGGTCACAGGAACCACAAGAGCCGGCGGAAAACTTTATTGCTGCGTTAAGGACTCATACTTGCGATTTTGGCCCGCTCACAGACTCACTTATATGTGACCAGTTGGTTTGTTGCACCAACAATACTAAAATACAGAAAAGACTATTGTCCAAGGATGTGCCAATAGAATTGGCAGTGGAACCGGCTAAGAGCATGGAGCAGACATACAAATACATGTCATCCATGAAAAGCGATAAACAAGGAAGTGAAGTGGCTGCAATAAAGGGGATGAAGAAGCTGAACATGAATAAGGAAATCAAATGTTATAAATGTGGTAGTAACCATCACATCTCCAAAAGCATGTTTTGTCCTGCGAGGAATATCACATGTTTGAAATGCAAGAAAAGGGGGCACTTCGCAAGGGTTTGTCGTGAATCAGGATGTGTGGAGAACCTTGAGAAGGGTGCCGGAACACGAGGAACATTTTGTAATGCCGCAAAATATTCAAGGAAAACATGTGTTGGAGGTGTCAGAACTCTCATATAAAGGAAATGCACCGACAGGTGTGTTTTTGATCAACGGGATAGTTGTCACGATGAAGGTGGCCAGTTGTTCTCCTTGGACATTAATGTCAAAAAGAACTTTTGAAGGATGTATACAGGGAAATGTGAAACATTTGAAGGAGCATAAAATAGAGCCATATGCCTATGGTAATGTGAAGATTGTAGTTCTTGGGAAATTTCATGCATCGATAAAATACAAAGTGTTGTGAATCAGACATTTATGTCACACAAGAGGGCTCGTCCCTATTAGGGTGGAGTGAACAACTTAAGTTAGGAATCAGAATTCAGGCAAACGCTGAAAATCCTGTCACGGGTGCAGAGGTGAAAGACAAATGGGAACAAGGATTTCCAATGGTGTTTAGGGAAGAGTTGGGAATGCTAAAAGGATTTGAACATGAGATTCGCCTAAAGGAGGGAGCCACGCCAAAGGTACACAAGACGAGACCGGTACCTCAGAATCTCAGTGACAATGTAAAACTGGAAATTGAAACACTGTTACAAAAGGGAATTATAGAAAGAATTTAGAGTTCAGAGTGGTTGTCACCAGTGGTAGTGGCTGCGAAGCCCAATGGGGAGATCAGACTTTGCGTCGACTTAAGAGACTTAAGAGACTTAAACAGGAACATCTTGATAGACAGATATCCTCTGCCCATAATTGGGGATAAATTGTCGACATTGAACGAAGCAAGGATGTTCTCAGTGATAGATCTCTCTCAAGCGTACCACCAGGTACCATTAAAGGAAGAGTGTCAACATCTGACTGCGTTTGTAACCACATTCGGAAACTTTAAGTATTGCAGAATGCCGTTAGGCCTAGCCTCGGCAGCGACAGTCTTCCAAAGAGTAATGGAGACCATAATGGAAGGCTTTAACAATATTGTGGTGTTCCAAGATGATATGTTAATCTATGCTAGCTCGGAATGTGAACATGACATAATTCTTGAAAAAGTTTTACGTAGATTGAATGAGGCGGTTTTAACAGTGTGTAGGAGCAAATGCAAAATTGGAGAGGAGAGAGTGGAGTACCTGGGGCATATGATTGGTAAAGAAGGTGTTAGGCCAAAGAGATGTTTAGTAGAGGCTGTGAAGAATGCGCCATTGCCAATTGATAAAGATCAGGTGAGACCCTTTTTAGGGTTGTCGGAATAGTATCATAAATGTGTGAAGGATTTGGCAATGATATCTACACCCTTAAGATTAATACTGAAAAAGGGTTCAAAATGTGTGTGGACTCCAGTGTGCGGAGAGGCTTTTGATAAAATTAAAGAGGGAGTGAGTAAAGCACCTTCAATTGGGAAATGTAATCCTACAGACACAAGTGTACTAGTGGTAGATGCTAGTGTGTTGGGTCTGGGTGCAACTTTGGTACAATATGATAAAGATAACACAGAAAGAGTTATAGCATTTGCATAGTCATTGAACGTGAAACCTTAGCAATGTTTTGGGGGCGATCAACCATTTTAAATACTTTTTGTGGGGTAGGAGGTTCATTGTTAGGTCTGACCATGAACCCATGGTACAATTATTTGAGAGTGGAAGGTGGGCCTTGGGGTCACCCAGGATTAGTAGATGGGGTTTAGGTTTCCAAATCTATAATTTTGATGTATGCTATCTACCTGGGAAAAAAAATGTGGTAGCAAATTGTTTATCCAGATTACCAGTAAGAAAGAAAGAAGAAACTAAGACTGAAGAGGATGTAGAGGTAGTAGTGGCAGAGGTTGAGAGTGCTGTGGGACAAGAGAAGGGGTTACAAGAGGAAAGTTTGGATAATGACCTTAAATTGATCGAAGATTGGACCATAAGAGGGTGGCCAGATAGAAAGGTGCTGCATAGAAAGTTTTATGTGTGGTGGGAAATCAAAGAGGGATTGAATATCTATGAAGCCAAGTTAAGAATGGGGCGATATGTAGTTCCTCCGGAAATGCTTAGGGCCATTTTAGTGGAACTGGCATATCAGGGGCATCCAGGAGAAGGGGCCATGACAAGAAAATTAAGGCAGAGTTACTGGTGGCCAGGAATAAATACGATGGCAGAAAGACATGTAAAATATTGTATGGCATGTCAGACAAGTGATAAACGCAAGGTAATTAGAGAAAGTCTGATGATTACCAACACTGTACCAAGCCAACCGTGGACAAAATTAGCAGTAGACATTATGGGTCCTATTACAGGTTTAGGTGAAGGTTTGAGATTTTTGTTTGTTGTAGTGGATTATCATTCTAAGTGGATAGAATGGGAAGCAGTTAGAGAAGTCACAGCCAAAGATTTGATTTTGTTCCTAGAAAATGTTTTTCTCAACGAGGGAATACCTACGGAATTGGTGTCTGATAATGGGGTACAGTTTGTATCGGAGGTAATGAGGAAATTCTTAAGAGGTTATGGTATAGAACACACTAGAACTGCTTTATATCATCCTAGAGCAAACGGCCTGATAGAGAGAATTAACAGGTATTTGAAAGGGGGTTACAAATTGCAATGCAGTTGAAACAACCATGGAGAGAGGTGCTAAACATGTTAACATGGAACTATGTGACCACGCCACATTCAATTACGGGTATTTCTCCTTTTGTCTCCCTCAAAGGAAGAGAACCTGGGACGAAACTTTGTCCAGGATTGATAAGTATCGCGAATGTTGTTCAAGTAGACAGAAATGAAATTATGAGACTCATTGCTCTAGGGCAAGAAAAAAATAAGGAGCAGATTGACAGGAGAGAAAGAGTGAATAATCGTGAATGGAAAGTTGGGGATTTTGTTTATGTCAAAAATGCCAGGTCTGTAACAAATGTGTTGAAAGTAGGTTTCGTGGTCCGAAGAAGATAAGTGTTGTAAGGAAAAGTGTGGTTATCCTGGAAGGGGAAGAAGTGTGGTCCAAAGAAAGAATTGCAAAAGCAGTTGACATGAGAGATGAATGTAGGATAGAGAAAGACTTACAAGGGAGTGGTATAATTGGAAATGGTCTCAAGAGAAGCGCAAGTTTGAGTGGAGGGACCATGCAGACTGGTGGCCATGTCACAAAAGAAGACAAAATTGTTGTGGGTGCTCCAAGGGTGAGGTCAACACCTGCATGGTTAGATGATTATGTATATTAGTACACTAGATTGTATGTTATTTTCAAGTTAAAGTATAAGAGTTCCGTTTTAACTTATGTTTATCTACATGTTCAATTTTTGTCTCCTTGGGGGGGAGATATGTAGGGAATTATATGTATGGCTTGTGGTCCCGTGGAGGTCACGCAATGTCCTTGTTATGGTTAGAACCCGGACATCGCGTGACAACAGGGGACCGTTGAAGATCAGCTGTGGCAGAGTGCGGTCTCCGGTAGGGCTCGTCTAATAAAAAAACTATTTAAACTACTTACCCTTCCTCCCGTGAAAAGCTTTTCACTAACCAACCATAACTCACGCCACAACCGTGTATTGCTAAGACTAACACCCAGGACATCAAAGATGACATCACAAATGGCATTGATGACATCACTGATGACATCACATGTCTGGATCCCTCTGTTTTCCTTTAGTGATATATCTTAGCCAGTAATACTTAGGAACAAAAAAAATCAAAAAGTACTATATTTGTAAACTTATGCTTCAAATATATTCTTACAGTAATTAATTTGGGGTTCACTCACAGCATATGAAACATATACATAGGGGGAATACACACTTGAAAGATAGCAATGCTTTCTGTGTATGAAGACAATCATTAAGTTTATCAGCACTTTCTTATTGTTCTGCTGTTTTTTATTACTGTATTTTCTCTGGACATGCTCATATTTGTATATACATTACTTTCTTTAGGGTCCAGTCACATCATGTGATAGTTATTCATGGGGAAGTAGGTTTGAATCAGAACAATCATTTCTGTGGATAAAGATAATCAGGTAGGTTATGAACACTTTCTGGTTCTACTGCTGCTTTTTTGGTACTTTACTTTCCCTGTATGTACTCATATTTGTATGTGTTGTTGTGTCTTTGTATTTTGTATGTAATAATGAAATTATATAGGAAGTGGGTTTCATTAGCTACTTATGTTGCACAGTACACTCATAATAAGAAAGCATTTATCATTTCACTAGTCAACAGGGGAAGATTATTAATATTGCACTTCCATCATGTATGCTGCACACAATGCTTATGTTTATACATGAGTAGATTATTATACTGTAAAGAGTTCATAATAGAATGCTATTTATATCAGTGCATTGCTTAATGCACTACATAGCTCATGACACCTATTCCAATGATCCTTGACACTTTTTTGTCAACATTATAATATGAATCCCTTGTACAGACTTTTCATGAAAAGTACATGCACATGTGATGTCATCAGTGATGTCCAGGGTGTCCAGGGTGTTAGTCTTAGCAATGCACGGGGATGGCGTGAGTTATGGTTGCTGAGCTTACCATAACTAGCGAATTTCAGGGGTTTTTCGGTTTTACTTGGAACCAAACTTCCCTTTAACAGTTTTTTTTTACTGAATTTCATAGGTTTTTAGTAGATATATATGGGGTTTTGGTGGGGGGTTTTGCGTTGAGTGGGGGGTTGAGGGTTTCCCTCCCGCACATATGTAACAATTGACCTTCACTTCAATTCAGTCAATTGTGAAAAGGTCAATTGTCATTCGAGCAATTCGTATACAACCCTTTATCCGGACCGGGAAAACATAAGTTTCCCAGTGGAGCCAATAATCTACCAGGTGGCCTGACCTGCTGGTAGTTTAGGCCC
The DNA here is from genome assembly GCF_040938575.1 of Ambystoma mexicanum. Classification (NCBI taxonomy): domain Eukaryota; kingdom Metazoa; phylum Chordata; class Amphibia; order Caudata; family Ambystomatidae; genus Ambystoma; species Ambystoma mexicanum. The sequence continues at coordinate 576,310,338 of NC_090940.1, forward strand.
CTAGCGGCAAATTCATGCTGGAATCACTGGCCCCTACCTACACTACCGGCAAAACTTTAATGAGACCCTGTGACTCAACATTCTGTGATGTGAGCACCACCCACAACCCTACATGCAATCTAGACCTATTCCCCTTTACCCAACACCTGTAGTTACTCAGCCCATACAATTCTACTCAGGAATCCATGGTTCCTCTTGCATAACTATCCTGAATTACCACCACAACTGGGACCTGAGATGGTACATTCAACTTGACATTGGCACATTTCCTGATCACAACTTATATCTACCCAAGTTTCCTAGCAATACCAAAGGGGTTGGGAGGATTTCTGAGTAAAAAAAAAAAAGATCACATTCCTTTCATATTTATACTTAGAGACACGATGGCATTCAACTAGTGAAACAAAACTTTTCCCAGAGATGTAAGAAATGGACAAAAATGGATGGAGAAAAATGGCCAGCTCACCATAAAAAGATGCAAAAAATGTTTCAATGTTGAAATATGTGTTAAGCAGAGAGCAGCAAGAGAAGCTATTTTTCAGTCTTTCTTCGTGTGCATATGGCCTCAACAAATGTTGAGGGACCAGTTGAGCTACTTACAATGTCCTTTTTTCTTAAGGTTGTTTCTTTTGCCTTAGTGGTGATAGACGCTGCTGAGTCTGTGCATGACACGGCTCGTAAAGAAAGCATGTGTGTGGGAGATGACCTATGTCAGGAAACAACCAAATAGAAGATATACATCAGCGCCCCCACCCTAGCAATGTTATGGATGCCCCTCATTTTCAGGTAACTTATAGACTGGCCTGTAATAACCAGCATAAACATTTTTTCGGCTGGGATAGGGAGGCTTCAAGGGGGCATCAACACCTACCATAACCTCCTGAAATGCTACTTCATCAAAAGAAAGGAAACTAAGAGAAGCCTCCTGTATTCATGAAACAAGGCAAGTGTGGCATAACCCACGAAACAGCTCTAGTTCCATTGTAATCACCTGCCAAACAAATATGCTGAAGTCATATGTTCAAGTTTAGCCAAGCCTAGGATTCTTAGAGACAAGACATCAAGTCCTACTCTTAAGACGTCTGGGGTTCAGTCAAGAACCACTCAAACGTTCACCCTAAATCAGGCCATATTTGCAGAACACTTGCTACCAGAGTGAAGAGGAGTTTCTCTGCAGGGATTAGGCGTGTGTGTGTCTCTATCGTGTCCCATCTTTGCTCTACCATCCAGTCTATATTGAGGTACTTGTGCTTGACATGGTCAGAGTATCCATCTCTTTAAGTCCTTCCTGAGCCGAAGGAACATCATCCTCACTGACTGTCTTCTGTTTCAAATGATAGGTGACTCTTGGCACACATCCATGTTCATAGTAGAAGCAGGGAGCCATCCCTGGAGTAGGACATCAGGGTGACGGGTGTACAGGGCACTCTGAAACTTGGTCATGTACATCTTTTGTGCTGCAGTAATTCCACATTTGACTCTTCCAGGTCCCCCATCTACACAACACAGGACAGCACAAGATTTTCAAATACCTGACCCTTCAGGGGATTCCCTCCAAGCTTTGCTATGCTTCATATTTTAAAGAAAAAAGCTCCCACACATTCCTGATGCAGTCCCTGGTGAGCAGGCCAGGCTTGAGGTACCCTGATCACAAGTGAAGCATTTAGAGCCCTTGATGCATGGCTATCTGGGCACCTGACCCTTGTTATGTAACCTCATGGCCACTCTCCACTTGCTACTGGGCCATCATGTTGTGTAGTAGTAATTTCCAGAATTCCTGTACACCACAGGCCACTGGGGCTATGTTGGAAGGATAGCAGGGTGCTTGGAATTTAATTGCATTCATGACCCCATTATCTTCCGCTAAATCATCTGCTTTGTCAAGTTTCATTTTCCCAAGCCGAAGGCAGGGGAGAAACTAATGTATGGGCATGAAGACCATCTACAGAATGAGAGTTGGTCATTCAGCCCACCTTCTGCTTATTTGCAGAATCTTGGATAGTTCCTTCCACATGTATAATGATGTATGTACAATTGGTTATTTATAATGCACTTAATACCGAAGAGGTTTCTAAGTGAGATTCGAACCTGTGTTGCTTGGTGTGGTCTCGAGCTTGTTGCCACTGAGCTATACTACCCGAGCTTTGCCACCTGATCTGATGAATGACCTCTGAGTGGTGGGTAGTCACCAACCTTATCTCCAGATCTTCATGATCCCAGCCTTTCAGGGAATACCTTGAAAATAGGGACGTGGAACTATAGATACAGGCAAAAATGTATCTATTTACAACACAGCTTTTCTGACCAGAATATCGCAATGCAATCGTGCTATAATGTGCCTGAGAACACAATAGCAAAGAATACACCTGTAGGACGCTCCACGTCATGTGAGAACTTACTTCCATAATGGAATAAACAAAGTAGTCCTCCAGAGTGCATTCCTTGGTGCCAAAGTTTAATGGGAGCACAGTTCCAGGTGAGCCCAATGACACCACACAGTCAAAAGATATTAAAAACAGCTATCTTCCCAGAACCTGGCAAATAGGTGAAGTATATTGCACCTGGAGAAATTAGGGTATGTATTCTACTCTAATATCCACAACAGATGCTCCAGAATAAGATGTCAATAGTAAATGAAAAAAAAAACCTTTCCGTAGAGATCCAATGACATTCAACCTATGAAGCAGCACTCCTTCAGGAGAAGCAGGAATGGGGTCAAAGAACGAGGGAGCAAAAATGCTCATCTCAGGATGAAAGAATGCCAGAAATGTTTCAATGTTGAAAAAGCTGGAAAGAGCAGGAGCAGAAGATATGTATTAGACTCTTACCCATGCCTTATCAGCAAATGGCATCTACACACTGTTGAGGGGCCAGTTGACCTGATTAGAGGGTCATTTTGTCTCACACTTCTATCTTTTGCTGCAGTAGTCACTGTCACTGCTGAGGTGTTATGTAATCTGACGTAGGGTTGATTGTTCAATCTGCCCATGTTCCTAAGGAGATAATACTGGAGAATGAAGTTCCCATGTGCAAATGTTGCAGATGGTATCTTGACCTTCTGATGAAAGGAAAATTCATATTGTGGCAGAAACAGGGGAGTCAGGTTCTTGGTGGGGAGCATGAAGTCTAAGCAGGATTGTCACAAGACTTGGAAATCAAGGATGATAATAATGCTCTGCTAACAAAGGACAACTAATCACTACAGTGCTATCAAAATTCTATAAATAATTTTGAACATCACACGTGAACCCATCCTCAGAAAATTGATGGGCTCCTTAGTATAGTTATCCCTCCATAGATCTGGCAGCCTCAGTTATATGACATGGAAGAACTTTGAGTAGGTGGCGACAGCAATCAAAGATCTGGATAAGAGCAAGGCCCTCTGGCTTTTTGATCTCACAGCCTGGATCTATATATATTTTTCCTTTCTGTTGATTGGCTCCTGCTTTATTCCACCTCTTAATTTCTCTGCTGATCAACATGGGATAGGGCATGATAGCAAAACCATCCATGGCGGTTTTCCTTAACTCAGGTCAAGATCCATCCATTGTAAATACATTGATAGGCCTTTATCTTTAAGAGGTATTACCCAAATTGACCTGTTACAATTGACCTTTTGTCCTAATTGACCTAATAATAGGGGTCCTAATTGACCTTCTGCACAATTGACCTTTACCTATATTTGACTTTTATATATATGTGTGGGGTGGGTTTGGGGTAATAAATAATATAATGGGATTGGGTAGGGGATTTCTGGGGTTTTTGGATTGAGTGGGGGGTTGCAGCGGGTTTCCCCCGCATATATGTCTTAATTGACCTTCATTTCACGATCAATAGTGCAGAAAGTCAATTCTCCCATGATCAATTGTGAAAAGGTCAATTAGTATACATCCCTTTAAGAAGCCATGAGTGTAAACTGTATACCAAAATGCAGGCTCCAAGAGACAACAAAACAGCTCTTCTTGCCCAAATCTCCTGTGCAGGTCTGATTCATGAGGGCAGACTGGTCGTGAAAATAGTAGCATCTTCGTTAGCCTCTTCTAAATTGTCAGATACCTGAACCACACTGCCCTTTGGACAGAAGAAGGCCATGCACTTGAAAGAGCAGAATGTAGCTTTTCTTCTACAGATAATGGAAGAGGGTGGGAAATGGACAATTGCTCAGGGGGGTGTTGAAGTTCTAGAAGCAGATCCCAGTAGCTCAGTTTTTCTTAATGGATCACACTTAGAGGTGCTCTGCTTTACTGGTGGGAGCAGACAGAGATTCACATTACCCCTGATACTTTTTATTTTAGCTCTAGCATAATTACCAATGCACGTTCATAGCTGAACTTAAATCAAGGATATTGAGGCAGGAGAAAGCTCTTGAGATTCCTTGCATATGCCATTAATGGTCTTATTACAAGTTTGGTGGCAATTGTGTGGTAAATCCTCAAAATTAAGGGCACAATCCTTTACCATTACCACCATTCAGTCCTGAGTCATTATCTCTACATGATGAGAGGTGGTAAAGTGGTGTAAAACCCATTTTAGAAAGCCATAGGACTCCAAGGGGGTTTCTTCAGCTATTCGAGAAGCAGTATTTCTGTTGCAGTAATCTTGACCTTACAAAGGAGAATTTACCTCCAGCATCTTGTAAGACAGTGCGGTAAAAGTGGCTGCAAAAGTGAAATTAAAATTGGAAGTAAAAGTGGCAGTAAAAGTGGGGTTGTTAGCTGATCTTTCCATTATGGCTGACGGCTTAATGGTATAACACAAAGTTTATTATTTCTTTTCAGGCCCCTCACCACCTCTCTGCTCTGAGATGGCAAACATGGATGGACCTTAAAGCCAGCATTTAGCATCTCTATCGAAGCTTTAAACCCTTTTGGAATGAAAGGTGTGGGATCCCCCGGGGACACTAGCCAAGCCTTAATGTGGTGCAACCGGAATATTCTAGACTTTTGTAGACTGTATGGGAATGCTATGAGATCACCCTAAGTTACCTAGGGTTATCCAGACGTGAACTCTTGCTCACCGTGATCAGAGTGGCACAGCTCCATCTCACTGATGAGGCCCGACTAGGCCAAAATAATTGGAACCACGTGTCTGGGGTTGCTGTTGGTACTCTTGTTGAATGGAGGATTGCCTAGCATTTCAGTGCTGGACTTCTCAAGTGGGCGGGACAAAGACTGATATGCAAATGGATATTCCTCCTTTGTGAAAGGTACAGTGAGCAAAAATGTGGCAGCAGATTCTCGAGTGGGCGCCTTCCCATAGAACAGGTAATTAAGTTATGTTTGATCTTGCAAAGGGGCACCCATACCTCTTTTTCTATTTTAAGGAACTGAGGGTTGGTCACCCTAAATTACCTAGGATTATCCAGATGTGGACCCCTTGCTCAATGTGCCCAAAGAGGTACAGCTCTACCTCACAGATGAGGCCCTACTAGACCGAAGCAGGTGTCTGGGGTTGCTTTAGGTACTCTTGTTCAAAGGAGGATTGCCTAGAACTTTGGTGCTGGACTGCTCAAGTGAGTGGGACAAAGACTGATATGCAAATGGATATTCCCCCTTTGTGAAAAGTACAGAGAGTTCAAATGTGGCTGTGGACTCTCGATTTGGCACCTTCCCCTAGAACAGGTCATAATGCCGAATTGGCTCTTGTGGAGGGGCGCCTGTGCCTCTTTTTCTTTCTATGTTTAAGGAATTAGGGTTAGTCACCCTAACTTACATTGGGTTATTATTTTTATGTATTTTTTATTTTTTACATTTATGAAGCACCTAAACCCTCAGGATCAGGGTGCTGTTTCTGACCAGTTACAAGTGAGCGCTTCAGCGGAGTGGGAACCGACTCAGAGGGTGACTCTACATTGAGTCACTGGCTATGGGGAGACCAGTTAGGCAAGTAGCCAGATTTTTAACCAGACACAAGTGAAACACTTCCGCGGGGTCGGAACGGACACAAAGGGTGACTGTACATTGAGAAGCTGGTTAGGGGAAGACCAGTTAGGCAAATAGGCATGTTTTCAAAGTTTTGCAGAAGGCCCAGAACAAGGCTTCTGTGCGATCCAGGGACTTGCCGTGAACAAAGGGAAACTAGCCCCCCTCCTCTAGGTTTTCTGACTTTGGGAACAATGAGTATATGGGCATAGATTGGCCTTACTGGTGTGGTGGACCTTCTGTCTTTCTATTTTCTGTGAGAGATATTGCGGGGCAGTATTGGTCAGACATTTGCGCGTGATGGAGAGTGATTGGAAAATAATTCTTTCCCGGATGGGGAGCCAGTCCACCTTTCTTCTCACTGTTGTGATGTGGTCTTTTTTGGGGATGTTCTGTGCCACTCGTAATGCATTGTTCTGGATATTCTATTGTTTATTTAAGTTCTGTTTGGGGGTCCCAGCGAAAGGGGGTTACATTTGTTAAGTCTAGTGCCTGTTATTGTCAGCTTTCTGTGGTCAGGAATTGTCTTGCTGCATTAATCAGCTTAGCTGTGTATGCAGCTTAGGAGTTACCTAGGGTTATACAGACGTGGACCCCTTGCTCACTGTGCTCAGAGAGGCACAGCTCCACCTCACTGATGAGGCCCAACTAGGCCGAACCACGTGTCTGGGGTTGCTGTTGGTACTCTTGTTCAAAGGAGGATCACCTATCATTTTGGTGCTGGACTTCTCAAGTGGGCGGGACAAAGACTGATATGCAAATGACATTCCTCCTTTGTGAAAGGTACAGTGAGCTAAAACGTTGCTGCAGACTCTGGAGCGGGCGCCTTCCCATAGAACAAGTCATTAAGCCGTGTTTGTTCTCGCAGAGGGGCCCCGTACCTCTTTTTCTATGAGATAATTTATCTATGTAAATGTTTCAGACTTTGAAACATGAATTTTCTATACAGGACCGGATTCTCCTGGGTAAGGTCAGTAATACACTCAGCAATGAAAAGGGGTGCCTTAACTTAATTTTTCTCTGTGAACAAGGACTATCTTCCCGCGGAAGTGACACGCCCGCTGCGTGCTATGCAGTGAGCAACTTACCTGGAAACGTGTGGCATCTCTACCTGCAGTGGTGGCTTCATCAGGGGGGATACCCGGGAATCAGGAGCTGCGGGGCATTGTCGTGACGGATCCATGCAAATCCCGGCAGCTGCTATGTTTGCGCTTTCTCGTCGTGGACCCGCCACCCCAGAAACGTGCGCACACAGCGGGACAGGCATTCTGGTTGGCCATAGCATCAAGTCCCCACAGGTGCATGCCGGAAGCCTACAAAAGACTGGCTCCCCATTAATTTGGTGCGTTTTAATGCTCATTATGAACAAACCTAGTTCTCCAGTCTCCCAGCTTCCTGCTACCTCCCTACCATCCACCTTCCGAGGTCGATAAATGAGTATCAATTTCGGTTGGGAGATAGTGTATGTAAATATGTGCTCTGTGAAGGGCTTGGGATTAAGGCGCTATATAAGTAACACATCATTATCATTGCCAAAGGGTTCCTCAATGCTATGAGGCTAGCATAGTCCTACTACAAACATTAAATAACCAGGGCTATGAGATGTTGCAGGAGTTGGGATTCAAACGTGTAGTGGAGTTTGCCCGAAAACTTCACTAACCTCCCAATACTGAGACGTTTTTCAAAGGCATCATTAAACGCCTGCACATTTTTTTTTAAGGTATCTTCTAATTTTTAGTGCAGTGAATGGTGTTTTTTACCACCGAAAACATCTATCACTGAAAATCAAAGTATGCACACGTGTAGAAATATCACAGCAAAATACTATCAGCTGAAATGATGCCACACAATCCAATTACTTCCAGGTCGGGAAAGGATCATAGAGACAAGCCTTTCATGCAGAGCGGGCATAAGGTTACACAATACAGTTCCACTTCCTGTTGTTTCTCTCGTGAACGACCTGGGAATTATGTTTGACTACTTCCTGATAATTAGAAGTATACAGATTCAACTTTTGTTCTTTTGTCTAATCACCAATTATATTGCGAGGGATGGAAATGTACAAATGGTATGCCCATATTTATTGTATTGTTCATTTATAACACGCTTGATACCAGTGAATGGTTTGGAAGCACGGGATCGGGTTTGCAACGGTGTTGTGTCACGTTGTATTGCTTCCAAGACGAACGCGTTGTTGCCCCTGAGCTATTCTTCCTCTTTGCTATTTGTGTTTGTTTGTTTCCATTTAATTTATATTAACAGTAATAGCCTTCAGCAAACGTGTGCACGCATGCCTTGTTTTCGGCCAAATGCCCTTCAACTAGTAATGAACTTCACAAATAGGGGGATACATCTCTGAATAACTGTATTTTTGCAAACTTTAGTTACATAAGCTTCAGGCATATATGTGCGCAGTGCTTTTTAGCCGCAACACAAATTGCTGGGAGATATGTGCCAATAATTGAAACATGCAATTGAGTCAGTGGAAAAAATTCGGAAATATTCCAACTTTGCGTAGTTGAGATCTGGAGCCCGATTACCGAAACTTTGCACCGGTGCAAGTGCAAAGTTTGCACGGTATTAGCACTAGGGCAACGTTTGCCCTATTTTCAAAAACACTGGAACACATTAAAAAACCATTGCACCTCGACAAGTGCAGTTTGTCATATTACAAGCACCAGGGCAAACATTAACCTAGCACAAAAAAGATGCATTTTCACTACATGGTTGCACCAGGGCAAAGTTTGCACTGATGCAAAAATGCATTAAACATGTATCTTTATAGCACTAGGGCAATTCTAGCCGTGGTGCTTTTATGCCAAACTGCACTTGTCGAGGTGCAATGGTTTTTTAATGTGTCCCAGTGTTTTTTTTTTTTAAACAGGGTAAACTTAGCCCTAGCGCTCGTACTATGTGAACTTTGAACTTGCACGGTGCAAAGTTTCTGTAATCTGGCCCTAGAACTTCGTACAGTTGCGCTGGTGGAGGAAAAACTTTGTGCACCAGGAAAAATAACTTAACATATAAATTCTACCCCGCCCTCTGCCAGACACCCATCTTTCTTCCAGCCAGATTCTGATGTACAATTACAGTACCCGTTCCCTCTGTGCTGTCAATGACTGTGCTCAATGGCCGCTCATAGGCACAACCCTTTGCGGAGTCTTATTATAAGGGAGGCAACATGATTAAACTGCTCTAGGCGATTTGCTCGAAAAGAATCCATCGAATTCGATTTCATCAACAACAACAAAAAATGGTTAATTTTGCCGCAAATATATGTAGGGGGAGACCCCCACAGCTCCCTCCTAACCCACCCACATTAGTTACTACTCTAAACCCACCCCCTTGGGACAAAATTCATTTAAAAAATAGATAAAGTCGAATTTGATTAAATCTCCAACAGCAAAACCTCCCTATCTCGAATAAACAAGCATTGGTAATGCCAACCGTCTTGGCATTTTTGTAAACATAGAAAAGGTATTTTGGAGGCATTGCCATAATGGTACTAACTGGCAATTAATGGTTAGCAGATTGAACATGCTACATGTACCTGGGCATATGACAGCAGTGTCTAGCAAATGCCTGTCTGATACCTATACACACGACAAAACTGTTGGCTTTGCCAACGCTTGTCTTTAACAGGTCTTCGGTGAAGGACACTCATACTGCTTTTAAATCAAATGACTGAAGGCAGTCCTGGTTAAGATATTTTCATTACACAAGTTACAACAACATTTAAACCATTAGATCTCAGAATACTACTTTGAAAAAACCCTGGCGGCCACTTTGAGTGCAAAGTTTGATTTTTTAAGGCTTGAAAAACTTAGCTCAAAAAAGATCCTAGGAAGGTGTGTTTTAGGTGGGGAGGGGAAGGAAGTGGGTGAGAATGGCCATTGCGATTAGCATGGCTAGCGGCAGTCAAAGGGTGGGTAAATATTCCAAACATCAGCTACAATATTGTGTCCCTCCTCTGGAGGATAGCTCTGTGGCAACGCGCGGATCTTGGAAGCAAGACTAGATACCTACGGGTTATGTGCGCTGCAAATAAATAAATAAAATATGCCACTCTCCTAGCTGTACTTCAATGCATTCGTTCCAGCATATAGGGTGGCGCTAACGTGCCACCATATAGCTAAAACCTAAACAATGGCACTTCTCTGAGTGCTTCAGTGAGGTGAGTGCACATGCAGATGTTGGAAAAAAGACAAGGCACTGAATGGGCTCAAACGACTGCACGCTGTTCTCAGCACATACGTGAGACACTCAAATAGACACATATCCTCAGAACAAGACGAGCTGACACATCACTTCCGCGACTGACCTGCCAGACAAGACATGCGCCGGAGATCTTGGGTCTGGCATCACTTATGTGTAATTTACAGTCCGCGGATAGGAAGTCTCAGCATACTGTTAAAAGGCACAGCCTCCTGGAAAAGGACAGGAAGAGGACAGAGCCGAGGCTTGCTTGCAGAATGCCACAGTGTTGTGGGTTTCAGCAATGCTTAGCGTGTGAAGTCTGTGTCCAAGTGAAGTAGCGGTTTAAGGGTATGGGGAGGTCAACTTGAGCCTGGCTCCATTTGGAAAGTTATGGTATTTGGCTGAAATTTAGAAATGTGTCTTTTGGAACATATGAAGATTGTTGCGCTAATTTGATTTTCATAATTTTTCACGAGGGCAGGGAAGGGTCTGCAAAATTTGTTTCCCCAGATGTTTTGGTCTACAATTGCCATCAGCCCTCTCTAGCATAACCAATGCTGAGGGGTCATGGGAGTCATAGTACAACACATCTGGAGAGGCACGGTTTGCAGACCCCTGCACTAGCGTAATAACTAGCTCAGGTGAACATTGCACGTGGGGGTGTTAAATAGGCGCTTGACATACTTTACTGGTGTTATTCTTTTTTTGATTGTGTACACATAGTCACAACTTTAATAAAGAACTTCTATAACAATATCATGACTTTAAACAGTGCTTCTTCCAGTTCCTCACACTTCTGACTGCGTCAATATTACATTAATACTCCATTCCATTGAACCCAACATCACCCATGGATGGATGAAGGACTAAGTCGGCCATGCCAGGATTCGAACCCATGTTCTGCAGACTGGACACAGATGTCTGAGACAAGCACTGAACACATTCAGGTTCATTATGAGATTGCCGGTAAGCCGTTGTTAGTACCAGTTCTCGGTTTACCTTTTCCGCTGCCCGATATCCCAGTATTAACAGGATATTACTGCCGGTGGAGTAGCAGTCGATTCTCATTCCCCTGAAGTTCCATTGTACTCCATGGGATGAGAACCACTGAAGCACCGGCACCGTATGAACAGTGCTGGTGATTCAGTGAATTATCTGCCGGCAGGTGCCTGAACTACCGGCAGGTAAGCCTGCCGGTAGTACAATGCCCCTCCCGGCAAACTCAGAAAATGCTGGGTCAGAAAAAGTGCTGGTTCATGTTGGTACCGGCACATTTTCCAGAATGGTATACTCATTATGAAGCCCATTGAATTCCTATGCTGGATAACAAATGACAAATGGAATACATCAGTCAGGATCAGCTAACTTTGTTCAAAAAACAATGTGTTGGAGAGACACAAAGGGCATCATTACAAGCGTGTAAGCTTACCCCATCCCTGTTTCCGGACGACCACAGTACAAGTCTGCTTGGTGGGGCCGCTGCCCTCGGCAGATCTGACCCTGCTGGGTGCAGGGTGGTAAAGGAAGAGGGAGAGATTTTTGTGAACTGTAAGGTTGCCAAGGAGAACAGGTGGAGAGAAGAGGGAGATAGGATGTTTTATACGATACAGCAATTAAATATGTTCCCAAAAACCTCTTCCTTTACCAGCACAAAAATGTTCCTTTTCCTTTACCTGCTCCGGCAGGCAGAGTTGTCATGGAAGCACCGGCACCGTCAACAAAGGTGTTGGTGCTTCCGAGTGCCCAATCTCATGGAGTCCGATAGGAAACTCCATGGAAATCGGGACTTAAATGATCTGCCACCTGACTTCCCACTCCGCCAGGACTTGTAATGTCCCTGTGGCACTGGGAAGCCAGGCGGTGAGTCCAGTGTTACTGGATCGGCGGCAACACACCAGTCGCACCGTCGGGTTACTGCCAACCTCGCAATGAGGCCAAATGTGTCACTCTCTGGGTAATGGCTCAAACTTAAATTATTTCCTAAGAAAAAGTATGATTGGGACAATGGGTTAATCGTCCTGGGGCTGCCCTAAATCAACAGTGTCAGGGTGAGTTCAATACTAGTGTCAGGCTTATTGTAGTAGGGATACTGGTTTCCCTGGCTTCTTTGAGCTTAACACCATCTCATGCATTTAATGCTAGCTTCCTCTTGGGTCGCACTCACAGACGCAGGGATATAGTGACCAGATCTTCTCGCCTCACGTTAATAGCAACTTGGATATAGTGCCCAGCCACTTCTTGGCACATGTCCTCTTCACAGGCATAGTGTGCTCTGCTCGCTATTTGTAATCCACGACAATAAGGTAGTACCTCATTCCCTTCTTCCTGATCAAGGCACTATATCCCAGTTTACTGTAAATAATGTAATGCATTGCACACTACAAAGGGACATGCTGACCCGCACACCCTTAAAATATATAGCGCCTTTCCCACTTACGGGTATGTCTTGCCACTCCCTATCATATAAGTGACTCAGTGACCTTCTCTCCCAATGCTATAGTTACCACCATGTTACTAACCAGGGAGCCAACACGCCTTCGCCTCAGCAAGCATGGCAGCCCATTGAGGATTCTTTAGGCAGATCCTCATTGAACTTGTGCAACAGAAGTCTAGCATTTTGACTAGCCGCGCCAGCACCTTTCCCACATCTCCTTTCAAGCTCTCCTGTGCCAGGCTCTTCCAAGGACCAAAGAACATTTTGCTATTACCTTGGCTGTCCAAGCTTCGCCTGGCAGTCCCTCGATTCCAGCTCTCGAAACGTCTAGCTCTAACAGCTCCTACTGCCCCACAATACTAACTTTATTTCAATTTCCTGGCCATATACATGCCTCGCCAATACCCTCCTCCCCCTAACTATTTGGACCACATTAATTCTATTCCACCTGCTGCAGATGCAGAGCTCTCATACGTGATAAAAGGCCCGGTGGACATCTTTGAGTCAGGCAGAATTCTTGTGCACTGAAGAGTTCTGCGCTGCACTGACGTGAGACCGAGACTCCCCCCACTCCCCTCACCATGCTTTCCTCTTTCATGGGGCTTTCTTCCAGCTGGACAACAAATCTCTTTTGCAGTCATGACAAACAGTCTCCGGAAACCACAACATGCTGGTATCAGGTAATAATGTCCCGACACATAACTTCCCCAGGAAAAGCCATTGACAACATTATATATGGTGACATTATGTATGGGGACGGGTTGCAGGGATGTCCCCTGCTCCCCTTGTAAAAAAACAATCAGGGGTTTGCGGGGTTGTCCCCCGCATGTTCAATATGATAATATCTCCACCAAAAATGGCAACATTTTTGTCAGGAGACATTTTTGTGGGGACATTATTACATGGATCCAACATGATGCGAGCAATAGTGTTTTTGCCTTGATAATCAAGTGAAGCTGTAGGCTCCTGTAGGAGTTTGATTCAATATCCAACTACACAGTATTTCAGGGGTTCTACTCATTTCAATGCACATATTTCCACATACATTATGGGAAGATCTGGCCCCATGGAAACAGTTTCGTACTGATTTATAGGATCATCCGTGATTTATCTGAGCCCCCAGAGAGAATATTACCCCTAACCAAAAATGTAGAAGCATCCCCTTAGAGACCAATCTCCTTTTGAAAGCGTGGCCTAATGAGCAAAGGAGGGTTACAGAGAGCATACTTCAAAAAGGAGACATTCTTTTTTGCAGTTTCTTCTTGGGCCAGCCTCTTCTGCTGGGATACTTTCAACGTGCTCGTAAGGTGCAGACCTTTATTTTTTTTTTTCGCTGTAGTGGCGAAATGTACCCATAAAATCCAACCAGCCACAACATGTATTGAAATATGCTAATTAGTATATGCTAATTGTATTGCTTTGACCGGAAATATGTTCTTTGCTTGTGGTTTTACCATGCCTGCTACCCTTTGTGAAGCCTAATAACTTAAAGAGCGCTGTCATCTATTTGCACTTAGTGGAATGTTCCATGGCCCTCATTACGACCCTGGCGGAGTGGGTTTACGCCAGCGGTATTCGCGGCGGACCCGTCCGCCCTACTATGAGTTCCCGTAGCGCCATGGAGCGGTTTCCGCCTGGTTTTTCCGGGCGGAGAAATCCATGGCGCTACGGGACCTTGTTGTTAATTACGCCACCGTATTTTACGGTGGCGTAATTAACGCCTTCCCCACTCCCATTATACCCTATGGGGCAAAAATGGGAATGGGGAAGGGTAAAATGGGGAATGGGGATTTACCGCCCCGCCAAGGTCGGAATGGGGCGGTAAATCCGCCAACCCCCATGGCGGTATCGGCAGCTTTCCGCCGTGCTCCATGGTGCATATTGCACCACGATCTCCGCCAGGGTCGTAATGAGGGCCCATGTGTCCTGATCTCCTTAGAGCCTACCATGCTAAGAAGAATTGCTTCACTGGTTAATTTCAGCTCTAACTTCAGACGAATGTTTCATCAAAATATGCAACAGTGAAGATCCTTTGTATCCTTGGCATGTGGTCAATAAAGCACTGGAAATTGGTGGCAGGACCAAAGAGTCTGAAGCTTGAACAGAGAAATGAAAAAAGGCCCTCCTTAGTAAAGCAGATTGTTTTCTTCTGATTTCTGCATTTGGTGCAACTGACATTAATTATTTTTCAGATCCAGAAAAGAGATTATATTGGGGGCCACCATCTCCTTTATTAACTCCAAATATAAGACCTTGGCTACACATCAGATTCGGACACATCATTGACCTTTGGATATTACATGCAAAATATCCATGTGTTTTCTAAAACCAACACTGTTTGGTAATGGCCAGCATCTTCTCTCCCTATTGACTGATCGTCTCTCTCTCTCCCCGGGCCTCAGGTATACAATATAGTCCTAGTTGGACTAACTTTTGCAATTGGTGTCAGGATTTGGAGGAAAATCATTTGACAGGACCTGGAACATCTAACCGGCAGCCCTGTAAGTATCTATGCATGCTTATTATCAGCACCCACAGTCTGAAGGAGGTAATGACTGAGAATGATAATCATTTCAGAATGGTAGAGGACTGCTCCAAGCTGCCAATGTGTTGACTTGATGGACTCCACTTACTGTTATCTATGGAAATATTGTGAGTTGTTAACCACTGGTTCTTTTACAGGAAATATCCCTGATCTAATGCCCATGCACTATAAGATATATTTTGATTTATTTGTTAAAATTTGAGTTGCATATTAAGTGGGCACTTCAATCTTATGCCACACAATTGTGGCAGAGACAAGGGTGGTTTTCTCAAAACTCAAATGTATTTAAATAGAGGAATGCATTAAAGGTGGTTCCCAGACGTTATGCAGGTGAGGTCACCACTGTTTCATACAATAACAGGCAGCTTGTCTACAGAAAATCCAATTCACCCGCCTGCATGCATCTCACTATTTCTCACACGCATGTATTCATGTTCATGATCTATTCTGTATATATCTTATTCTGAATAATGCTACATGTTCTCATTGTTCTTCTACTGATTGTTGGTCAATTTATCAATATCATTGACTTCACAAAAATGCCTCCAAATTACACCTTAAGTCAGATTTACAAATGAATCACAGAAATGCACTTCCCCAATACACCAGCAATGTATACAATCATAGAACAGTTGCATGGCTCATATATCCTACTAGGATCTGTTGATGTGTGTGACTGACATAGGTGTGCAGTTTAAAATAGGTTTACAATAAATTACTTTAGAATTCTGTAGGTTTTGGTTTAGGGAAGCAGTAATATCAATTAAGAAAACAGAGAAATTCAAATTCAGCACCAACCTTGAAGAATAGCTTTACGATTTTATTACAAAAGTAAAGGTGTCCCTTCCCTCTAACTTCACCAATAAAATCCCAGTGTGCGCTTTTGAGATGAGATCCATATGGGATTTGCATTCACATCCTTTTTATAGAAGCAGAAATGACGCAATTAAACACACTCCCATTTCCTATTCCTTGTTAAATAGTTATAACCTTCACAAAACACACTTTATCAAGAAAGAAAACCTCATTGGATGTTTACATATTACCGCCCAATGTTAACACTCTCTGTGAAAAAATGTGAGTATCATTTAATGAGATTATGATTTTAAAGATTGGCACACTGAATGCACAGAAGTGTTATCCATAGCATTTCACAATTGAGATCTTACTTAATTTAACCTGCTGTGTGATTGCACAATGTATTTCCTATTTAAATCTATGTATTTTGATAGTGCCTTTCCACACCACCACCTTTCTGGGACTTAGCAAGACAATAGTAATAAAGAAAATATGTCGTTCCTTTTAGGGAAATCTCATACTCACATTTGATTAGTCTTTAAAGGGATGGAACCAGGAGAAACTAGGGAGTCTCAGTCATCATCAGGTCACCTTTTGCATGTTCACTAGTGAACAGTAATTAATCCCTGGAACAGGAACCTTCCTTTCTGCATCCATCCCATTATATAGTCTCTCTCTTTAATCCATTCAATAGGAACACGTCGTGTTCTTTCTTGCATCTCTTCTCAGTATATCTACTTCCAGGTGAGCCCTGATTGGACAAATGCAATAACTATGTGTTATTTAATCAGCAGGGCAAGGCGGTTGCACATGGTCATGCGTGGTGCTCTAACGCCAACATCTCACCAAAGTTAAGTCTGTCTGTACCTCTCTGGGCTCCTGCTGGGCTGTGGGCTAACAAGAATATGGGTATATTTGGAGGTAAGTTCAGTAGTGTTCAATACAATTGCCTTGCACCCAGAGAAACCATATGGGCTCAGGTATGGGACCATAATAGCTCACTTTCTCTGTATTACACAGAATCCATAGACCCAGATTTATTTGGTATAATATGTAAAGCTCAGTCATTATTGAAACATAAACTTGACATGAGTGAGCTTTTAGCCACTCATGAGCCAGATTGCATCTGCATTTTGGTAACTTGGATCTGTTAATTGCATGTCAACCCACCCTGGAGGACAAAACAAAAAAAAACAGAAGTACTCAATGCCTTGGTACACAGCCTCTTTGCAGTCTGTTAAATTATTATGTAGGAAGAAGGATCTCATTTGGTGCTCAACCTATCAATCGGCAGGTAGAACTGGAACAAGAATCAGAGCAAAAGCTGCCACCTATGTGATGCTGTGAATGAAAACTCAGAGCATTTCATGCTTATTTGCCCCTGATTGGAAGACCTTAGGGGTAAATATTTGATACCACTGCTTAATCTCCTTCGGGTGAGAACTATCAGGGGGAATTTGTTTCACTTTAAATCAGTTGAAACTCTGAATACCATATTTTGTGTCTTCTTGTAAATTCAACGGGCATGGTATAAGAGGAATAATTTGCTAACCTTTATAAAATGAACTTTATCTGTTTACTGCACTAGCACTTTATGACTTCTTAATCTGTTGGATTTAGTGGACTGCACCATAAGGTTTTAAATTGTTTTAACTGTGAAATGTTTTTTGTTTGTTTTATGGAATATTAAAATGTTTTTTTCTATTCATGTGTTTTTATGAATGTTTGTACTTGATGGCTCACGCTAAAGTATTTCAACAACAACAACAAAAATCAATTGGCAGATAGAACTGCCTTAAAAGTCTGCAGTCTTCAATACCATCTGACTATTAAAGAGGCTAAAACTGTGTATTTTACCAATCATTTCTCCAGGGCTCTAAATTAGCCTAAATAATAAGCTTTGGAGAAGGTGCTCAATGTCCTGCATTTTCTGGCCACTGGGTCATTTCAGCTGACAACTGCCATAGTGGGAGGGGTCTCACAGGCCATGTAGTCACGCTGCCTACACCATGTGTTGGCATTCATCACTGCGCGCTCCTCAGTCCACAGGCACATATACATGCCCAGAACAACCGCAGAAAGGCAGGCCATTGTCCAGGACTTTTACAGGGTGGCACACTTCCCCAAAGTGCTTAGTGCCATAGATTGCACCCATGTGGCCCTACGTCCACCTAGGGCCACTGAGCACATCTATCGAAACCGCAAGCACTGGCATTCCATCAACGTGCAGGTCGTATGTGATGCAAAGGGAATCATCACCTCTGTCTATGCAAACTACCCTGGCTCTACCCATAACAGTTTCATATACAGAATGTTCGTGCTGAGCCGGGCCCTTGAAACTGGCCAGCATGGTGACACATGGCTCCTAGGTGAGTACAAATGCCTGTGCACATGCATGCATGTCACACACAGCCAAATACACAAACCCCAATAATCACAATCATTATCACTTCCCCAGGGGACAGTGCCTACCTTCTGAGCAAACACATGATGACGCCAATCCGGAACTCCACAACACCACCTCCTGTAAGATACAACGCTGCCCATATTGCAACCAGGGGCATAGTGAAGCACACCTTCGGAGTGCTCAAGTCACGCTTCTGCTCCCTTGACCGCTCTGGCGGGCAGCTACTATATGCACCCCCAGTAGTGTGCAGGATCATTGTGGCAGCATGTGTCCTGCACAATGTTGAAACACGGCAGGACGTACCTGTGGACATGGTGGTGCCCCCACATCCGCAACCACAGGCACAGGCGCTGCCCATGGGAGGGGACAGGGCACGTGGCGAGGAAGTCCGGACACAGCTTGTGGCCACATTTTTCACCTAAACTCCCACCCCTGCGGAGTGCACACAGGCCTGGCACATACCAGGTGACAATCGATGATGACAAAGAGACAGTGAACTGTCACGACTTTACCACCATGAGAATGTTGCCACGGAAGTGCTACATTGTGTGCATCCCTAACTACTTAAACATAACCAATCCTGTGTGACCAAAAGGAACACATGCAAGGTGTGTATCACACCACCCCGCAAAACAGGCCATCACAATCCCTGGTATGTCACCCAAACCCTCCGAAACCACATCACCCTTGTCTGACACACCATGACATGGCATGCAATAGCAAAAGGCCAACACATGACCCATAAGATACAAAGTGACATGTCATAAAAGAAAACTGGCCCGAGACAATGATGCCTGACATGGAATCAGATGAAATGACTGACCAACAACCTCCCACACATACAAAGTCAGACACAAATGCCTTCCACCAATCGTAGCATGAACACAACACTGAATGCCTGTTCACATGCACATTGGGCATGGCAAAATCCGGACTCCCAAACCCGTGTGCTGTGTGTGTATCCTGCAACACACTGCTCAGAACACAGCACATTGATCAGCCATTGTGTTGCAGAAACACCTTGGGCATCACATGAAAATGACAAATCAAATCAATAACCAAATGACACATATACAGGATACCCACATGGTAATAGATCATGTGCTGCAGGGACACAGCAGGCCCGAGAATGCAATCTGTGTGCACCTGTGGAAATGGAAGGGTGGTCATACGTGTGGTGGATCATTGTGCAACTGTGCGTGTTATTAGGGACATGCACTCAACATATGCATGTGAAATCAAGTGAACCTCAGTGTCCTGTACAGATCACATGTGAACATTACCCATGTGAACACCCCAGCGTGTCA
Source organism: Ambystoma mexicanum (assembly GCF_040938575.1). Taxonomy (NCBI): domain Eukaryota; kingdom Metazoa; phylum Chordata; class Amphibia; order Caudata; family Ambystomatidae; genus Ambystoma; species Ambystoma mexicanum. The sequence goes on from NC_090940.1 coordinate 576,329,947, forward strand.
AACCACACCAATCCCCTGACACCAGAAAAGTAAAGACAACATTGGAACAGGCATTGACCACCACAACACATCATGTACATAGTACCCCACAATTACAATGTCAGAGTGCCTAAACCACTGTAGCCCAAGCCAACTGTCCAACAACAAAAGGCCCTCCCTCATTTACACATCACTGTAACCTTCTGAACAACTGTGTCTGGGGTATGTAGCCTTCTTCATTCAAGTCTTCCTGGCTACAAGATCACCCTACCCCTTGGTCTCCATGTTCCAGCTTGCATGTAAATAGGGTCCAGCCCCCTGAGAGGCCACCTTGACTGGTAAAAATGCCAAATTGCAGAGAACTCCATGTAGCCAAACCCACAAACCAGAGAAAAAGCCTGTAGGCACCAAAAACCCCCTGAAGAGTCTCCAGTAGATGACTTAAAGTAGCAGGAAATGTCAAAGCACATGTACAAGCTCAATGATAGAACAACCAAGGTAGCACAGTTGAACAATGGACGAACAGGATGGGTACCATTTACGGTACATAACATACAATGAGGATGCAACAACTGATGGGTAGTGTCACAGCTCCGGTGTCCAGGCGCAGGAGTGGCACGAACCAACCACCCCCTCCGTGGTCTCGGCACCTTCAAGGTAAACTTACACAAGCCTCTGAGACCCCGGCGGGGAAGGAGTGTCATGGATATGTTGTTTGGTCAGGCATTGGTATTCATGATAACCGGAAAGAGGGGCAGTAGAGGGGAGGTGGATTTGCAAGGGAAAGTAGGCAAAATACAACTATTCACAAAAACACATACTCAATTTGAGAAAACATGTTCATCATGCACATTGCACCAAATCAGTCAAATGCAAGACAGAGACACACTTATCTCTGGGGTGAGTGCTGGCCTCCTGCCTGCACACTCTCAGGTCCGGTAACAGGAGCAGTTTAATGCTGCAAAGAGAGCGTGAGTTACTAATCTGAATGTGTGCTCACAACACACACACACAACACCATCCATGCCCCAAATTAAGTGACTTCTCCACAAACCAACACCCTGTCTGCTGCCTTGTACCCATACGTTAGCTTTGCCCTCTGATGGTTCATACACTGTCAATGCAGTAAGGCAGGTGCATGTGGGCGCGCGGGAAATGGAAGACCAATGCGTGAACAATCACACATGATACAATGGTCCCTGGGTGAGCTGCTAGATGCGTATAGCGAGGTGCAACTTCAGTACAAGTTGTGTTCTGGCAGCCGCAGATTTCAATAGGTAGTTCACGTGGCAATTTGCACATGCAAATGACATGCACTGCCCACAAGTCTGTGCCTCGCTGGGTGTCCCTGTGCGCTGTATCAGTTTCTGGCTAGGAACGCTACTGCCCTAATAACTCTGCTTCAATGGAGTAGGGGGGACTCGAGGATATGTTCGATAGCCCCTGCGTGTGCCCCTGACAACCTGTAAAGCCACTTGGCATTTAGCCCTCTACACATGTCAGCTGTACTGTGCGCTTCCCCAACAATGCCTGGCGAAGTTCCCCACCACTGGTGCTACTTAGCATGCATGTGCAAGTGGCCTGGTGGAAGGTTGGCTGCAGTGTGGGCCCTTGTGCTGCTCACCTTTCCTGGAGCTCCAGGAAACACGTCTGCTTCTTTCGGACGTCTGAGCACAAGCCCTGTGCTTCTGCTTGCGCACACATCCACACATATGCACCACCGAACGTGGCCATTTTTCTGGATTACACGTCCCTGTGTCTGCTGGCAAAGGTAGTCTGGAGGCTCATCACCCTGCAGAGAGGGCGTAAAACAAATTAATAAAGCAGGAACGTTCCCTGTGTGTGTGTCTTGATACTGGTTGTCACTGGGCCAGGTTACAGACCTAAATCCAAACTCCTCTCACCATCAGTGTCACTTTGACAGGCCAAGGATGCAGGCTACTGTCTACAGCATGAAGTGCATCAAGCACATATACAGGCAAGAAAATAACATACATCACAATCCACATCAATTAATGGAGACATCAATCACGTACTCACCCAAATTGATTACAGACATGGGGTGGATAAAACGCAACCAATCCCCACTAGGGGTGTTAAGACAAGTAGTACAGCATCAGACAGGCCACAGTTATGAAGAAAGTCCAAAGCCCTTGTGTAAAATTTTGTAACACCGAAACATCCTAGCGAGCACATGGAAAAGGGAAGCAGGAGTGGCCTATGTGAGTCAGGACCACAAGCTGCAAACACATACACGAGACAAGCTTGAAGGACCCAGCTGGAACAGACAGTGGATGCTTTCAAAAGCCACAAAGCACCACACCGTCACATGAATGTACAATAGACAAACAATATTAAACTATATTAACTAATTAAACTAACAATGAAAAACCTACATAACCTAATTAAAATAACTATCAAATAGTTACTATTAACTAACTAACCTAAAAGCAAAAATCAAAAATGGCCACATATGACCCAGGGGGGAGGCACCCAGAAGGCGGGAGGTACAGGGTGCACCTCAACACCCACATGCAATGATGTTGAACCTCCATGGGCTCAACGCCTGCACACCACGACCTGTGTGGGAGATAGCTCATCCTGAAAAGGAGGACGTGGCACAGGATCCTGAGCATGCCTAGCCGCATCTTGCCCCTCGTTGGCAGCAAGTCTACCGGACGGGTGAGCCTGGTTCTGTTCGGCGATAACACATAGATCTGCATGCAGAACCTCCCGTGATACGCGTGCCTCCTCTTGCAAGGTAACACGTGTAACACAGAGTTATTCCTGCAAGGCCTGGCTGGACAACTGATGCACCTCCCGGCAAACATGTAGCTCAGCCGAGATGGTACGCTCAAGCTGTGCAAACCTCTACTCTGCCTGCTCCCTCTGGGTCATCATGAGCACACCCAGAGTGGACCTGAGGGAAGCAAACTCACCCTCCATGGCCTCCATGTGTGCATCTGCGTGAGCAGCAATTGCTTGACGCAGAGACAACATTTCAGCTTGGCGTACCCTGTCTGAGGCTGCCATGCCCAGCCTGAGTGAGCGAGCTGTGGACTGTGCCGCCTGCCGCTGGAGAAGTACCTGCCTAGCAAGGGGAGCACGGATTGGGCCACACGTTCCATGCTCACAGCGATGTTATCAAGTGCTGCCCCCTGACTTTCTGAATTGGCAGCCATGTCTTGCTCCCACTCAATATACCTCGGTGGCGCATGGCCACCACGTTGCTGGGCTTGACACCTGTGGGACCCAAGGACCGGCCGTCCTCGTTGGGTTGGCACCGCCCGCGGCTGCACGACTGCATGCACCCGTCGACGTGATGTCCCAGGCACATCAGCGATTTGTGTGGAGGGTGACCCTGCATCCCAATCCACCACAAGCAGAGATCCCACCACTGTCTGGCCCCTCAGTACAGGTGTTGCGGACAGAGGAGTGTCCACATCAGAATCACTCACCCCTGACGTATGGACCTGATGCACATCCAACTCGACATGGATGTCAGAGTGGTCATCTGGGCTGGACTCATTGCCAGCCAAAGACAAGATGGACTGTAGCACATGTGGGTTCTCGTGGTCTACCACCCCATGACCCCCACTTGTGCCGGGTTGCTGTTGTGATAAGAACCCTGTGCCTGACATGACAACACCATACTCCGGCTCCATTGCGTCATCATCTGAAAAGTGGAGAGAAAAAAACATTAGTACACATGTCAGAAGCACATAACACACACACACATAGACATCACACAGACAGCCAACACATGAAGCAGACATGTCACACACAAAAGAGAACCTGCCATGCATGCCAGGTCACTTTGACATAGTATCAGTGAGTAGACATGTAGAACGGTGTTACACAGCTCAGAAGTGGGTTGATGCAGTGCAGAACATGTGTACGTTACTCACTATCTACATTAACAAGTACTTTATGATGTGTATCAAAACACGTGAAGCCAGTGCAAGGGCAAGTTCAGGCATCATGTGCAATCTGCATGTAATGGGTTGCATGGCTACAAGCAAACCCCCCCCCAGAGTGAAAATGCAGGGATGCCTTGCATGGTAGCAAAAGGGTGACCAGAGACCTGTGTATTGGCAGACAGTGTTGACTAGAATCAATGGCATCATCTGAGTCAACTGACAACACAGCAGATGATGATGGGACAGTAAGCGGGACACATGACAATCCCTCAGTTGTACACCCATGTGTGCAGAAGCCACTACACCAGTTGGACAGAGTCAGTGGGCCTGAAACAGGGGGAGGATTGTGCCCCACACAGACTGTGACACCCTAAACATGTGTGTGATGCACGACTGGGCCAGAGTGGGCATGGGATGGCTGAAAAAATGCCATGAAATGTTGATAATTCTGGACACGTACTACAATGATCATCCAGTCAAGGACATAGGGGCATGCATGGAATGCACATGGAGCATGAATGGGCACTCATGTACCTGCGGAGCATCTGCCATCTGCACAGTCCAAGTGAAACACCCTGCATGAAGGGCAGAGGATGTACCCCACTGCATGTGTCTGGCAGGTTGGCTGGTGGAAGTTAGAATGTACACAGGAAGCTTGAACAGGCCATTGCAGTATGCCAGGATGATGCACACCAGTGCAATGGTGTAATTGGAGTGCAGGGGGGTGGAGGGACAAGGGGGCATGCCTATATGGAGTATCCACATGCAGGCAGAGAACACATGCACGTCAGTCATGCAATGACATAGTCCCAGTGCTGAGAGGAAAGACACCCCTGGCTACATGCAGAAGGGCCACTGAGCTGGAACATGGACAGAGGGGCATCTGGGTGACTGGCATGTGAGTAGGGCGCAAGTGTGATGAGGAGGACAGTCCCCGTCTGCTCTACATGTCCACCATCCTGCACAGCAAGCATGCATCAGTGAAGCATTGCATGACTAGCACATGAGAACCATGTACACATATCATGTAGTGCCAGTCAAGCACAACACATCACACAGGCAAACCACACATGGGCTGGACATACACGCAACAACACTCACTGGGAGGGGCAACAAAGTCCTGCATCTCTCCCACTCCTTTGACCGATTCTGCTGGTATGAACTCCGCAACGAGTGACTCGTGCGGAGTGAGGTCATCCTCCTCAGGTGGTGGCCCACCGCCAGTCACTAGAGTCATGCTGTAATTAGGGGCACTTAGTGCTGCATTTGAGGTCATCCCAACGCTTCTTGCACTTGGCACCTGTGTGCACCTCATGGCCGAATGCACTCACATTATCCGTGACATGCTTCCAGTGGGTGTTCCGATGGGCAGCCGTAGTTTGACAATTCGGCCCCACTAGCATGTCACGCCTGAGGGCCCACACGTAGTCCACAAGGGAGTCCAGTTCCTGCGCACAGAAAGGCTTCTTCCTTGACGTGCAGGAGGCAGTGGCTGTGTCTGGGGTCCAGCTTGTGGTGCAGATGCAACCTTCCTCCTCTTGGATTGTGGCGTGGACCCCGGCCGGCGAATGCCGCCCTGATCAGTATGGCCAGTGGCACCAGTGGATTGAACCAAGGGAGCGGCAGGTAGAAGGTCGACCGAAGGCCTGACTTGCGTCAGTGGCTGCTGGGTGCCCTGGAATGTGCCAGGGTCATTGACCGCGACTGTCCTGGTTGGTAGACTCACAACCGGGTGTTGTTGGCTGCATCTGCCCCTGCACTTGCCAACACCTGGCTGGTCAGGGCAGCAAATGACATTACTCCCCCAGGGACACGTGTCTCAGTCAGGGCAGCCGTGAGTGCATCTATGGTGTTCCTCCTGACCTGCGGGAAATCTTCCATGGACTCTTCAAGTGCCAACGCAGCCTTGCTGGCAGACCCTAAGCCTGGGTGGTGGTGTCCACAGATGCACCTGCAGCTACCATGGCAGTCGATGAAACAGACTGCCGGGTCACATGGGCGCCAGTGCTAGATGCAGAAGCTGCATCTCCCAGTACCACAGGGGGTGGTGGCATGACTGCACCAACACATGGCACAACATCATGCCAAAGTGGCGCACCCCTGCCTCTTCCCCCTCTGCCGCCACCCTGGAAACCCCCTACTCTCTGGTCACCCCGGCCACGTCCCTGACCACACCCGCCATGAGGAGTATGCCCAGCTGAGGCACCCCTCACCTTTGGTGGCCTCCCAACCATGGCACAGATGGAGTAGTGCCGGCACAGATGGCGAAGTGCCAATGGGAGGTGTACACGACAATTGTCCTGGGCAATTGGGGTGAAGCGGGTAGGATACAAGATGTTAAAAGCACCCCTGCACTTGCAAGGCTGTATGTAACCCCGGTGATGAAGTAACGGGTCACGCAACGCTCAGGCACCCCAAAACTGCAGTAAAACCGTGCACGAAACCCCGGTAACCTACGTGTGTGGAATTAACCTCCCGCAGTACGCGGTGGCACCCAGGGACACGAAAAACACATACGCGTGGGACACGCAGGCTACTATGACCTCGAAAACAGGTACGCGAAACACAGGGGCATCCTCAGTGGGAAAAATAGTGTGCGCGACTCACCGTCAGACTAGCGTGATAATGAAAAATATGTGTAGCCAATACCCCCACCAAAAGAAGAGATACGTCCTTGATGCGCTGTGAAGTTGTGATGGTGCGCGAAACAACACGAAGCAGCAACACACAAGTCGGTCTCCACAAAAGGCACATACAGCGAACTGCTAGTCCCCGCTCACCTTTAACCAGTGCTGAGGAAAACGCCCGTGCACGTCACATCACTTACGCGCTTAGGCCTTTCCTCGGATTACACGCATTAATACGTGGACGTGCTGTTTTTTCACGTGCTGATTCACTATGCACCCGTCACGAGGGAAACGACCACGTGTGTAACGTCACAGACGCGCTTATGCGCTAAGGGCCTTTCCTCGAATTATACGCTGACGTGCTCTTTTTTCACATGCCAAATCACTCTGTATCAAACTGGCCCCGCGACAACACACGGAAGACCACGCTCCTGCCCAAAAGGCCATTTTCCTGCCCCCCAGAGCCCTTAGCACACTCCCACCTGCCATCTGCTGCTGCCTGCCTGCCTGCTGCCCACGTGCCCTGCTATTTGGTGCCTGCAGTCAGCCATCTGGAGAGGTCCAGTTGCTGTGCCCACTCCTGCTGCAACAGAAGACTCCTGACTGGGATACCATCACTTCACAGCCCAGCCCCAGGACCCAGTTGCCCACCCACACCTGCCTCAGGAGTCGCGATGTTGGGGCAAACATCATCCAAGACCACTGGCGACCCCCAGCCAGAGAGGCAGAGGGCTACCAGCTTCAGCGATGAGGAAGTTGGTATCCTGGTGGAGCAAATTCTGGGGCATTTTGATGCCCTCTTCACACCATTGCACGCCGACAAGGAAGGATGGAGGAGGATCTGGACGGACATAGTGGGTGCCATCAATGCGAAGGGGGTGGCACCCCGAGACCTGAGACACGTCCAGAAGCGCTGGGAGGACTACAAGTCCAGGACCCTCAAGAAGGCCCAGCGCCTCTTAGAGGCAGAGGATGCAGTAGGGCTCCAGGGCCATTTTACCAACCAGCAGATGAGTGTCCTGGAGCGAATTTGCCCAGTGCTTCGCCACAAGATCCTCAGGATGCATGCCCATCTGGAGTCGAGCGGTAAGTGGCCATGCATTGCTGTGTGAAACAGGGCATGTTGCAGTGTGCTGGTAGTCAGCTACTTGCCTGTATGTGTGACATCGGCCATGTATGGATGTGTGTGTGCAAGGACATCAATGGTAATGCATGTGAGACCAGTCATGCATGAACCACATGGATGGTGCATGTGTTACAATGCAACATGGGGAGCAGCATGCAGAATGCACACATGAATGCATGCCTTTCACTGTTCTTGGACATGGATGGGGTGTGAGAGATGGGTGCTGCTCTCATGTACATGTATGTTGTACATGTCTGTGTGTCTGAGTAGCGTTTGTATGACTTTGAAATGCCATGGATGCATGACACATGTCCGTGATGATGTGTTGATTCACTTATGCAGTCTAGTCATCCTTGTATCCACTGTGTCTGTGGTGTACGAGCCCTGATGCATGACCCTCCTGTGAAGTGAGTGGAGGTGCAGGGACATGAGTCGGGGCCTGCTGGCAGGTGCCTGTCACTGCTTTGAGTGGGTGGGGGGACATGAGTCGGGGCACGCTGGCAGGTGCCTGTCACTGCTGGGTGGGTGAGTGGGGGTGCAGGGACATGAGTCGGGGCCTGCCGGCAGGTGTCTGTCACTGCTGGGTGGGTGGGTGGGTTAGTGGGTGGGGGGACATGAGTCGGGCATGCTGGCAGGTGCCTGTCACTGCTGGGTTGGTGAGTGGGTGTACAGGGAAATGAATTGGGGCCTGCTTGCAGGTGCCTGTCACTGCTTGAGTGGGTGAGGGGACATGAGTAAGGGCATCCTGGCAGGTGACTGTCACTGCTGGGTGGGTGAGTGGGGGTGCAGGGACATGAGTTGGGGTCTGCTGGCAGGTGCCTTTCACTGCTTTGAGTGGGTGGGGGAACATGAGTCGGGGCATGCTGGCAGGTGCCTGTCACTGCTGGGTGGGTGAGTGGGCGTGCAGGGACATGAGTCGGGGCCTGCTGGCAGGTGCCTGTCACTGCTTGAGTGGGTGGGGGACATGAGTCAGGGCATGCTGGCAGGTGCCTGTCACTGCTGGGTGGGTGAGTGGGGGTGCAGGGACATGAGTCGGGGCCTGCTGGCAGGTGCCTGTCACTGCTGGGTGGGTGCTTGAGTGGGTGGGGGGAGAGAGCACACCTGGGAGGACACACACTGCCAATTCGCATTGGGGCACGCTAGGAATACACGTTCCCCTCCCGTGGCAGCGAAAATGCATGTAAAACTCCACGCGCATCCCTCAGAATACACGTACTTCACTCGCACAAAGCCTATCACGTCTAAAACTCCACACGCACCCCTCAGAATACACATACCCCGCTCGCACAAGGCCTGTCGCATGTAAAACTCCCTGTGTACCCCCAGAATACACATACCCCTCACGCAGCAGTGAAAACTTGTGTAAAACTCCTCCCGCACCCCTCAGAATACACATACCCTGCTCGCACTAGGCCTATCACGTGTAACATATCCCGCGCACCCCCAGGATACACGTACCCCGCTCGCACTAGGCCTATCGCGTGTGAAACTTCACGCGCACCCCCGAAATACACGTACCCCGCTCGCACTAGGCTTATCACGCGTGACACGTCCCGCGCACCCCCAGAATACACATTCCCCGCTCGCACTAGGCCTATTGCGTGTGATACTTCACGCACACACCCAAAATACATGTACCGCGCTCGCACAAGGCCTGTTGCCTGTAAAACTCCCTGCGCACCACCAGAATACACATACCCCACTCGCCCTAGGCCTATCGCGTGTGATACTTCACGCGCATCCTCGAAATACACGTACCCCGCTCGCACAAGGCATGTCACGTGTAAAACTCCCTGCGCACCCCCAGGATACACATACCCCGCTCGCACTAGGCCTATCGCGTGTGCTACTTCACGCGCACCCCCAAAATACATGTACCCCACTCGCACTAGGCCTATCGCGTGTGACACATCCTGCGCACCCCCAAAATACACGTACCCCTCTCACACTAGGCCTATCGCGTGTGTTACTTCACGCGCACCCCTGAAATACATGTACCCCGCTCGCACTAGGCCTATCGCGTGTAACATGTCCCGCGCACACCCAGAATACACGTACCCTGCTGGCACTAGGCCTCTCGCAAATGATACTTCACGCGCACCCCCGAAATACGCGTACCCTGCTCGCACTAGGCCTATCCCATGTAACATGTCCCACGCACCCCCAGAATACATGTACCCCGCTCGCACTAGGCTTATCAAGTGTGATACTTCACGCGCACCCCCGAAATACACGTACCCCGCTCGCACTAGGCCTATTGCGTGTAAAACTCCCCCGAATACATGTAGGCACCCCATCCAGCCTGGGCATGCCCCACAGGCAGCCCACGCCACAGGGGGGTGATTTTTCTATGCTATTTACCTGGCGCGAACGGGGTTTGTGTATTCAGTGGGGTGCGCGGGGAGTTTTACACGTGTTTTCACTGCCGCGGGAGGGGTACATGTATTCTGAGGGGTACGCGGGAGTTTTACATGCATTTCTGTGGTTGGGGGGCTTTATGCTGGTCCACTGCCCTTTGCGCCATATACTGGATTTGTGTGCTGGTCATGGCGCATGGGGCGGGGTTAGTGGCGTAACTGGTGCTGCTGCAGGGTCGCTGCGCCACTTTGGTGCATGCGGGTGGCACAGACTGCCGCACGCGCACACTGTGCCCCAGCCGCGTGCGCCACTTGTGCGCCGAATTCTATGAATTACCCCCTTAATACCGAAAACCAGTTTCTAAGAGCGAGCCCGGGATTCAAACCTGTGTTGCTCCTGAGCTATCCTATCCTTCCACAAGGTTCAGCTATCTCTCCTTTGCTCTTTAACATTTATGTTCACCATTTGGCTAGCCTTATCCACACTTACGGGTGTCATTTATTACTCTTATGCAGATTACACTGGGCTGAGTATACAAGCTGACCAGAATCTAAAAGAATCTGCTTCAAGCCTCAGAGGCTGTCTAGCCACCATAGGAGTGTGGATGAAACCAACTGGTTGAAGTATAATGGGGACAAGACCAACGTTTTGGTGATAGGTCCACCTGAAGCTCGCTCCCTCTAGGCATCAGACTTCTGGCCCTCGACTGTGGGTGTATTCCCTGCACCAGTGAATTTGTTCAAAAATCTGGGAGTTAAGCTCTCTAGCTCTCTGTCATCTGACCTCCAAGTTAGTGCTCGTTGCAGCACAGGCTACTTTAAACTTAAAATGCTTAAACAAGTGTTTCCTTTTATACCACGGGCACTAAAAGGACCAATGGGGCCCTCCACTGTGCTAGGAATTTCAGATTACTGCAACACAACGTTGCTAGCTCAGCCCAAATACCAGATAAATAGTCTCCAAATTACTCAAAATTCTGTGGCATGTTTAGTGGCTGGCTTACCAAAGTTTGCCCACATATCCCCTGCACTAAACCAACTTCATTGGCTTCCCGTCGAAAAGAAGATGAAGTTCAAAGCTCTGTGCTTGACGCACAGACCCCGGAACACCAGAAAAATAGAATTCCTTCTAAGACAGCCAGAACTCTCTGATCAGACAACCTGCGTCTTCTTGTGGCTCCTTGTGTCAAGAAGGCTTTGATAGGTGGCAGAGCCTTTTCAGTGGTGGCTTCCTACCATTGAAACACCCTTCCATCAGTGCTTTAGCTAATGGAGGATCATGCCCAATTCTGAAAAGCTCTGAAGACATTTCTTTATCCATCATACTCTACTTGAATCTAGCCTGTGCAATCCCTCTCTGGAAACATTGCTTATTTAGTGCCATATACTCTGAGGTGATAGTGTGCTCTACAAGAAACTATTAACAAAACATATCAGACTGTTCTCTTATGAGCTTACACTATTTTTAAAGTGTCCACATTTCCCATCTTGTGTCATCATTATGTCACACTAGTTGATTGGCTGATCCTTCCATTGGCTTACCCAACAGTCAGACACACCCATTGAATACACATACCTAAGCTTCATTGGATGAAGACTGGGAGCTATGTTACTTCTGTGCAAACTATCCAGTTATTTTCCAGTTTGTAAAATGTGGAAGAATTAATGGTTTTAGTCAAACAGTATAATTGGCAATGGTGTTGGTTTGTCTGGCACTATAGGAGAAGACTGATCTTGCACAAATAATGTTTGTTACTGTATATTCCACATTAAATAGTACCAGGCAGATATATTTGATTTTGCCAGTTGCCATTTCTGAAGCCATTCTACTAGAAATCATATGTCAGAATGGCCTTTTAAGTGTTGGTACATTACATTTCCAAGTGATGTTTACACAGTCCTGCATCCTACCTTTTTCCTGCTGTGAAAAGTGAGACAATTAAATGTAATGTTTACCCCACAAAATCCTGGATACTGAGCCCAGGAAGATGCAGCTATTCAGGTCGGTTGCAATGTAATGTTACCCTATATATACATGCTACTACCGCTTTGTGAAGTCTTCCTATGCATATACACCTTGATCTTTTCTAAATGTCACAAATATCCAACACTTGAAACCTTTTTATAGACTTACGTTATACTGCAACAGAAACCTAGCTTGTAGAAATGTTCTTCTAACAAAAGAAAAGAATTGCAAAGTCCATTTTTTTAAGCAAACTTTATCCCACTCTAATGTCCACTTATTGCCAAAACAGCAATGATCTGACATATAACATTATAGATCTCATTACGAGGTTGGCGGTAATGGTAAAACGTTGTAATAACAGAATTGCTGCGACTTTTACTTTTCACTGTTAAATTACAAGCAAAACAAAATCAGTGCTTATTCCTCTGGTGCTAATTCCATTGGAGGAATAAGTGACGGAGAAATTACCACTGGATAACAGTGATAATTGCTCCAGAGCTAATTTTTGCAGAGGAATTAGCACCAAAAGAAAATGCCATGTTATTTCCAAAGTATTCTAAGGTGAAAAATCACCAAAATAGCTACACAAACAGTCAGTAATACCTCCAAAAAGTCTGTGCAGTGAATTCCACCTTAGAGGAGATTAAGAACCATGGCTTTAAGTCCCTTCCACTGCTTCTTGATGTACATAGTATCTCAGGGAAGGGGCCTAACTGCCACCACCTTGTTAAGCACCTCTGTCTAAATGGCAGACATCCACTGAAGTATGCCACCAAATAGCTCTTCTATATGAGCGAAGTCCACATCAGCCAGTACAGTGAGTTCAGAATCAGTGAATTTTGGCTTTCACAGTCTAATTTCTGGGACTTTCAATTTTGTTTTGACCCCTGGTGTGTTTGCTGTGTGCTTCTCCCTTGTATGGCACTAAGAAATGGGTGATTTTAAATGGATTCTATTTTTAAAGCTGGTCACTGACCAGGTTCCATTTTCTGATTGGGGGAATTACAAAAGGTTACATCCTCCAATATTTGGAGGAGTTATCACTAAGTAATTTCTTTAAAAAAAAAAAAGAACATGTAGCTGTAATAGTAAAGCCTTACAAAATTGTCAGAATTAACACTCAGTAAAGTGTGTTGGGGTACAGTTACCACCTGGCTATTTGTTGCATGGCCAACACCTTGTTATAAGGAAGTAATTCCTCTGGACTCATTTGTGTAGCATTAATTTCACTTGGAGGAATTTACTCCATATTTACCATTGAACTTGTTATGAAAGGTATTGTTTGTGACCTCAGACTATTAATAATATCACACCTTCCTCGCCCTCCTACACTCCCTTTCGATTCTATCACCACTCTAAACTGTCCTCACTGAAAGCCTGGGTCTTGGCAGCCCCAGGATTTACCTATTGTAGTTGAATTTGGGGTTGAAAGCCATTTCCAAACTCAAAGAAACACCAATGCTTCAAGGGAGTGCTTCATCATGTCTCAAGCCCATCACTGAATCACACAACTACTAAATACACTTTTCATATGAGAGCCAATAGTATTGAACCTAACTATAGTTTCTTCTAGCATATTGCACCATAGTGTTCCATTACGCCTCCCCACCCCACTCGGATGAGTCAGAAATTCTCAGTGCATACACACATCTTAGCTGAAACAACTACTCCTCCATCTCCCTGCCCAGGTTAAGACTCATCAAGCGGGATGCAGCTGAGTGGTGTACCTAGGCGGGGCACCCAGAGAGTTAGTGGTGTGGTGTACAGGTTTCAAAGGCACTTGTCTGTAGTGCCACCCACCTTGCACTCAGACTTCACCATCCTCAGGTCCCCTCTGGATTCCCCAGCATTAGTTGTTGACCTGAGGACAATCCTCTGTACTGGGAGACCAACACTGTGCTAACCCGTGCAGAATAACAGACCATTGACATTGTTCCATTCGTACTTGTGTTAGCTGGATTGATCTTGAAAATGATCAAAGGCCACATCACAGGTTTGGAAGTACATCTACAGCCAACATTGTTTACCGTTACCATTACCATTGCCACCACTCGATCCTGATGACTTACCACAGGATTACAAATGATAGGAGAGAGGCGATAGTCCCCATTTTCCCATATTCGAGATAAAATGAAGTATTTACTCCCAGTTATTTGCTGGAGGTACGTCCTCTACTTCACCAACCAACTCGGAATTCAGAAGTGCATTGCAAATGGTGGTGTTTCCGTTACATCCCCAAAGGTGACCGTAACAAAATAAACCACCCTCTTTTTACCGCTCCATGGACTCATAATGAGGCCCACAGTCTTTTCATTTTGGATTGGCCAGGAAAATGCAAGGCTGCACTTTCTGTTTGGTGGATCAGTCTGTAGAGTGCAGACTGTGTGATATGTGAAAATGTAACAGAACAGACAGAATGTGAAAGCGAAACAATATATAGTCATTGTGGACTTTGGGTCATGCTCCGCCAATCCTTTTTTATTCTTTTTTTCCTGAAACATATAGGTCTGGGTTTACAATGGTTCTTGCAAATGTGCAAGATTCAGAATTCAAGGAAAAATACAAAATTGGACAGTTAAAACTCAAGCACACAAAAGGCGTTTTTTAGAAAGGGAGATATTCTTCAAGTATTAGCACATCGAATTCATTATTGACCTCCTCTCAGCCAATCAGAATGTTCAGCATGCAGTCAGTAACTACTGCTATTGACTGCATTGCTAAGATTCCGACTTCAAAGATAGACTGACAAACGTCAATGACATTTACAGCCGAGATTTCGTTTTAACAAGCCACTCCCACTCTGCAAGGAAACTTTTTTTTCAATGCAACATCCAATTCAATGCGTACACTTTCTTACAGAGAACCGTTTACTTTTATATTACTCCTAATACATACCCAGGAAAAAAAAAACTTTCCAGTTCAACCACTTTTGCAAGTAAAATGCTGAACTTTTGACGCCAGCCTTGTTTTTTTAAAGATTGCACAGCAAAAGCACATTTAATTGACTAACACGGTTTTAGTATTTATTTTACCCACTACCGTTATTCAACGTTGTCTAATTTAGAACCACAACTCTAAGTCCGATAGTGCTCTTTCTATTATATGTTAATTGTTCTATAGACCTTGTGAGGGATCATTATCACTTGGCATAATGACCCTTCCCCAAATAATGGCTGAGCCATCGTTTTGGCCCATTACTACGGGGCAGGACATTATCCCACAATAATGACACCTCCTTCAGTCTGTATGGTGATATAATCATCTCCTATGCTTGGTCCAAAAGATTTGGACAAGTAGAAAGGCTAATTACTTTCCTCAAGACCCACTCTAAAGGTCCATGTGATGAGTTGGATTCTGCTTCGCAGGAGTACAAGGATGAGTGAAGGCACACATGGCCAACCCAGTCGTCACGCTTCAACAACCCAAAACACAACGCAATAATAAAGGTAAAACAGGGAACATCAAGAGATGTACCTTCTTCACATTTTGTGGTAACGTGGGCTGAGGCAAGGCTATACTTTTAAGAGGGGTGTGAAGGTGAACCATTATTGACTCAGAAACATAACAGTATCACAGGTCCAAAATAAAGGGAATTTCCAATTAAGGATCTTTACAAATATTAACACTTTAATTAAACACACCATCTGTATGTTGAATGAAAAAAGATTACTATACAAAAACCCACCCCAAAGTAAACTGAGAAGATGCAACAGACTAAAGAAAATAGCACTCTGAGTGTAGTTCCACTGGTGGTAGGTAAGTACTACCATAAAAAGGATATTGGTTTGAACACAGGCGTGACATTACCTAAGCAGTCTCTAGAAACCCGTTGGATCGTGGGGGCAGTTCAGTGTTGACAGTACCTGGATTCAGTTCTTAGTGGGCTGACGAGTCATACCCACTGTCTCACAATGATTCAAGCTAATCAGGCTCAGTTCGGGCACATAGGATTGTGGAGGCCCTGGCAAAAAGCGTCTGTCGAATAGGGGCCGAATGCTGGTGCTCTGTCCAGTCGAATGGTGGCAGTTCAATGATGCAGCCTGGGAATGCTTTGAAGTTGCCCAGGCCGAGTCAGGGTTTAGCTGCTGGGAGGGATCAGTGAGTGACGCTCCAGTGGTTTGAGTTTGTGGACGACGTGTTGAAGTGGTGATCAAGGGTGCATTGAGGTGTGATCAATGAGGTAGCAGTACTCAGGCCATCTGTGCTGAGCCATGGTTGTAACCCCTGATTACAGTTGGTGAGTGACCCTCAGTGTGGGTTCCGGTGTTGATCAGTTGTATTGGGCCTAGCAGGCAACATCCTTTGCAAGGACATTATGCAGTGTCGGACTGGTTTAGTTGCTGTGCAAATGTTCGGCGGATTGGAGAAATGCAGACACCAGTGCCATCTCTAGCAGGGAACGTAGACCAATTGATTCATTGTCATAGAATGGGGAGCTTCGGTTGGTCTGGCCCTCTGGTTGCTGTGAGGTCTTTGCAAAGGACTCACGGACAGGATGTTTCATTTCAGGGTCTTCTCCCCTAGCTTTGGGTGGACTGTTACACAATGGTTGTTCCTGGTCCACAGCATTGGTCACTCGTGATCTGCCCTAGCAGTGTTAGGGGACAGATCTTCCTTTAATCGTGGATAGCTCCTTCGTCACCTCAGGCTGTGGGCTTCGGATAGTACAACTGTCCCAAAGGAAGTCCAATGAGAATATTCAGAACTTCTCTTCGGCCATAAAGGATCCTTGAGGAACTGAGGGAATTCTCCTGAAGGGTGAGCGACTCCTTCTTTTAAAGGTGCAAGTCCCTAGTGATTGGACTAAAGCTAGCCTGCTTTATGGGACCAAGCATTGCTTCTGGCTGGAGTGGACTTTGCCCTCTTATCACACCCAAACTGCTTTGCTCTAGATGAAGTGGAGGAGACAGGAAATGAACATAGAGAGAGTGAGAAACATGATGGTGGAAGGCTTCTTCCCATATCCAGAGCACTTCTGCCTATCCTACTCCTGCCCCCTTCCATCCTACTGACAACAAAGACCTTAACAATTCTGCACTCTGGTGTGAGGCTACTCCCCCTGAATGGGTGTGCTCCTTTGATACATGGGCCCAGCATAGCTGCCTACTGTGTGGCTCTCTCTGGGGGAGTTGGTTACCAGCTCTCACAAAGAGAATCAAAGAGATTCTGGGTTCTCTGGGTTTCTGTCCTACCATGTGACAGTTGTGTGCCATCTGAGCCCAATAAAACATTCCCTTCCACAGCCGAGCTGACTCACAGGAGCTGACACATCTGCGCTATCAATTGGGATACGGCAGCCATGATCATAAGTAGCACCATGCACTGTTCCTGATCTCAGGCATATCTCATTCTTAGAGATGACCCTGCCACCAGCATGGGATACTCATGATCATCATAGTCTGGGTACAGGGGGCCTATCATAAATGCCACACCTGTGCTGCAGTGACTCTGCTGTCACGGTGGTGGTCAAGTGGGCATCTTGTGACCTTTGAACTTTCTCTGAGAGATGAGCAGAGTGGGTGCTGTGGATCAGGCTACTGATGCAGCAGGGCAAAAGTACACTATGCTTTTGGCACTGAGTTGCAGCAAAGGGGGATCTGGTTTTTAGATTACCCCTTGGAGAAGGAATCACTGACATAATTTTATGTACTAATAAAAATCAAAGAATCCAGGGCTTTGCAACCTTGCCAGATGGCAATTCATCACACGCCCCCATCCCAAATGGTTGAGACTCACCTTTCTAATGGTCTGGCTCATCCTCCTGGTGAAAGAACCTACTGAGACCATCTGCATTGGAGTGCTGCGCCCCTGGTTTGTGGTGGATATCCATGTCCAATCCCTGTAGGGTTATGGTCCAATGCAGTAACTTGGGGTCCTCTCCCTGCAGGTCCATAAGCCACCTCAGGTCTGTGGTCAATGTGGACAGTGAAGTGAGAACCAAAAATGTAGGGCTTCAACTTTGTACCAACCAAACTACTGCAAACACCTCAGTTTCAGTGGTGGCCCAGTTGCGCTCTTGCTTGTTCAAGTGATTACTTAGGTATGAATAAGGTTGTTGTACCCCTTCAGAGTACAGTTGTGCTAACACTGCACCAATGCAAAATTCACAAGCATCTGTCTGTATGATAAACCCTTGTCAAAAATCCCAGCTCTTCAGAATGGGGCCTGGCATAGGCCATCCTTCAAGCTACAAAAGGATAACTGACAGGTGGGGGTCCAAGGTACCTTTTTTTTAGCAGCTTCTTTGAGACTAAATCATTCAGGGGAAGGGCAAGAGTCTCATACCCCTTAATGAAAGGCTGGCAATAACCTGTGAAGCCCAAGAAGGCCCTCACTTGAGTCTGGGTGGTGAAGACATCCCAGTCCATCACAGCCTGGACTTTGGCCTGGAGACTTGATGTCCAAGGTAAGTTGCAGTACCCTGCTCTATCTGCATTTGGATGCCTTGATAGTCAAGCAAGCCTCTCCGTGGTCAGGAGCACCTGTTCCAGGTGGGATAGATGATCTTCCTAGGTGCTGCTGAATACAGCAACGTCATAGAAGTAGGAAATACTGAAGGCTTCCAGCCCTGTTAGGACCTGGTTTGCCATGCTCTGGAAGGTGGCAGGAATTCTTATGTCAGAACGGCATAACAGTGAACTGATAATGCCTGTCCGTGGTGGAGAATGCAGACCTCTCTTTTGCAGGATCGGCCAGACCGACTTGCCAGCACCTGGCCATGCAGTTGAAGGTACTTATGAATCTGGCAGTGCCTAACCAGTCGATTAGCTCATCTGGCCCATGGATTGGAGACCCGCCGGTGAGTTCTGCATGTAAAACGTTAGGTAGGGGATCCTTCTCCTCTGTCTCCTCATCTGTGACTAGAGCCATCAACAAGTCATCCAGGCTGTAATGGGGTTTTATCCAGGTGATGTGGAATACCAGCCACATCTGCCTCAAGGTCTTCATATCAATGAGGTAGTTAACCACACTGATACTTTACAACACCATGTAGGGCACAGTTCCCTTTTCATGTAAGGCACTGGGCTGAAAGGGTTTCATGATCCAGATGATCTGGCCTGGGGTCTACTCTGGCAAGGTCACCATCTGCTAATGCCAGGGATTCATGAGCTCCTGGTTTATTTATTTATTTATTTATTTCCATTTATAAAGCGTGCAACTGCCCTAGGGCATCGTGGCGCTGTTACATCATATTTACTTGGGTGCCGGCAAAAAGCAGTGTACAGTTCCCGTTCATGGTCATAACGTATTAGGCGATAGAGGGTCATACATATTAGGCGATAGACAGTTCCTTGGTTACAGTGGAACAAACAGTTATTTGAATAATATGGTTTTCAGAGACTTTCTAAAGGCTAGGAGGGGTGTTTCCTTCCTGAGTTTGGGGGGTAGTAGGTTCCAAGATTTTGGAGCCAATACTTCAAAGCTAGTACCGCCAGCTTTGGCTCTGTTAAAGACAGGGACCGCGAGTTGGTCAGAGTAGAGTTCTCGCTTGGGTCTGAGTGATTGTGAATGGTGTATCCGATCAGCTAGGTATTGGGGCGCTGAGTGGGAAAGACATCTGTGTGTGATTGTGAGCGCCTTGAACAATATGCGTTCATTGATAGGGAGCCAGTGGGCATCTTGTCTGGCCTGGGAGATATGCTCTCTCCTGGGGATACTGAGAGCAACTCGGAGAGCATTATTTTGTGCAATTTGGTTGACCATCAGGTTATCGGTGCTCCGTTCCCTGTACCTGGCCAATCGGGATCAGAGGCCAAGCACATAGTCCACTGTGTCATGGTATGGAGTATGGAGATTGCCTTACCATCCTTCCTGCCCCAGGCTTAGCGGACCCCTAACGGGATGGCCAAACAGGAACACGAAGGGACTGATTCCGACACTGCTCTTTAGCACCTCCCAGAAGCAGAACAGTAGGCATAGAGGTATAATATCCAATGTTCTGCTGAGTGGCTCTTCCTAGCCACCTATCTTGTCCTTGAAGATCTTGTTGAACCGCCCAAAAAGCATGTTGGTTTGTGGGTGAAAGGCTGTCGAAAACGTATAGGTACTCCATACTCTAATGGGAGTATCAGACGCTCCTGTCCTAGCTGGAGAGAAAGTTTAGATTCTATTTTTTTGCTAATGCCATTGTATTCATCTCTCGCATCCCGATGGGGTAAAAGATCACTTTGTACATTTATTTCTATACAAGTGGGTTTGAGATGAATGTCTCCAAGACAAAGTTTATGGGATGTGTCATTAAGAGTTTAACAACTTTGATTACCTGCGTATTAGAATTTCCAATGATGGTAAATGGGCAACAGATGTGAACAGCGCTAATCATATTATAGAGAGGAAATGTACTGGCATTATACAATGTGTAAACAAAGAAAAATGTAATTCAATGGCTCCAGCGGTAGAGGTCTATAGAACACAGGTATTGCCGAGGACTCTGTATGGAGCAGAACTGTGGGGCTGTTGCAAATTTAATACACTGAAGGTAACAGAAAACAACTTTCTTAAAAGGCTGCTACGTCTGCCGGGTAGCTCCCCCAATATATCTGTTCATATGGAACTGGGCTTGTTATGTTTCCAAGACCGGGTTGTCATTAAACCGCTAATGCTGTGGGTGTGCATATGGTCAGGTGCCGGTCACACAAAATATTGCCCCAAAGGATTTGCTGTCACACAGTAATGTGTGCTCGTTTGGGTGGTTTTGCCACATAAAGGTGCTTGCTTATTACATTGGGCTGGAGGTACTTTGGATTTGCCCAGAGTCTATTAGGGAATCAGACAAAGAAATTGTTCTGGATACTCACCCCCAGTATCTTTGTGATTCATTTATTGCAAACATTGAAAAATGTATTCTTAAATCTAGCATTGTGTTATGAATACCTCATGTGTAAAGACACATATATGCTAGAGGGCTATCTAACCTTGATAGATGGCCCTGTAAAATGTTCTTTGTATGCCAAATTGTGCCTTTGAAATGCACCTCTTGCAACTGTCAGGGCCAAGTGGCACAATGGATGTTCTCCCCTGGGTCGGCTTTGCTTAACAGTGGAAGAAACTTTACAACATTTTCTTTTTAGATGTCCCTTGTATGATCCTTCAGGAAAAGAAACTGGACCCCAGTCATTAATAATTGGGGTGTGATATTGATGCTGATAACTGAACATTTATACAAACAGCCAAAATAATTTGATGTTATATTTCCTGTTTCAATTTACCTGATATGCGCCTTGAAGAAAAGAGATTCTCTTCTGAGAAAGGTGCTATAATTTAGTATGGCCGCATGATTAAATGTCTGTGGTATGTCTTTGGGTTCTTATTCAATTGTATCTATTTTTTTGGGGAAAATGTTTCCAAAATAAAGATTAATTGAATTGAATTGTAACTCCATACTCAGCCCACATCGCCTTCATATACACGCACATGAAGGTGATCCCCTGTCATAAAAAACTTCAGAAAAAATTCCATTGGGAATCCCATATGAGAAAATATCCAGATGAGAGCCTTCTCAAACACGGGGTCCTTGGTGCTTCTTAGGTGGACAGCCTCGGGGTACCAGGTGACATGATCATCCATGACCAAGATATGATGGTTTCCTGAGGAGCTTTGAGGAATACAATCTTGTATAGGTGTTTGTATTTTTAAAGAAATGCACCTAAATAAAAGAAAAATCACATATTTTCTTTAAGAAGCACAGTGATCTGAATGTCCATACATATTCTCTCAGAAGGCTGCCCAACCATGGGTAGTGGAATTAGGGGGGCCTTCGTGGCTCCGCTCACCTTGCCAGATGCTTGGCAAGTGTGGGCTTTTATCTGGGACCAGTAGAAATTGGCCCAACGGCCAGTCAGCTGTTTTCGCCATCCCAAGGTGGGCTTCCAATGGAATGTTGGGAGCCATGTCCTACAGGAGCCTCCTGGGGCACTGGGGAACCACAAAATGGCCTGCTGGCACCCACCTTCTGAAGTCTTGGGTTCAATGTACAGGAGTCTGTTCTCCCAGAAAACCTTGAACATTAATGGGGCTTCCCCCCCTTGGCTTGTTTCTCTGCCTGCTCACGCAAATCTGCCAACGTTGGACAGTAACGCAGTGCCTGTCAAGTCAGCCTGGCTTGGGCCCCCAGCTAAGGACAAGGCACTTAGCTTGGGGAGACCCATGAGGTCTGAAGCTACCATCTCCTCCACCTCAGGTATGGGTTCTATGCCTGTCGGCAACACTTAGATCACTTTGTTGGGTGCTGTCTCAGCATGCACTTCAGTGGTCACTAGACCCTCTCTGGCAAGATCAGGCATCTCTGTGGACTGTGGATCTGGACTGGGTAGTACTGGCGGAGCTGGTCTATGCCATTGACAGCTGCAAGAGTCCCTGGACCCATGGCCTGCAGGGCTGCTACCCAAGCTGCTTCCCTGTCCCTCGATCATGTGACCGCAGCAATCATTTCTTCATCTGGTCTATTGTTTCCTAACAATTACATCTTTTACAGCAACATAGGTTGAGAGGTTTCAGCCCTCCAACTGAACTGCATGATAGCCATTGTGCATCAAGTGAGATCATTGAATCCCTCGACTTGTCTGGGATGGCCATGGATGATCAGGTCCTCTCACACCCGCTGTCATCGGACAGTGGTGATTCAGTGATTATCAGAGCAGTATCACAAAGTGCTGGGGCTTTGCTTCCGTTAATGGACACATGGTCCAAAAGGATCTCTGTGTCAGCGGGAACTGGGTCCTCAGTGAGAGACCCAATACCTTTTACGCTCAGGAATACCAGGGGCATTCGGCCAACCCCAGGCTGAGTAGGAATTCATCATCTAAGATGCCCACATTGACTATGTCTTCCTCTTCTGTCTCCTCCAGATCCTAGCGCTAACTAAGTCCGGCTTGGGTCTACCATTAAAGGAAACATCTCCATTCCAATTCTTCTTATCTCTGCGGGAAAAGCAGCCTTGAGGAGCTGTTAGTGTGGAATCCCCAGTGCTAGGGGTGCCCTTACTTCTCCTATCTGCTAGAGAGGACGATGTAGGTGACAGAGTTTTCCCCTTAGACTTTTGGGGCCCTTTCCTGGTAAGAAGGTGCAAACCTTTGTCCTTACCTTCTTTTGGTTTATGTTTCTCAACCATCTTGTCATCTGGATTGGATGCACTAACCACAGCCCTTTTCTGGACTTAAGTAGCCACAAACCAATGTGCCACCTTTGCAAGCTCCTGACGGTCCATGATAGTCGTGTCCACTAAATTCTGGTGTAACTCCATCTCGTATTATTTAAGCATACTCTCACATGTAATTAAATTAAACATGCCCATGAATGTGCCAACTTTGTTACATGTGACCCAACCACTCAGATAGTTCAGGGATCAATGTATAAAGTTCTTAAAGGTTTGACTCCCCTTCTTGGTGAGCTCTCTAAAACTCTTGAGGTACCGTTCTGAGGTCTTGCAGAACTTCCGGAGGACTGCGGCCTTCATCTTGTAGTAGATAGGCCTCTCCCCCGGAGTCAACTGAATAATTACATCAGTTCCAAATGTCAGTAGACGGCTCATAAGGGAAGCACCCCACAACTCCTCTTCCTCCTCCTGGATGTGGAAAGCTAACTCCAACTTTTCGAACCATTCGAAAATATCCTTCCCCTCGTCGTATGATTGAAATAAGTCCTTGGGGAGGAGACGCCAAGGCTTTTCTTGGTAGCCAGTGTAGGAGACTTTTCCTTCGCCACTGGATGTTTTAGTTACCTTTTTTTGAGCTGCAACCTCCATTTTATGCACCATCACAAAGTCTCTCTGCTTCTTTTCCCCCAAGGCTACTCCCCTTTCTTCCTTCCTGTCGGTATCCTGTCGGTATGAATTAGAGCAAGATGCCCTAGGTGTCAGGCTGAAGCACGGGAATCACCTGCATCATTTTATTAACTAATACAAATCAAGTCAACCAATCAATTGCCAGGGTCAATTCCTCACTGCTCAGCATTGTGAAAGACTGTTTGCCTTCTTTGAAATAAAATATCAAATGAAGGGTATCCGGTCATTCTATCGAATCACAAACCATCGAAACACAAACCGTATCATTTTTTCCATCAAAATACCATTCCATAGAATGGGCATTTCGTTGAAAAAATTGTGATGGTTCCATCGACATGTAATGGTAAGTATTAGGGGCTAGGGTTGGGGTTGGGGTTGGAGCTTGGGTTAGTTTAAGGGTTAAAATGGGGTTAGGGTCAGGGTTGGGGCTAGGGTTAGGGTTAGGTTTAGGGTTGGGGTTGGGGCTAGGGTTAGGGTTAGGTTTAGGGTTGGGGTTGGGGCTAGGGTTAGTTTAAGGGTTAAATTAGGTTAGGGTTGGGGCTTGGGTTAGTTTAAGGGTTACATTAGGGTTAGGGGTAGCGTTGGGGCCAGGGCTAGGGTTACGGTTAGAAAAAAAAAATACATTACAAGGGGCTGGCTCGTGCTGAAGTTTCAGCATTGGACAGCGCCATGTAACGTTTTGAAGTAACACAAAAATGCATGAAAATGCTGCTTTTTACATGTAAAAGTGAATTTCTATTGAAACCAGTCCATGTATTTTGTCCATGAACTGGTTTCGATGGAATAGCACTTTTATGTGAAAATATAGGATGTTGAGGGTTAGATATTTGAGGGTTTGTATTTGGACCCTTTGTTTTCTAGGCTATCACTATGTTTGTGTATTTATATAGCGCTACGAACCTCCAGGTATCTGAGCACTGCTTACCATGGTGTGTGGTGCTCATTTATTGACTTTGAAAGGATGAAAGGCTGAGTTTGGCTCTGCTGGGAGGATTCGAACCTGTGTTAGCAGGCTCTGCAGAGATGTCAAAGCGAGCGCTCTACTCGCTGTGCTATCGGACGGCTAAATCCAAATGAAGTAACACAAAGACCTGCATGCACACAAAGTGGCAGCCACTTTTCATTGCAATATTCAGATTGGCAATGGCCATTTCCTTTGTCCAATTGAGATTTTACAAACATTGAATGCTTTTCTGAACATTTTGCTAACCCTTGTTCTATAACACTTATTTGTTTCACAGTTATTGTCTTTCCAGGAGCGGATGCAGTTTCTCTGCAGAATCTTTACACTTTCATTTAGCATTCCTATAATTATTGTCATGTTTTATTAATGACTTCCTAAGCTATTTGGCAGGATGCTTTATTATGATAATAATGTAATATGAATTTGATATTTATTAAGCGCTTAGATCCAAAGCGCTTTACATAGCACATATTTACATACCCAATGTTATTATTACCCATTTGAAATTGGTACTCATTAGATAGGCAATAAGCCTGCTGCATTCACAAACTGGCTCTCATAATAGCATTCACCTTCAATTAAGTCTTAACGGTACGTGCTGGAGGTATAGCTCTGGGGCAATGTGTTTGTCTTGGAAACCCAAAAAGACATAGCAACACAGGTTTGAGTCCTGGTCGTGCGCTTAGAAACTGGCCCCCGTTATTAAGAGCGTTATGAATTAACAATGATGTAAAGTGGGATTGTCCTTTTTTAGATAGGAATGCATAATAGCTTGGCAGTTAAGGGGTTAAAGCAAGTCCCCTCTCTGTCATGGGCGTGTGGAACGCACAGAAAAACACCAAATTCAATCAAAATGGGTGATTTTTCTTTTATTTAGGTGCATTTCTTAAAAAATAGAAAGCATTTCTTAAAAAATAGAAAACTCCTATACAAGATGTTATTAAATTTCATTTGCCAATTTCCTGTATATTCTGTCAAACTCATAATGAGGCCCATAGTATTTTGAATTACAACTATTTACATAGGATTAAGAATTATAAAAAGACATCCTATTTCTGGGTGATTTACAATTTGAAGTAGTGTAAGGGGGCAGGGCAAAGGGATAACAAGTGGGGTGGGGGGTCCCACAAGCTAGCCTGGGGTTGAGGGGGTGGAAGCCAGCGCTGGCCTAGGATTGGTGGAAACCGAGGGGACCCAGAACAACCCAATGAAGGAGTGGAGAGCAGAGGCGTAGACAGGGCAGGGCCTGAGTGTGCAAGGCCCACCCAAATTCTGTAAATGCCCACTCAGCAGAAGTGTGTGGGCATGTACAGATGTTAATGTCACTGCAGTCTGCCCCACTTGCTAGACAATCCTGGTTACGCCTCTGTTGGAGAGGGATGTGGAAGAAGCCCAGAGGAATATGGGTACCCAGAACCGGCCCTAGGCATCATAATTACTATTATATGCAGTATTAGAGCAAGGGAGCATAGGGGGGGCAGGAAGTGGGGGTCTGAAGCCGGAGCAGACCATAGCAGCAAAAGTTTGACTCCTCTTCCACAGTGTCCACCATACAGCCTCATTCTTCCTCTCAATGTGTTCATACGGTCCATGCAAACCTGAGCGGGCAAACTAACACAAAGAAATAGTCTACGAGACAAGGGCATGCAGGACCCCGGGTGGCAACACAGAGCCCATCCACACCCATCCTAACGCTTTACCTGACCGCTCATTTGTCTAACTCGGAAGACGAAGACCCTAATTCAGGGAACGTTTTCCAATGGGGTTTTGCCATTATAAAACACTTCTGTGAATTAGGCCCTCAGCGCGCAGTTTCCATGCTCTCCCAGGTGAGAAGCGAAACACTGCCATTAATTTCCGCAGACACCTCTGACTTTCCCAGGGTTTTTAACATCAGTTCCTGGGGTCGTTTGCCGTTAGTGCGAGATTGAGAAATATGGAATGCCGTCCCAGCGGCCGCGCCACCGCAAGGGTTTGCGCGTCACTTATTTTTGAGCTCGTCATAAATCCGAATGCTCTGCAGTCTTTATTGTACATGGAGCGGGGTGTCGCGGGCCCTGCAGATGACTAATTAGCCCCCTGTGGGGTTCTGCTTGGTATGTAGAACGATGCATAACTCTACACGCTATTTCCGTTCTGCAGCGGTGGGCCCTGCAGGAAGCGTGCCGCTGCCGGAAGCATCCTCTGTCGATCTGGCCATGGATAACTAGTGAATTCTGCCTCTTTTTAATTGGGCCTAGGACAGAATAATATATCTCCATTAGGTCTGTTGCAGTGCACACCATACCCCCTGAGAGGTGGCAGGGTATAGATAAGAGGCATACGTTATCGCCTATGGATTTGTTAGACAACTTCGCTTGGAATTTTTGATTTAATGTATTTTCGTGATTCCAGACAGGAATGTCAATTATGAAAACTGAAATCCTCCCGAGTTAGTGATAAGTTGCATAAAAGGATCAAGCATGGATTGCAACTGGGTTATTTTTATTGTTTTTTTGCTAGACATTATGCCAAAGTCTGAATTTTATTTTGCATCCATGTGTAACTCTAACTAATGAATCTGATGATGCCATCACTAAAAAAAAATGAGGTCTGTGAGTCAAAGATGAGGGCACGAGAACAGAATGTGTGTGTCAAATCAACCTGCAGGTTGGTGACCAGGGCATGGAACTCGTTCAATGTGTGTCTCGGGAGGATAGCTCTGGGGCAACGTGCTCGCCTTGGAAGCAAGACAACACGGAGCACAACAGGTTTGATCTCCGGGTCCGCGATTAGAAACCTCCGGGTATTAAGCGCATTATAAATGACATATCATATATTAGCATGCTGGCTAACTGAGGCTAGCACAGGGGCAACACGCTGGTCTTGGAAGCAGAGCAAATGATGTTTTGGATCTGCGCTTAGAAACCAAACTGAGGTGCAGTATTAGGCTTAGGTTCGTTATAACAATCCAATAAAATAATCAACAAATCACAACAGTTTCGGAGCGCTACATAAAAACAAGACAACCAAAACAATAATCAGTTAAATGCTAGAACGTGATTTAAATGACCGGGATCAAAGAATTGAGCTGCCATTATCAGACAGTGACATGAGTTCAGAAATAACAAGTGACCAGATTCACAAACCATTTTCAGCTTCACTCAGTGAGAATGTATGTGATTTTCAACCACTTCAAAGTGATTTAAGGCACTACAAGCATCTGTGGTTTACCTGGTGGCATGGGTAATGTGAACGTTGATACCACCTCTACTGTGATTACTTGAGCACTTATTGTTTTTCAAAAGTGCCACTTGTACGCACCGCCAACAATACAAATACGTGCTGTTGGGCCCGTGAATGCCATTTTCCACTTTGGAGAAACAGAGCGCAAGAGTAAAAAATGAAAAACTGGTGAAATCACCTTTACTCTTTAGTTTTACCATCTGCTTTGTGAAAGGTGTAAATGCTGCCTGCAAATCAACCTCGCAGATGGCACTTACATGGGATTCCATCGGAATCCGCCTTCATTGAGCAGGTGCTAAATGACAGCAGAATCCATAGGAATCCTTTTGTTTACCATTTCCATGTAAATCGCACGCAGGCGTAAAACGAAGCGGTTGTGCAAGCTGTAGGAGGATGGATGTGGATTAAATGGATGTGCCCTCCTGTCTCCCACTCCACCTGCACCTCCACCTTAAAATGCCACGGAGCAGTAAAATAGATGTAAATGCAGGAGTAGGATGTTTGTGCCTCATTCTTACAGCTATCTTAGTGCACCCGGGATAAAACATGTACTTCCTACAACTAATTCTGGAATATGATATGAACAAAATATCACAAATGCTAGATGGGTGACTGGTGGGGTGCAAGAAATATACACCCAGGGCCAGGGTTAGATTTTTGAAAAGCTCCAGGCTAAAGCCAGGGACTACACTGTGCCTCAAAGTCTAGAATGAAGTTTAATGTTGATGCAGTTCTTTTTCCTGTCATCACCTTCTATGAATGTATGTATACCGTAAAACATATGCAAACTGTGATGTCGGCTCTCAGCTCACAGACCTTCTGACACCCTGAACCATGATTTCTGCTGGAAGAGCCATGCCCACAGTGGCTTTACTCTTGATTCCCATTTTGTTATTACGTGGCAAGACTGGCCTAGGTTGGCGGGCCAGTCTGGATATATTTTCTTACTGTGTTGGCATGCCATGATTTAATGGGCATCAAGTGTAAGTCGGACATGATTAATATTTGCTTTACTCCTGATGACCATTTTGTTATTACTTGCCAAGACTGGCCTATTATGATGGGCCAGTCTGCATATATGTTGTACATGTTCATGATTTAATAAGCAACACAAGTAAAACAAACACGATAGGTGCTATTACGTGGCTAGAATGGCCTACTTTGCTGCAACCAGTCTGAATATATGTCATGATGTTGCATTGCATTTTTTACTTGCATCCGGGGTAAAGCCACTTCATGTGGCGAGCCAGGCCCATATTGGTGTAGCAGCACTTCTTATGTTGTCATATTGTTGCATAGCCTGTTTACTGGCAACACCAGCAGGAGTATGTTCTTGAATGGGTATAGAGGTAAACGTTATCAGAGCCAGCAGGTGATGTACCATTACTGGCTTTATGTGCAATGCAACAAAACAAACATGATGTGTATGTTCTGATTTGGAAATGCTGGCAGATATTGGTGCAGCCAGCATGGAAATGTATGTGCACAACCAGTATGAAAATGTTATATATATGTGGATAAGGCATCATGAAAATGGATTGGAAAATACTCCTGTGCACTCTTTGTGACTTGCATCTATTGGATGTTTTCATGAGTCACCCAATAAAAGCCATTGCAAACTGTGTGGCTTTTTTTCAAATTTTTCCAAAAAGTATTCTGTAACAAGCACCATTTTAACCCACTATTTAAAAAAAACTAAAACATAAATGTCTCCTTTGTTGGTTCAGTCTCCCTCACTACTCCTGCTTAGTTGGAGAAAACATGTACTCCTGTCTAATTAAAATATTCCCCGCCGACTAGACTGCCAATGCAATCGTTGTGTTCTTTTTCAATTGATAAGCGCACAGTTTAAATCTCAGACATGGCTTCCAGATGTGAGCACCCAGGCCTGCATCACAAAAACTCTGCACCAGGGCAAGTGACATGTTGAACTATATTAGCATGACAGAAGAGACTGCCTTTGTGGAAAAAAAATCATATTATTTTAATCCATTTTTGCATTAAGTCTTAGATTTTCGTAGTACTAATATTTATGTATTTTTTTTTTTTATGTTTAATTGTATAAAAATTTTTACATAAACGTTCCCTTGGTTGCGTGTTTAAGGGAGAAGTAAACGTTTCCTCTGGCTTTTTTTTTTTCTTTTTTTTTTTCCCTTTAAAATCATCAATTTCTATTTGTTCCCTGTTTGGTTTCCTTCCAACTCCAAGCTTTCAAGGAACTTGGCTGTTGCCACGGTCAATGTCGTGGAGTCTCCGCTCATTAGCTTATTCCACCAGTCATCATCACTTGTGGTCAGATGTTTGAGTCTGTGTGGGCGCAGGTAGATTGTTCTGAATTTGTCTGAACCCGGGCAGTGAAGGAGTAGGTGTCGCACTGTTTCGGTATCCAAACTGTTACAGTACCGACAGTTGGTATCTTTCGACTGCTTTCTTTGGAATAGGATTTCTTTCGTCTTCAAGACGTTCAAGCGTGCTCTTAATAAAATTGTGCATAGTCATTTATCTGGAATTTTTTTCTGGTAATTTCTTACCTCATCAATCCTTTGTGTATTGATTGTGTGGTGGGTCTGGGATGTGTACTCTTCTGCTTTTTCCGTGTCAATCCAATCTTGAGTTTTTAATTTTTTTCTTGATTTTTCCAGGAATACGTTCTATGTCCCATTCAGAGCATCCAATTTTTTCTGATTGTTCCAGTAATTTGTTTTACCAAGTCATCAGCATTTGTTTTTTTTTGCTCTTCATTTCATCATGGATGATGTCCAAGATTTCTGGCCGAGGACTTCTTAGAATTGTTCCCAGAAATAATAAGCTGTTTGTCTCTACTACAGATTTTAGTGATTTATTTTTACATTTGTTAAGCACACAAAACCCTAGGGCATCAAGGCACTGTTTTAGCACTAGGGGAACATGTTCACCGGTACAAACATACATTAAAAGCATATGTCTTTTTCTAGGATAGAAGGCAACTTCTAACCTAGTGCAAATACCTGTGCAAAGTATCAGTGATATGACCTTATATGCCAGGTGAGGCCTTTCCAATGAATTCTGCATCAGAACTTTCTGTTGCTCGTTGGCCATGCCCACTTGTGCTAGGAATATTCAACTACTCTCATGTTTGCAGTTTACTCTATACACAATCAATGGACGCATCGATGTTCTGCACGCTACTGATGAAAATCAGTGGAATTACCGCAGCGGAATTACAACTTGTCATAATTCAGCCAAAATCCCTATGGACTCCAAAAAATGAGGACTACCACTGCCTTACCACCACTCATAATCCTTTGGTAAACCTATGGGATTAAGTTGCAGTAACAGTAACAGATTCTAGCAGTAATTCGCCAGATTCACCACAAATTACCAACATTACCTGAGTGCTTTCAGGTAATGAATGGGCCGGGCATACTTTTGCACTTTTTTGTTCACAAACAGCAAATATGGTTTAAAATCTGTAAAATTTGATTTGCTACAGCCTGTCAAATTAGAGATCATTTTCTGATTAAATGAATCAGCAAACAGAAAATCACTTCTTGCTTAGCCAATACTTGATTTCTAATACTTTCGCTAACAGTTTAGTTATCAAAAACTGTTTATTTGTATGGAGAAAAAAAATGAAGGCAAAATGATTGTCATGTTCAATTTACAGCTGCCATATTGATGACTTCACCTGCAGAATCCAGCAACCTCCAAAGATTGAAGTGTGAGATGTGGGGATTGGTTGCTCTACTTTGACCACAGACCTTTGAAACCTTTGACCCATGTGTAAACACAATGGGTCTCATTCCGAGTTTTTGGGTAATTTAGTGGTAATTTCATCGAATTACTGCCAACATTGGTTACTGTTACCGCCACTTGATCCTCTGGGTTTATCACAGGATTACAAGTGGTGGTAAGGCGGTGTCGGTCCTCATTTTTTGAATCTATAGGGATTTTGGCTGAATTACCACGAGCTGTAATTCCGCTGCAGTAATTCCACCGATTTTTGGTGCTAAAGTGGAGGACTTACCTCCGGCATGATGCTGGGGGCAAATCCTCGTCTTCAACACCAAACTCAGGGTTTGTATGGGCTATAACAAAGATGGTAATCCTGTTAACGGCAAAACAATGTAGCGGGATTATCAACACTTTTTACCATTCCGCCAAAGTCGGAATGAGGCCCAATGGGGCGTATTATTGAAACGTTGCTCTACTGCAAGTGTAATTAGCATTAGGTCAAATGTTGACCTAGTTCACAGCTTCTTTCCATGCCCTTTTGCTCAATAGCAATGCTAGTACCCCTAGCCCTAGTCCTTCGGCCTGGTGCAAAAATGCATTGAAACTCTTTGATGTTTGCACTGCATCAATTTATTTATTTATTTTATTTTTTATAAAGCGCCACACAGGGTCTGGCAGAGTCTGAAGAGGTATCGAGGTGGAGTGCTGCTACACTCCCTGCTGCAGTGTTTCTTCAGTGTTTATTCCTGACTCCTGACTCTTCTACAAAAACCACCTCCCCCGCGGAGTGAGCGCGGAGTTTGGCAGAGTATGAGGAGTCTGAGGAAGTCCGTGAAGTCTGTCGAAGTCTGGTAGCAGAATTCCCTGGTGTTTACAACTCAGCGAATATGTGCAACGGACTTCACAAGAAATCGAAAGTAACGCCTTGCCTGAAGACGCGAGCACAGCACCGGCTTCTATCTTCCGTGGAGCGGATCTCAGAAGTGGCTCACAGCGTGATGAAACAAGTAAGTGCTGCTGTTTCAAAAGGAGCTGAGTGTGACGTGACTGTGATCCCACAAGAATCAACCTTGCACCGCCTCCCTTATTAGTACCTTAACGCTGCTTTCTGCTAACACAACAGAGCAGGACTCTCTTCCAACGTCAGGGGCTCTCTGCGAACATGTTATTGTCTCGGAGTTAGAACCTGAAACCGCAAGCGGCTTCGCTAACACTGGTCATCTTGATGCTTTGACCCGATGTTTCTTGTGTTCTCGTCCGCCTCCGATTCCCCAACTGCGGGAATTGGCATGGATTGGTTACAAACTATTCGCAGGCCAAATGGGAATTGTAAACAAAGCCTGCAAAATCGCACCTCAGGGCAGACCGTGTTCTCGGGTCTCTCGCTGTTCGGAATTCCAACCCTGCCTCTTTTCACTTGTTCCTAAAACTGCAGTGACAGGTTCAGTTGCAAAGAGATCGATGTATTACAGTGCCACAGCGGTTTTAGAAAACTTGAATCCAACGTCCCGAGCCGACGAAACACGCAGTAGAGTGGCAGTGGAAAAGGAAGTTTTTATCCAACCAGCCAACGTTTTGAGTTGGAATATACAGCTTTTGGACAAGTCGTCAGATGCACGATTCAATAAGTGTAAAGATTTACTTCAAGACCAATGTGACATCGGACATCGGCGCAACTCCCTCGATGTGATAAACAAATTATTGTTCAACCTAACATGGCTCAATAAGGCTCGAGCCATGAAGAGTAGAGTAAACGAGGCGATGACCTCAAACTCTCTAGCTCTAGCTAAAGAAAAGAATGCTCAAATTGCACCTGAGGAGTGTCTCCTACTAACAACATCTCAACGTATGGCTCTTATACAATGCAGAAGAATGGAGGTGAGTAGTTCTCTCAACCCTGATGCTCTCAGAGAAAGAAAGCCAAATAGCACAGTATCCCCCAAACTGAGTGCATCCATAAAGGAAGGGACTACGGGAAACCTGGAACAGAAACCCTAAGTGTACTACTCCAATAACAAGACTATTCTCGTCATCTACTGACTCCTCATCATATGAATCCTCATTAATGGAGTGACCATATGCTAAAATTAGGAGAACACAAAACCAGCTGCGAGAGAGGAGGCTGGGGGTAGCCAAGGCCAAATCCTTTACAAGTAAAGACAACTGGATAAGTGAGATTCACTCAACCATCATATCCTCTATGGCTATTACTCTTGCCCCATTCACAAAGTTGTATGAACACCTTAATGAGAACACCAAAGATCTTTCCACATTGGGAGCAATGCTGAACACAAAATTCTGTGATCTTGACAGGAATTGTAGTCAACTCAAAATACGCTCAGCACGAACTAAACCACAAACATGATCTAATGCTGAGTACGATTACTACTCAACTGAAAAATAACAACACAGATAAAAGGAGGCGTTGGGCCTCTTTAAAAAAAAATAACACCGTGGGAGATGTGCAAGTGCCTACTTTGACAGCATGGCCCACCACTTAGAACTCTCGGTGGGTGTGACTCCTTGTGAACTCAGACGGGACTCAATTAAGGCTAATAGCGAAGCCTTGGCCTCAGCTGCTTGCCAAGAGTCGACCTCTACATCTGAAGCTTGTATTAGAAATAACATCAGAAACCCCCACGGACCTAACTCTGCAGCACAACAAAGCAAAAAATGCCTAGAAGGCCTGAAAAAACTTATCTGACAGATCCTGCATTGCAGAGAGGGAAGATCAGGACACAGAATCTACGCCCAACAGCCTTGAAGCTGACCAACTTTCAAAGAATGCAGAACCTAGTTCTTTCTCTGAGGCCATGCAGAACAGTCTGGCAACCGCAAATCTAGCTCTTACAAATTCACAAGTTGCCTCCACTTCAAATAATGCAAAGGAGGTGACGCTGATTGATACTGGAGCCATGGGTCCTGCCAATTTGGCCGATGATACTCGATCTGACTACATAAATCTACAAGCTGCCTCGGCTTCAAACAATGCAAAGGAGGTGCCTCGGACTGACAGCGGATCAATGGGCACCTTGAACAAGGCTGGAGATACCCAACCTGTTCTTTTTGATATCTTTAAAGGTTCCTCCAGTCCCTCAAACAATAAAACAGCAAGGCCCGTACAAAATAGTCTTATGACTAAAAAAAACAAAAATCAACCACCAAAAAAAACAAGACAATGGAACAACTCAAGAACATTTCTGCGTAATATAAAAACTGTAAACGTAACAGTGAATACAAACTGTTGGAAAGGGAAAGCTAGCGACACAAGAAAAAACTGGACAGGTGAAGAGGTATCACAAAAAGAACTAGACGAAGAGTCAATTGATTTGACTAATCTATCCACGTATGAAGAAGTGGAATCAATTCAAACTCAAGAGTCATCTCTTTCAGACTTGCTACCCAATGTGGCATCTGATGAGGATTCTACAAAGATGATCATAATCGACAATCCACATGCATCGACAGAGAACAAATGCCAACAAATATGTAAGCTGACTCAAGTCCCTGACTTCGTTGAAGGTGAAAAGGAGCATGGTACTCCAACCTTTTTACCAATGGATGACAGACAAAAGCAGTTACTTAGATCCTGTATGGCTCCAAACATAGCCACACATAGTAATTCAATCCCTTTTTCTAAGCTTTTGAACACCACAAATTCATGCGTGAGTAATCAACACACAATCAGACAAAGCAATCCGAAAGAGGATCTGAAACTTGGAAACCAGACCTCAGTTAATCCCAATGGCCAGGAGACTAGTCGGCACAAGAAGAGTCCTTACCGGGCGCAAAAGAACGCCTCGAAAATAAGAAACAACAGGAACATAAATGACCCTTTACACAAAGTGACACTGGAGAGAAAAGACAACGCAGACAACTTGATTCTAAATCGTCAAAATGTGATGCGTCTATTTCATCTAATCCCGAGCTTAAGGGCATAGTTTCAGAAGACTTGAACATTGTGGAATTCTGTGATGAAAGCAGGGATGACAATGTCAACTTGCATGTGCACTTAAAAATCATACTTGACATTTTGCTTCTAGCAGGCTCGGTCCTATTACCCCTTGGTTTCGACATCTACAAGGGTGAAGACAGGTGTCCAGAAGTCCAGACGTGTTCCAAAACAGGTGACACCAGGCCTGTGTCAAGTTCTCCTACCATCAAATCAATTAGTCCAACCAATGCATCAGAGTTTGCACTGAGAAATGTATTCCTTGAGAAACAGAAAAAAGACACAGTACCTAAATTTGGGGATTGAATAAAAATAATGAATGATAGGCTGGCCAGTTTAACAAGCGAGCCTGTCTCTTAGCTGGAATGTCCAAATCAAAAGGATGAATGGGCCTGGGTTGCATCAGCCTTAAACACCCATTCAACCAAATAATGCCAGGTGACCAGCACACGGCCTATACCCACTTTGGGATCATTGAACACACCAGCATTTTGCCATTTGTTTAAAACACCTTGGCTCCAGGATCTGGAAGTGGCTTGCTTACAAGAAACATGGCTATCCGGATGTCCCACTCTACAAGACTTTGAAATAGCAGTATGTCCTGCTATTAAACAATCCAAAGGAAGACCGATAGTCAGCCTGATGATCACCATAAGAAAATCTATTTACCTTAGAATTGAGTCTTCTACTAATGTTTCACCATTCATTCAGACGGAAACAGTCCTGACATCAAGGAAAATCAATGGGGTATTCGAGGTATTAAACATCATCAATGTATATTGGAACCACTCTGTCGTAGGAACAATATCTTTTATAGATCAAGTAACCTCAATAGTAGATGCACTACTCGAAGATTGCGAATCCCTAAACCTAATCATCTGCGGTGACCTCAACACAGATTGTGTGAAGTATGTAAATTTGAAACTCGCCACAAAAGGCGACACCACAACATGGAAAGAGGCCGCAGTGAAATGGTGTCAGGAAATGGATGCAAGAAGGCTGTTTATGCTAAATGGCAACGTGGCGGGAGATACCCCAGCAAATCCAATGTGGAGAAGACTAGAACAATGCTCAGTTCTAGATTATATGTTTGTCTCAGACTTGGTTCACACACAAGCGACTCGGTTTGAAGTTAAACTGATGCACCATAGTGATCACGACATGGTGATACTGAGCCTTAATGTAACAAGTCTTACTCTGTGTCTATGTGCTTGAGCAGAATTCGTCTCGAATACAGAGACGAAGACGTCAATAAAATTGTCATCAACCTAAATCAAGAGAAAAATGAGATTGAATACCTCCATCTATAATCTGAATTCACAGAGCACAAGCAGGGCTTGAAACAAAAAAAAATGTGTCCATAAACACAAATATGATCTACAAGTAAAACAGCGCAAAAGATTTATGCAACAGAGATGAAAAAGCTACCGAAACACGACAACAACGTCTTTTTAACAAGGAAGAAAGCAGTAAAACAAGAATACAGGAATTGGTATAAGGCCCGTAATGTTGCTCTACTGCAGAATGATTCAGAGGAAATGATGGCCAAAATGGTGAATAAAAATTAATCAGAATTTTGGAGACTCATAAACAACAAATTCGCTCCACAAGACTCATTGCAAGTGAGTCAAATCTCCGAAGTTACATGGGTCTCCTTCTATAACGAAATGTTCAGCAAAAAGGGGTGTGTTGAGGACTGGAGTCAAATCTCCGAAGTTACATGGGTCTCCTTCTATAATGAAATGTTCAGCAAAAAGGGGTGTGTTGAGGACTGTGTTCCTCTAAAACTTGAATGCTGGGACCTAGAGTTTGATCGACCAGACATTCTAAACACAATAAAAAGAGTCAACGCTTCCAGAGCCCTGGTTCCGGATGGACTTGCGAACTACACCATTAAGCGTAACCAGGAGGCATGGGCTGACTTTTGTATGACATTGTTCGAAAGAATAATAAGTAAACGCGCTTCCCCTACATCGTGGGAAGAGCAGTAGGGCAAACCCTTCTTGACGTATTGGGAAAGATTTATGCGACTCAATTACAACAAAAGTTGCTAAAATGGTCCTTTGACTGCAACCGCGTAAATCCAAGACAATCTGGATTTGTGAAGGGCATGGGTTGCAGTCTGAATCTCCTACTGCTGAATTTATTTAAGATGGAAGCTAAGCTCTAAGAACTAACACAAAAATATACCAGGCTCTTATAGGCTTTTCCCATGCTTTCGACAGCGTTGATCGTGGAGTACTTTGGAAAAAGCTAAGTACATGGAACTGCCCCCTGAGTCTTTTGGAA
The DNA here is from genome assembly GCF_040938575.1 of Ambystoma mexicanum. Taxonomy (NCBI): domain Eukaryota; kingdom Metazoa; phylum Chordata; class Amphibia; order Caudata; family Ambystomatidae; genus Ambystoma; species Ambystoma mexicanum. The sequence goes on from NC_090940.1 coordinate 576,367,848, forward strand.
GCAATAAGAGAACTTTAAACCAATACAAATATTAAGATCCGGCTAGATCAAAATGGGACTTTATCTACTCCTATACGCACTTATAAAGGTGTGAAACAGGGCTGTCCGTTCCTATCTGATGTTGGCGAAGCATTCAGTACGATTTCTTCATTTCCACCTAAGGTCAACGGTACACAAGTCAGTTGGCTTGTCTATACCGACGATTTCATACTTCTAGATATGACACCGATTGGGTTACAACACAAGCTCGATGCTCTTGAAATATACGTGTGTAAGAATGGGTTGCACATTAACAAACAAAAGTGCAAGATATTGACCCTCCAAAATCTGCGGACAGAAAGGAACAAATAAAAGAAACAAGTGTGGTTTCTTGAAAAAACTAAGCCGAATACCACACGTGACACCAAATACCTGGGCATGAGAATAAGTTCAAACGTAAAGGATGTCCCATGGGCAGAAACAGCAAAATCCAATTGCCGACAACTGGCCTGCCAAGCTTCCATAATTAATAAACAGTATGGGAAATTTTCATTAAAACCAACTATAGCATTTTATCGAGAAAAAGCTGTGCTGCCAATAATTTAGGGCACTGAAAACACATTTGGTTGTTCCTATGAACTCTGGAACACCTTAGAAAATATTTTCTGGGTGAAGGTTCTACATTTATCAAGAGGGACCACAACTGTATGTATCCGCTATGAACTGGGTCTAATCTCAATGCATGCCAGAGTAAGCTGGAACTTACTATGCCTATTCAGGAAAATTAAAACATCGACACCGGCCTTGGAATTCGAAATACTACAGAACTCAAGTGAGACTACTGAATACAGTGTTCTATCGATGTGGAAGAAGTATTGTTTGGAAGTTCTGGAAGAGCATGATATTACGCTAGCTATGCTATTATAAAACCCAGATCTGGCCAAAAAAAACTGTGGAGTTCAGACTGGCACCAAACATGTGAACAAAGGCAGAGATCCAGATTCTTGTCTGAGGTCCCAAGTGAGGCAAGGGCCTTGGGGAAGTTACAACCTTATCTAATACAATTCCCAGACCAAAGATTGAGAGCCTTGTGTATGAAGTTTAGACTTAACTTACTGGACACTAAAGAACGTTTAAGTCTACGCAAACAAGATAACACAGACTAGACCTGTCACTTTTGTGAATCTTGCAAGGAGACTCTAAAACATGTAACTCTGTTCTGTCCAAGCTTACGAAAACTAAGATCTCGCACTTTTGGCTCTGTCATCTGGAACCAGCAGACAATCTGCACTGCTGATTGGTGGCAACTTATGTTTGATGGATTAAATCGCAAACTCATGTTCTCCTTGGTAACATTTCTCGAAGAACTAAAAATATGTCTTGAAGACAGTGGAACCGACATGAAAAGTGCAGATGTCTAACTTTGTACTCATGGAATTGGTTCTGGATCCTAACCAATATTAACTTGTGATGAGATATGAGGCACTATAAATTGTAAGGGTGACCTTATTGACAAGAAATGTGGCGCAGCAAGATGTGAAGGAGGGTTAATCATGTGTTTTTTTCTTCTTTTCTTTTAAAGGTTTAAATAAACCATATTAAATTTTCTTTTTAAAAAAAGCGCCACACGCCCAATGTCCTCAGAACCTTTTTGCTCTGTTCGATTGCACTTCCACTGGTGCCAAGTTTCAGTAATCCCACCCAACATATGCCTACAATGCTATCGACCTGATACCTTTAATGAAATCAATATCAATAGCTCTGTACTATGAAAATGAAATGGCGGCATACCACCGTTCCACTGCTTTCCTTTCCCCTGGCAGGTGCTGTCGTATGGACCGATTCATCTTTTTGCTTCCTTAGTTCTTGTTTAAAAACATTTTGGGCTTATGCACAACTCAGAGGAGTAGAAATAGCTGATAAATTCCGTAAATTAATTATTGCAGAGCACATCTCTTATTTCTGACATTTGAGCTTAAGGAAGACTTCCATCTCCCTGTTTTGACGAATGCTTTTTATCATTGCATCCGTCCGTCAGCTTGACAGCCTGCCAACAACGAGCCGGGAAGGTTGTGGAGCCCAGGCGGCTTGCAACGTTGCAACATTTTAATGAAAACATTGGAATCTTTGTTGACTGGGCGGAAGTCAGCCGTGTCATTTGTCACAGTTGTTCCTGCACATTCTAGAATCTTCCTTTGATTTTAGATGACAATTGGTGGAGTTGAAGTCGGCGGGAGTAAAAATGATTGTGAAATGGTTTTGCATTTGCTGGATTGCATCTAAACTAGTGGTGGAAAGCCCATGAAGGACTGATGTTCTGCATCAATACATTCTAGAATGTTCTGCTAACGAGACAGCTGATTGAATGCTTGCTAACGAGACAGCTGATTGAATGCTTGCCTCCTTAAATCTTGATGGGGTCTTTCACTCCAAAAGTGATCGATTGGAAGGGCTCAGGTGGAGAGTCATTTTTTACCAGAGGAGTGAATGAGTGAAATGAATGAATGGTCCTAAGAGGAATTAGATCAAATGGTTCTATGTCATTTAATCGACAGGTCGTAATGTCAGTGGTTTTTTTGACAAGTATTTTTTCCCAAAAAAACGATCGAAACACCAAATATTTTTCCACATTAGGAGCAATGCTGAACACAAAATTCTGTGATCTTGACAGGAATTGTAGTCAACTCAAAATACGCTCAGCACGAACTAAACCACAAACATGATCTAATGCTGAGTACGATTACTACTCAACTGAAAAATAACAACACAGATAAAAGGAGGCGTTGGGCCTCTTTAAAAAAAAATAACACCGTGGGAGATGTGCAAGTGCCTACTTTGACAGCATGGCCCACCACTTAGAACTCTCGGTGGGTGTGACTCCTTGTGAACTCAGACGGGACTCAATTAAGGCTAATAGCGAAGCCTTGGCCTCAGCTGCTTGCCAAGAGTCGACCTCTACATCTGAAGCTTGTATTAGAAATAACATCAGAAACCCCCACGGACCTAACTCTGCAGCACAACAAAGCAAAAAATGCCTAGAAGGCCTGAAAAAACTTATCTGACAGATCCTGCATTGCAGAGAGGGAAGATCAGGACACAGAATCTACGCCCAACAGCCTTGAAGCTGACCAACGTTCAAAGAATGCAGAACCTAGTTCTTTCTCTGAGGCCATGCAGAACAGTCTGGCAACCGCAAATCTAGCTCTTACAAATTCACAAGTTGCCTCCACTTCAAATAATGCAAAGGAGGTGACGCTGATTGATACTGGAGTCATGGGTCCTGCCAATTTGGCCGATGATACTCGATCTGACTACATAAATCTACAAGCTGCCTCGGCTTCAAACAATGCAAAGGAGGTGCCTCGGACTGACAGCGGATCAATGGGCACCTTGAACAAGGCTGGAGATACCCAACCTGTTCTTTTTGATATCTTTAAAGGTTCTTCCAGTCCCTCAAACAACAAAACAGCAAAGCCCGTACAAAATAGTCTTATGACTAAAAAAACCAAAAATCAACCACCAAAAAAAACAAGACAATGGAACAACTCAAGAACATTTCTGCGTAATATAAAAACTGTAAACGTAACAGTGAATACAAACTGTTGGAAAGGGAAAGCTAGCGACACAAGAAAAAACTGGACAGGTGAAGAGGTATCACAAAAAGAAGTAGACGAAGAGTCAATTGATTTGACTAATCTATCCACGTATGAAGAAGTGGAATCAATTCAAACTCAAGAGTCACCTCTTTCAGACTTGCTATCCAATGTGGCATCAGATGAGGATTCTACAAAGATGATCATAATCGACAATCCACGTGCATCGACAGAGAACAAATGCCAACAAATATGTAAGCTGACTCAAGTCCCTGACTTCATTGAAGGTGAAAAGGAGCATGGTACTCCAACCTTTTTACCAATGGATGACAGACAAAAGCAGTTACTTAGATCCTGTATAGCTCCAAACATAGCCACACATAGTAATTCAATCCCTTTTTCTAAGCTTTTGAACACCACAAATTCATGCGTGAGTAATCAACACACAATCAGACAAAGCAATCCGAAAGAGGATCTGAAACTTGGAAACCAGACCTCAGTTAATCCCAATGGCCAGGAGACTAGTCGGCACAAGAAGAGTCCTTACCGGGCGCAAAAGAACGCCTCGAAAATAAGAAACAACAGGAACATAAATGACCCTTTACACAAAGTGACACTGGAGAGAAAAGACAACGCAGACAACTTGATTCTAAAATGTGATGCGTCTGTTTCATCTAATCCCGAGCTTAAGGGCCATAGTTTCAGAAGACTTGAACATTGTGGAATTCTGTGATGAAAGCAGGGATGACAATGTCAACTTGCATGTGCACTTAAAAATCATACTTGACATTTTGCTTGTAGCAGGCTCGGTCCTATTATCCCTTGGTTTCGACATCTACAAGGGTGAAGACAGGTGTCCAGAAGTCCAGACGTGTTCCAAAACAGGTGACACCAGGCCTGTGTCAAGTTCTCCTACCATCAAATCAATTAGTCCAACCAATGCATCAGAGTTTGCACTGAGAAATGTATTCCTTGAGAAACAGAAAAAAGACACAGTACCTAAATTTGGGGATTGAATAAAAATAATGAATGATAAGCTGGCCAGTTTAACAAGCGAGCCTGTCTCTTAGCTGGAATGTCCAAATCAAAAGGATGAATGGGCCTGGGTTGCATCAGCCTTAAACACCCATTCAACCAAATAATGCCAGGTGACCAGCACACGGCCTATACCCACTTTGGGATCATTTAACACACCAGCATTTTGCCATTTGTTTAAAACACCTTGGCTCCAGGATCTGGAAGTGGCTTGCTTACAAGAAACATGGCTATCCGGATGTCCCACTCTACAAGACTTTGAAATAGCAGTATGTCCTGCTATTAAACAATCCTAAGGAAGACCGATAGTCAGCCTGATGATCACCATAAGAAAATCTATTTACCTTAGAATTGAGTCTTCTACTAATGTTTCACCATTCATTCAGACGGAAACAGTCCTGACATCAAGGAAAATCAATGGGGTATTCGAGGTATTAAACATCATCAATGTATATTGGAACCACTCTGTCGTAGGAACAATATCTTTTATAGATCAAGTAACCTTAATAGTAGATGCACTACTCGAAGATTGCGAATCCCTAAACCTAATCATCTGCGGTGACCTCAACACAGATTGTGTGAAGTATGTAAATTTGAAACTCGCCACGAAAGGCGACACCACAACATGGAAAGAGGCCGCAGTGAAATGGTGTCAGGAAATGGATGCAAGAAGGCTGTTTATGCTAAATGGCAACGTGGAGGGAGATACCCCTGCAAATCCAATGTGGAGAAGACTAGAACAATGCTCAGTTCTAGATTATATGTTTGTCTCAGACTTGGTTCACACACAAGCAACTCGGTTTGAGGTTAAACTGATGCACCATAGTGATCACGACATGGTGATACTGAGCCTTAATGTAACAAGTCTTACTCTGTGTCTATGTGCTTGAGCAGAATTCGTCTCGAATACAGAGACGAAGACGTCAATAAAATTGTCATCAACCTAAATCAAGAGAAAAATGAGATTGAATACCTCCATCTATAATCTGAATTCACAGAGCACAAGCAGGGCTTGAAACAAAAACAAATGTGTCCATAAACACAAATATGATCTACAAGTAAAACAGCGCAAAAGATTTATGCAACAGAGATGAAAAAGCTACCGAAACACGACAACAACGTCTTTTTAACAAGGAAGAAAGCAGTAAAACAAGAATACAGGAATTGGTATAAGGCCCGTAATGTTGCTCTACTGCAGAATGATTCAGAGGAAATGATGGCCAAAATGGTGAATAAAAATTAATCAGAATTTTGGAGACTCATAAACAACAAATTTGCTCCACAAGACTCATTGCAAGTGAGTCAAATCTCCGAAGTTACATGGGTCTCCTTCTATAACGAAATGTTCAGCAAAAAGGGGTGTGTTGAGGACTGGAGTCAAATCTCCGAAGTTACATGGGTCTCCTTCTATAATGAAATGTTCAGCAAAAAGGGATGTGTTGAGGACTGTGTTCCTCTAAAACTTGAATGCTGGGACCTAGAGTTCGATCGACCAGACATTCTAAACACAATAAAAAGAGTCAAAGCTTCCAGAGCCCTGGTTCCGGATGGACTTGCGAACTACACCATTAAGCGTAACCCGGAGGCATGGGCTGTCTTTTGTATGACATTGTTCGAAAGAATAATAAGTAAACGCGCTTCCCCTACATCGTGGGAAGAGCAGGCGGGCAAACCCTTCTTGACGTATTGGGAAAGATTTATGCGACTCAATTACAACAAAAGTTGCTAAAATGGTCCATTGACTGCAACCGCGTAAATCCAAGACAATCTGGATTTGTGAAGGGCATGGGTTGCAGTCTGAATCTCCTACTGCTGAATTTATTTAAGATGGAAGCTAAGCTCTAAGAACTAACACAAAAATATACCAGGCTCTTATAGACTTTTCCCATGCTTTCGACAGCGTTGATCGTGGAGTACTTTGGAAAAAGCTAAGTACATGGAACTGCCCCCTGAGTCTTTTGGAAGCAATAAGAGAACTTTAAACCAATACAAATATTAAGATCCGGCTAGATCAAAATGGGACTTTATCTACTCCTATACGCACTTATAAAGGTGTGAAACAGGGCTGTCCGTTCCTATCTGATGTTGGCGAAGCATTCAGTACGATTTCTTCATTTCCACCTAAGGTCAACGGTACACAAGTCAGTTGGCTTGTCTATACCGACGATTTCATACTTCTAGATATGACACCGATTGGGTTACAACACAAACTCGATGCTCTTGAAATATACGTGTGTAAGAATGGGTTGCACATTAACAAACAAAAGTGCAAGATATTGACCCTCCAAAATCTGCGGACAGAAAGGAACAAATAAAAGAAACAAGTGTGGTTTCTTGAAAAAACTTAGCCGAATACCACACGTGACACCAAATACCTGGGCATGAGAATAAGTTCAAACGTAAAGGATGTCCCATGGGCAGAAACAGCAAAATCCAATTGCCGACAACTGGCGTGCCAAGCTTCCATAATTAATAAACAGTATGGGAAATTTTCGTTAAAACCAACTATAGCATTTTATCGAGAAAAAGCTGTGCTGGCAATAATTTAGGGCACTGAAAACACATTTGGTTGTTCCTATGAACTCTGAAACACCTTAGAAAATATTTTCTGGGTGAAGGTTCTACATTTATCAAGAGGGACCACAACTGTATGTATCCGCTATGAACTGGGTCTAATCTCAATGCATGCCAAAGTAAGCTGGAACTTACTATGCCTATTCAGGAAAATTAAAACATCGACACCGGCCTTGGAATTCGAAATACTACAGAACTCAAGTGAGACTACTGAATACAGTGTTCTATCGATGTGGAAGAAGTATTGTTTGGAAGTTCTGGAAGAGCATGATATTACGCTAGCTATGCTATTATAAAACCCAGATCTGGCCAAAAAAAACTGTGGAGTTCAGACTGGCACCAAACATGTGAACAAAGGCAGAGATCCAGATTCTTGTCTGAGGTCCCAAGTGAGGCAAGGGCCTTGGGGAAGTTACAACCTTATCTAATACAATTCCCAGACCAAAGATTGAGAGCCTTGTGTATGAAGTTTAGACTTAACTTACTGGATACTAAAGAACGTTTAAGTCTACGCAAACAAGATAACACAGACTAGACCTGTCACTTTTGTGAATCTTGCAAGGAGACTCTAAAACATGTGACTCTGTTCTGTCCAAGCTTACGAAAACTAAGATCTCGCACTTTTGGCTCTGTCATCTGGAACCAGCAGACAATCTGCACTGCTGATTGGTGGCAACTTATGTTTGATGGATTAAATCGCAAACTCATGTTCTCTTTGGTAACATTTCTCGAAGAACTAAAAATATGTCTTGAAGACAGTGGAACCAACATGAAAAGTGCAGATGTCTAACTTTGTACTCATGGAATTGGTTCTGGATCCTAACCAATATTAACTTGTGATGAGATATGAGGCACTATAAATTGTAAGGGTGACCTTATTGACAAGAAATGTGGCGCAGCAAGATGTGAAGGAGGGTTAATCATGTGTTTTTTTCTTCTTTTCTTTTAAAGGTTTAAATAAACCATATTAAATTTTCTTTTTAAAAAAAGCGCCACACGCCCAATGTCCTCAGAACCTTTTTGCTCTGTTCGATTGCACTTCCACTGGTGCCAAGTTTCTGTAATCCCACCCAACATATGCCTACAATGCTATCGACTTGATACCTTTAATGAAATCAATATCAATAGCTCTGTACTATGAAAATGAAATGGCGGCATACCACTGTTCCACTGCTTTCCTTTCCCCTGGCAAGTGCTGTCGTATGGACCGATTCATCTTTTTGCTTCCTTAGTTCTTGTTTAAAAACATTTTGGTCTTATGCACAACTCAGAGGAGTAGAAATGGCTGATATATTCTGTAAATTAATTATTGCAGAGCACATCTCTTATTTCTGACATTTGAGCTTAAGGAAGACTTCCATCTCCCTCTTTTGACGAATGCTTTTTATCATTGCATCCGTCCGTCAGCTTGACAGCCTGCCAACAACGAGCCGGGAAGGTTGTGGAGCCCAGGCGGCTTGCAACGTTGCAACATTTTAATGAAAACATTGGAATCTTTGTTGACTGGGCTGAAGTCAGCCGTGTCATTTGTCACAGTAGTTCCTGCACATTCTAGAATCTTCCTTTGATTTTAGATGACAATTGGTGGAGTTGAAGTCGGCGGGAGTAAAAATGATTGTGAAATGGTTTTGCATTTGCTGGATTGCATCTAAACTAGTGGTGGAAAGCCCATGAAGGACTGATGTTCTGCATCAATACATTCTAGAATGTTCTGCTAACGTGACAGCTGATTGAATGCTTGCTAACGAGACAGCTGATTGAATGCTTGCCTCCTTAAATCTTGATGGGGTCTTTCACTCCAAAAGTGATCGATTGGAAGGGCTCAGGTGGAGAGTCATTTTTTACCAGAGGAGTGAATGAGTGAAATGAATGAATGGTCCTAAGAGGAATTAGATCAAATGGTTCTATGTCATTTAATCGACAGGTCGTAATGTCAGTGGTTTTTTTGACAAGTATTTTTTCCCAAAAAAACGATCGAAACAAATTTATTTTTAATTTTTGGAGGGTTCCCTCCAAACCCCCATCCCCCAATTATTTTTAATTTATTCCCGACCCCCGACCCCTTATATACACTTTCCCAACCCCCTCTGCCCCCCTATATATTTCGATGGGGTTTTTCAGTAAAACATACTCGTAAAAGAAACATTCAAATTATGACCGTCGATGAAAGGACGTTATACCGATCAGTTGACTCCCTCTACATGCAAAACACATGGACTATATCATGAATTTGCAGATATCAGCAGTGTTAATTCCTCGTAACAGAATTGCTGTTTACTCTACTTCTGAATGAGGAATGTTTACCTAATTATGAGTTGTAGTTAGTGTCCATTACTCTGGTGTAACGGGCCCCCCCTCAGCCTCTATGGTGAGGGGATCCCTGCTGCTCCATATCCTGGTCGGCCTCTGAGACTTCAGAAAGAAATAATTTCTTTCTGAAATCCGAGTTTGTATACTCAGACTTCAGAAAGGAATTATTCATTTTGTGGAGCGAGATGGAGGCACTGTACTATTGCATGAGAGTACAGCTAGGGAGAAATGACATGTGAGGAGGGACACAAAGCTTGCAGGTGTTGTTGGGTTATTTGCCCACCCGTTGATTGCCTGTGGCCATTCTAATTCCTATCGTCATCACAGCCAGTTCCTGCCGCTCCCCACCCAAAGCCCCTTCTCGTGGAAACTCTTTCAGCTTGCCTTATTCAAGCCTTATCATCACCCTTTGCACTCGAATGGGCCTGCCAGTCTTTTTCTCAAAGCATTCTTCTGAGAGTTAATGAGTTAGTGTTGTGAACGCGCTGTTATTGTAATAACCATTTCTTAACCATGTGTGCCTTCAGCCACTCGATTTATAAGCTCTATGCCTGTCCTTCACTGTAGTCTTGTAAAAACAAGCATTGGCAGAGCCAACAGTTTTGGCTTGTGTATAAGTTTTAGGCATAGGGGCAGGAGCTTCTGGCACATAGACATACAAGAACTTAAGAGATCACATCTAGCAGAGGGCAGTTTGAAGCATCCAACAGAGGCTGTGAATGCTGGTACACATAGGTGCTCTCAGAGGGGGTTAGCAAAGAGCAAATATATTAATAAGTGAGATGTGACTTCTTGTGACAAAAGGTTTAAGGCAGGAACCTGTGACTCTCTTCTGTTGACTATGCTGGCTAGGGTTGATGGTAGTTGTAGTCCAAAACATCTGCAGAACCAAATGATGGAGACCCTTGGTGTAAAATGTGGGGAAGCCAAAGTCTATTACCTGTTATTTATAGTCTGGAGTTTAAAAATGGGGAAAGTATAACTAGATGTCCAAAAGTGAAAAATGATTAGGATTGCATCACATGCTCACACATGCTATGGCGAATCTTACTCGAGTGTCACTAAATCGACAGAATGGGTCATGCTATTTTGCTGCTCCTTACTCATCCAGAATACATAACCTGAACGCAGCAAGCACCGAGACCACCCCAAGCAATATAATTCATTAGTCGTACTACTGGTGCGTAAGGTGCATTCTGCTTGATGTTGTCTTGCAATGTTGTTCTAGACATCGGGCGTCATCAGGGGTTGGGCGGAGCAGCAAAAATGTGGTGGTAACGCTATTACGGCCACATTACCACTCTGCCTTAATTCCGAGTTTGGGTGGAAAGCTTGAGGTAAATCTCCAGATTTCTGCCCATTTTCAGCGGTATTACTGTCGGCGGTAATAGCACCAAAAACCCCATGCAGTACTATGGACTCATAACAAATGGGAACTAACAGTGCCACAGCAACTTGGGATCTTGTGCAAAAAATGTGGCAGATCTAGTTGCAGTAATACTAATTGCGTTGGGTGGTATCCTGACACAATTACCGCCGGGATACCGCCAAACAAATGATGAGGCTCATCCTAAATTCTTCGAGTTTATAACAGTAGCAGATAACAACTTTACAAATGCTACATAACATGACATGTGGGACCAATACCATTGTTTGTAGCCATACATTAACAGGCATTGACATAGTTATAGGTGGGGGTGGGAGGGGGGGAAGTCGGACTGGGAACTGCAAGGAGCCCTGGAAATAATTCGCAAAGTGGCCCCATGTTACACCCTTTTTCCTTTGAGACAATATTGAAATAAAATAGATTACCACACAGGAGAAGCCCAGGATGCATAGGCCTACCAGTCCACCCCTGGTAATAGGTGTGGCTTTTGTGTGGACATTGTGTAATCCCAATTCTCTGGTTCCACCTGTTGACACCTAGGAAGTGTATTCTCAGACTCGGTGAATCTTTTGGATGTTTTCATTGTCAAACAGGCTAAATAATGGGTGTACTTGCCCCTCTCTGCTGCTTGCAGCATAAGGTGGGATTGGCGTCCATGCCTTCCCACGCACTGACAGCATTCCATGCTGGGTGGATCCTTTCTAGTACACTATTCTGCATTCAGAAGGCTACCCAACAGCACACGTTTGGAATGCAGTAGCGATAACAGAGGAAGGCAAAGGAGAGCACCACTGATGTAGACCCAAGGATTCCACAGTGGGGGTAAGAAGCTCACTGACATGTAGCCTCAATGGGAGAAGAATGTGGACCCACAATCCCATTAATCAAGGCAGGATCTGCCATCCTCACCCAACCTGGATCTGCTGCCCATCCTCACCCAAATCCAGACCCTTCCTACTGCAGCCTTAATTAAGCAATAAGCCCTGAGCTGTGGGGTCATTACCACTTCAGGTAATGCCCCGGCGCCCATAGTTACAGGCCTGAGCAAAGCGTTGGAGAGGGGACTGTTTTTTTTTTTTTTAAGTTGCGCAAATTAAAAATAAAAAAAATAAAATAAAAGATGTCCGCCATGGACCGGGTTAGAAGGCACTTAGTGGTCCCTTCTCACTTACCATGGTGGCGAGTCGGGCAGCCAGATGTGCCGGGAACAGTAGTGTTCCCGGCGCAGAAGAATGAAAAAGAAGGTAAATGGGCTGTGGTGGGAGTGCAAGCTGTGGAAAAAGGGGAGAGGGATTGGGGCAAGGGAGAGCACATACCTGGTAACCCTGCACAGAATGGCATTCTCCCACACTGAAGAGGCTTGAAGCAATAACATTACCGTATGCTATTGCCAGAGGTCGAAGTGGGCGCGAGCGGTCGGGAGCAGTGCTCCTATACTTATTATTTTTAAGTTTCACTGTTCCTATACTTTTATTTTAAAAATAACCCGTTCTGGAATGGTTTCATTTTAAAATAAAAGTGTAAGAAGAAGTTGAAGATTGCACTTCAGTGCAGTGCACTGAACATTCCCTTAAATAGCAGGTCTGTTTGTTTGGGAATTTGGATTGAGTGTGGGAGGAGGCACAACGATGGGGTTTGTGGAGAGCAGGGGCAGCCCAGCAGGGAACATAGTTCCACTACTTCTTTTTGTACACTTCAACCACTGGGTAATGCCCCCCGCCCCAAGCCTCCTAATTAGGTGGGAGGCTTAAGCCACGCCCTGCCGGGTAATACTAGTCTATATTTAATGAATGCATTCATTCTACAAGATAACAGTTGGTAAAGCGGTCACACGGCCACCAACAGGCAACAGCTGGTAAGGGGTGGAGATATAAGAAGACCTTTTCCCTATTCTTTAGTCTTTAAAGAGATTCAAAGTGAGAGTAAACCATCACTGTACCATATTAAACAATTGTATTGCTGCCCTGTGCATTTTTCCTGTCTACTTGTTTTAGGTGCTCTAGTCACTCTTGTATTTATCACCAAAGTCCATGTCACCCCTGTGCCTCATTGTATTTCCCCCAGCAGTACTGACAAACTTGGAAGGATAGCTCAGGGGCAACATGTTTGTCTTGAATGCAAGACAAGGTGGAGCAACACAGGTGCGACCCTGGGGTCCGCTCTTAGAAACCTCTGGGTATTAAGGACGTTATAAGTAACCCATTACAATGACTCGGGTTTCTGCCACGCACAATCTAGTTTAAACCGACCGATTATCAGTAGTGTTACACTGAAGTTGGCTCCCATTCTTGGAATCCATTGGACTCTATGTGGGATTTCCAGTGTTTACCACGGGCGATGATTCCGCCTGTGGTAACTCCTCCATCATTTAGAGGGCAATATGGAGGTGAAACCTCCATCAATATGCACAAGATATCACCTCCATTTTACTACCGAGCTTGTACTTTAGTGGTGCACTGAATATGGCTGCATGTCTGTTACACCATAAAAGTCTCAATGTTGGATTTCTTGCACCGCCAAACTCGTAATGAGGCCCAGTGTCTCTTCCCCTGGTAAATTATCATTTTATAGCATGTGCTGAGCCTGCCAGGATTCAAACCCTCATCTGCAGGTTGCTCACAGATCTCCCATGCAGGCACCGGACCCACTGATCTGCCTTTTGCAGCAGTCTCTATGGCATTCTGCAAGTTAAATGTCCATGCAGAGAGAGGACGCAATGAACACGACTTATGCAGGACGGATGCTTGCAGGTGGTACAGAGGATTGGCAGCCGCTTATTTAAGCCAAGGATTGCAATAGGCGACGATTACAGCGGAAAACCCCTCCACTGACCCTCCCACTTGTCACTCCATTGGGAAAGGATGCCCGGTTCCATGTAATAATGTCCACACAAAAAATTCTCCTGTTAAAAAAGTCGCTGTTTTTTGCAGAGACATTATTACCTTGAACATGTGGGGGACACCACTGCAGCCCACACATTTCTTTTTTTCTTTTTTTTTTTTACAAGGTAAGCACAGTACATCCCTGAAACCCATACCTATGCATAATGCCACCATATATAATGTTGCCAATGGCTTTTCCTTGCAACATTATGCATGGGGACATTATGTATGGGGACATTATTACCTGATACCGGATGCCCGCAAGAGGCCTCCAGAGCTAAATGCTGTCCTCTCCACTCTGCTCCCCATTAGCCTTGAGGACCTGAGCCCCATGTTCAACCCTGCAGACTCTAGAAATAGCACCTGCACGCTGTGCACACCTTAAGTGATGGCCCACCTGCACCCACAGCCCGTACACTTTTCTTAATGGTTAGAATGCAGAGAAGCGCTTTGCAGTGTCCAAATAGTGGGTGGTAGGCATGGCTGAAATTGTTTTGTCATTTAGACTGAGCTGGGAGCCCCACGGATTACCTGACATTCGAGGTAAGCCCCGTAACACATCATCTTTGGTTTTCTGTTTTGTGCTGTGTAACAGAAATTTCAGGTTGACAGCAACCAAAATTGCCACTCTGCAAAACAAAATCGCCACCAAACGACTCAACATCAACATCAGTGATTTTTCTCAGAAACCTGAACAAAACACCCACCCCAACTCTCTACAACAATTCAAATTTGCCCAAGTTACCTCACCCGGGGTAAAAAAAAAATATTGCCTCCCTGAAACCCACTGCTACAGCGACCGCTTACACTTGCAAGCTCATTCAGACCTGTAAAGCCTACCTGTCCACAAATAGCCGCATCACACTAGCTCGAGCACTAATCTTGTCCAAACTTGATTTCTGCAATGCACTATACGCAGGAGCTAATAAGCAAGTGATAAATAAATTACAGACCTTACAAAATAATGCCCTGAGAACAGCCTTGAGTATTCCAAAGAGAGACCAAATCTCTGAAACAAGACGGGACCAGAAATGGCTGTCTATTCGGGACAGAATCTACTTTAAATTTGTCACGATCTCCTACAAATGTCTCAACAATGCTGCCCCTAAATATTTGAAAGACAAAATCATCCCTAAAACCTCGTCCGGACCAATGAGTTCAGCTAACTCCTGCTGCATCAATACACCTCGTTTTAACCTGGAACGTGCCAGAGGCACAAGCTTTCCGGTACAAGCAGTCCTAGCATGGAAAGCCCTCCAGATCAATTTAAGTATTAACCAAAACCCTCCACAGCTTTAGATCTAACACTAAAAAATGGCTCCTTACCAACGATTCTCCGGCCTTATCCATCCGAGTACTGCTAGACTGCCAGTCCATGCCACATAACCTGTACTTATCTTTTGATCTCCTGCTACCTACTTCTTTGACGTAATTATTTAGGCCTGCACTTTTTCTTTCACTCATGTACCTACAATTTACCTTGATGTATGTATGTATCTACTTGCCTTTGTTATATATCTATCTAGTCCCCTTGCCAAGATGTCTTGTAATGCGCCCAGATACCTCAGGGTGTGGTGCGCTCTACAAATAATAAACAAACAAGCAAACAAACAATGGCCATCATTATCTGTGGTACTGAATGCGTGACCTCAGAAGGATGAAGGTATGAGTCAGCCCAGAGGGGCACTGAATGCGTGTCTGAGGTGTCCGGTCAAAGGATCGACTCAAAAGGGTCGAATGACAAAAGGGTAGAGTCAATTCGACCGAAAACAAAAGGGTCGATTTTTTTTTAAATTGTATATTTTTTTTTTGTTGCTTTAGTATAGGTAAAAAAAAAGGTGTTTTTACAAAAAAAACAGGGGTTTGGAGGGCAGACCCCCCCCGCAAAATAAATAAATAAAAATAATCAACCCTTTTTTTCCGTCCTTTTGACTCATTCGACACTTTTGAGTCGAACCTTTGACCTTATAACCCGTGTCTGAGTAACAGCTCCTCCTCATTGTAGGCTGGCTTGCTATTTGTAGAGCTATCCAGGCTCTCCCCACCCCCCTGCACCCATGTGGTTGAAGGGGCAAGAGCGTTTTTGAGTAGCAGCAGAGTACTAGTAGAGAAGGAATGCCTTGTTGTTTTTGTTGCAGACCACACCTCCTTTCTTATACTATAGAAAACATTCATCCATGAATCCCTTTTTGTGGGGTTTAAAAATACAGCTGTTCTCACTTGCTGTGCAGAGGCGTGGCCTGGATTGGCACGTGCTACCCCTGGAACCTGATTGGCCACCCAAGGTCCCACCCTATTATCCTAAACTAGGATCATGATGTGTGTACGCGCTCGTACTTCATGCCTCCCCTGCACAAGTGAGTGCCCCACCCCAGTCAAAAGAGTCCAAGCACGCCACTTTAAGCTGCATGCAAGGAAAGAAAAGATTTCTGGGCGGGACTGATTATTTAATTAATTGTTTTTTTATAACGCGTCTAATACAGTACGTGAGTTTGGTTTCTAAGCGCAGATCCAGATCCAAACCTCGATTTATCTGCAAGGTTTTGGTCCCAAGATCAGTGCGTTGCCCCTGTGCTATCCAAACAATTCTTTCAGACATCACTAAGAGGGAAGGAAAGTATGGGAAGTATGTCACTGCACGAGGAGGGAAGGGGACGTATTATCCGATCAAATGTAGAAAAGTATTTCTTTTCTCGTAACCTTTTTGCCTGAGAGATGTTGGAAGCTGCTTCAAAGGCGCATGAAACCAATTGGGTCCAATGAAGAAAACACAGTCAGTCAGTAGAGAGCCAAGACCTACAGCCAAAAGCCAGACCTAAGCGCTTATAAATGGCCGCCCGTAAATCAGTCACTATGGATATGGGTAGAGAAATGAGACCCGTGACAAGAAGAAAGCCTCAAAGGGAACATTGTGTGCAGTGTACTTTTCCAAACGTTCACTGCTTCAGGGAAAACTGTATACCCATTCTCCCCCTGCCCAGTCTTTCCCGCTTTTCCTCACCCAGCACCATTATGATATTTGGCTATGAGCTCACTATGTAAAGAAAGGGTTTCATGTTTGCACCTTGTACAGAGTTGTGATATTTTTAAGGTGGCCCCCATCTGTATGCAATAGTCAAGCCAAAAAACACTGCAAAACTATCTCTGAAAAAAATGTACTTGATCACAAGTCCGGAAATACCGCCACATGGAAATACCGTTAATTCATGCGGTAAGCATGCAGTCATTTGCTTCCAAGTCATGAGGTCTTTTATGTGAGTCCCCACTTTGCAGCCACACAGGACTTCACAGTGATCTGGCATTACCGCATGCTGTGATGCTTTTCTCTGGTGGTAATTACGACAAGTGAAAGCTGGTGGAAATGAAGAGTTTTGGGACTGGAGCTCATAGTGTGAAGGAGTTGGAAAACAAACACTTTTCGAAAATTCTGATGGCCCGATTTACAAAAGTGTTTTTCAATGGGAAAAGCCCACTGGAAAAAATAAACTGGGCCTCATTTTAAGTATGCCAGTCTTGTGACAACGGTGCTGGTAAGCTACTGGAACCGTTGTTACCGGACCGGCATACTCCGAGTTGTGCGAGCGGGTGCATTGAGTCCAATTCGAATGGAGATACATTTTTTCTGGCGCCCGGCAATGGGGAATTACTGGGACCGCCAGGGCTGGAATTTTTTCACAGTACGGCTCCTGCCAGGGTCATAAGGCGGCCCACTTTGTACATCAGTTCCTGGATACTTTACCACTACCACCAAACTTGTAATCAGGCCCTTAGCTAAAATAAAAAAAAATAAAAATACAAACCTTTCTCATAACAATTAAACAAAGTATTTTTTTGTTATGTTAATATATTTTTATACTATGCCACATCACCACCACAGTTGGATGGTTCTATGTTATTACAAAGACAGTGTATGTTCAATGGGCTTTTAAGCAAAATATTTTTGGGGAAAAAACTCATTGAATATTTTTTCTGGGGGAATTTTGCTTAGGGGTACACCCACAATCCCTCCCTAATTAATTTAACATTATTCCCCTTCCCACCCCTAAAATACCCTTACTCACAACCACATATATTTTAGGTGGTTTTTTCAAGAGAAATAAAAACGGGAAAAAAACCCATAAAAAATAAAAGACTCTTGATGTAACAACATTGTACAAGTCAGATCATACCACCTTGGCTTGTCTGTGGAGTGGCATCTGTGCCTAATTCAGGGGTATCTAGACCTTAGCCCACTGCAAGGAAGAAAATGAGCGAGGGGATGGGAACGCGGGAATAGATGTTATGAACGCGGAGAGAGAGAGATGCAGTGGGCGGGGGGTCAGTGTGTCGTGGTAGCATGGGTGTGTGTCGGACATGTTAGGTAACAATAGTTCTGCAAAAGGTAGGAGGTGGTAATGTCCTAGAGTGTTGTAACGATCGGGTGGGGTTTCCAAAACATATTTATAGTCCTGGGGTATAGGTGGAGACTAAGCAGGTCCCCCAGGAATTCAGAAGGTAGGAAAAGAGGCGGCATGTTCACCTTGGTGGAAGTTATCTGTGGCTAATTTTATATGTGTACTATTTGTAACCTGAAATAGCAGGAGTACTTCCAAGATCTCACTCTGATACACTCTGATACCCGACAGAGAGAGCACTCATAATGAGCCCAAATTGCATGATGCTGGAGGTGAATCCTCCACTTTTCCTCCCAAAAGAATCAGTGGAATTACCACTCATAATTCCACTGAGGGTAATTCTGGCAAAAATCCGGATTGGAATCCTACGTACTCCAGAAAATGGGGTTTTACACCACCTACCACTGGACCAAGTGGTGGTAATTGTAAATCCGTTTGTTGGTATCACAAATGCTTTACTCCTGAAATACCTCAAAACTCGTAATGAGGCCCAATGTCTTTATAAAACCTTTCATACACAATTTCACTGGCTTCTAAGGATCTACTTAGGAGATGCGTGGTAACAGTAAAATAGGTGCTATTTCAGAATGATACTTGTGTTTCCGCTCAACACAATAATGCATTTTGTCACCCATATATTAAAAGTCTGTAAAGTTGTTATTACAATGGTGGACTTGACCTAGGTTGAAGTACCACATGTGGTAATTACACCAATCCTCAAAGGAGTCCAATGTGATCCAAAATGGGGAATAACACATTGCTCTTAGCACTGTGGTAAATTACCATTCCCATTTGCGTGAACTGTAATTGAGTTTGGTGGTACTAGCACAGCCAATTCAGCCAAATTCATAACGAGGGCCAACGTCCCTTTATAATTGTACTCCATTTTAAAGCTATGCAATTTATGAACTAAGAAACGCTGGGAAGTTGAGTTGAAGATATATGTCCGGAAGACTAAACATATATGTGTAAGGTGAACTAACTCTTAAAGCATTGAGCTATTAAACTTCCAACAGCAAATGTAAAACACCCTGACAAAGGATCACTAAAATGGTCTTGATTTTTAACAGTTCTCCAGTGGATCTAAGAGATTTTGTCAGAAGAAAGAAACACCCCTTTTTAGGTGATAATGAGAATAGTGGAGAGATGATAATGGTTTGCCACTTTACCACTGACAAGCACCCTTCCTTGGATCCTTAGTATTCCTTGTGGTGTCCTAGTCAACGCGTAAGTAGTGTTCAAAGAAGCTTTTGGGTCTTCGACCACCAACTACATTTACTGTGGCAAATGTGTTAACATATCACTGTGAGAGTGATCACAATGTGTGCAAAGTGGGCAAGCATTCTGTTCCAGTTCACACTCAGCCCGTAAGAATACCTCCAGCTCACAGAGCAGAGGTGCATAAGGGAGCACTTGTATATGTTCAATGATCATCAAGGGATACCAGCCATGTGCCCACAGCCATTTCACTGCAGAATCTTCTGGTGCACCGGGAGTGAGGTGGTAGTGGTAGGGTGAAGGTCGTGCGACTACTGCTGCTTGTCTGTGCAGAGGCGATATAGCAATATTTTTACATGCACCACCTCCATTTTCTATACCAAAATAAAGTAGAGGATACAGCTCTTGTCTGTTCACCAAAACTCTTCTGATGGGGCACATAACATAGAAAATCAAGATCTGATTGATGGGTTTAGAATTGTGCCACAAACAGCTCAGAGTCGACTTTGTTTCATGTTGTTCCTGGTGTGTGTTCCTAGGTGTTAGAGAATGCCATTGATCCACTTCCAAATACTCAACACATCTCAATACTTTTCCCTTTGGGATGGTCTGGTCTTTCAGCACATGAACCCTAGGGATTACAATCATTATTGCTCACAGGTCTAAGAATCTGGAGGAGCCATTTCACTTGCCCCCACCCCCCTTTTTTAGAATTCCGACCTGAATGACCCTAACTCACCTTTGGGTTACATGATGGTATCATTGATTGCTTTGGGTTTTACAGACAGGAGTTGAAGCGTGCCCAATGGTCACATGGCCGAATGGTTCGTACATGGGTGCTCAATTCATGATACAATCCAAGTATCTCATCCAGACCAGCCGATGGTCGCGGAAAGGTCCCTGGTTATCAGCCATAGCCCTGGAATCATGAATGCTTTCAAAATATGTATGTATGAACATATTAGCAACACTTTAACAAGTCTACAGCAACCACATGCCTACAATATGATCCAATGGTCTACGCATCAGCGAGTGGGTCACATCAATCATATCAGAACCCCTATGGAATTTGTAAAAAAGGATGGAAAGAATATTTGCACACCCCAACTATCTTGCAGCATATCATAGAGCATTCCTGTGACAGCTAGTGTTGCTCCAAGAATGTTGCAACTGACATCTTACTCTGTGCTACTGGATGATGCTTCCTCCTCTTTAGCACCACATTGAGAACCCTCACATTCCAGCTCTATAACATGTGCTCCACCATGCATTATGACTTAGCATCACCAAACTCCCTGGATAGCCATACACTGGGCCTTATTACAACCCAGGCGTTAAGGGTTTAACGGCGCCATCGGCGCCGTTAACCCTTAACGCCTGATTACCATTTTAACACCTGCTTTTAGCAGGCGTTAAAATGCAAGGCGCTAACCCGCCTTGGTGCTAATTTCGGCACCGTAATTTACGGTGCCGTAATTAGCACCTTCCCCACTCCCATTATGCCCTATGGGGCAAAAATGGGAATGGGGAAGGGTAAATGGGGAATGGGGATTTACCGCCCCACTCACCTTGGAATGGGGCGGTAAATCCGCCATCCACCATGGTGTAAACGGAGTTTACACCATGGTGGTAAAGTAGGGAACTTACCGCCTGGGTTGTAATGAGGCCCACTGTCCGACTCATAGCACAACCGGCGGAGGCCTGAGAGCGAA
Source organism: Ambystoma mexicanum (assembly GCF_040938575.1). Classification (NCBI taxonomy): domain Eukaryota; kingdom Metazoa; phylum Chordata; class Amphibia; order Caudata; family Ambystomatidae; genus Ambystoma; species Ambystoma mexicanum. The sequence goes on from NC_090940.1 coordinate 576,388,932, forward strand.
AACGACTCCAAAACCCACCTGTACGCGGAGTGAAAACGTATCCCCCTGATTTGCAACCCCCAAACTGGGTGCAGACATATGGGCACAATACAGGCGATCTGACCCCCTAACTCCATGCCAACCCAAAACCCAGGCTTTTTCTTAGCTAGAGAGAATACACTCATAACTATGTTTCTGATCCCATCAATGCTAGGGCCACAGCAACCCCTGAATCCCCCATAATCCCCCAATGCAGATTGAAGTTCATTTGTATTCTCAGGGGCCACCCATGAGCCATTATTGAGCACCACAAATTAGCCCACTTTCTGAGCCCAAATAAATCATGCTACCCATTTCCTTCACCATCAGCAACAGTTGTGCAACTGAGTAATCTCAATAAAAAGAGCAAATACAGAGTATGTTTAAAAACATGTATTTATGTATTGTGATTTAGTTTAAACATAAAACCTTTCACAAGAAAAAAAAGAAATTAAGGGAAAGAACCTCTCTTACATAGCAATTATATTACATCAATTGATTCACTATAAAACCAACAGCTTTGCTTGCAAATGTCCTAAAAATTAGAAAAGTTAAATACCTTTAAAATCGCGTATTGAAAATGTAGAACCACAATTATCAGAGATGTCTGATTCCATATTAAAATTAGTTCCTAAAATTGTTTTGCTGTTAAATTAATTACGTTCACAATACGTCTAAAATGGTCATCTCCTTTTGAGTAATTTAGTCATTGTCAATGAAATACATTCAAAGGTACACCAATAGATGAGACTTCTTCAACAAATGATGCATTTAATCCTATAACACAGCGACTTAATACGGATCACATTCAGAAGCAGTGACAGAAACAGTGACTTCTTAGAAAGCTTGACGTCCCTCCCCTCCAGGATCAATATCAGACAGAACACAGTCCATTGCAGTCTGAGAAAGCTTGACAAGTACCAGTTATAGAGGGTCATCCCAAATCAGTCTCTTTATTTCAGCTCCTCCCTATCACGCACGGCATTGAGCTCAGTGTGGCATCCCGCAACATTCCCAAATTCAGGAGTAATGGACCTTGGGTCCCAATATGCCACAGTTCTTTCCTCTGGTCAGGCTGGACTCACTCAGGGCCCTACGCCAAGTTATGTTCTATGATCCAGAGGGTTCTTGATGTCTTGCTGTAGAACTATTGCCACTAATCTTGTCTTGGGAGGCTAACTCAGGGGTAACACACTTGCCTTGGAAGGAATACTATGCGGAGCAGCACAGTTTCGATTTCCGGGTCTGCGCTTAGAAATCTCTCGGTATTATGCGCGTTATAAATAACCAATTATTATATTATCTGCCCTACTTTCCAAATCCTTCCAGGCCTCACAAGAGCCAGGTTGTTCTTTCTGCCATATTATTCAGCTCTAGAGGGAACAGTAACTTCTAAAGGAAGTCCTTCATGTGCTGAGATATCCCTGCTTGAACCTCAACTTCAACATGCCACATCTTCATTTGTGTCTATGCGTCCAATATAATTCTCTATCATTCTGTCACACTTTCAGGAACCTTTATATCGCAAGCTCCGAATAATGAGACATGATCACTGTCAGCATCGAGAATTACCTATAAAAAAATAAAGTTCTGTAATACTGCACACAGAATGTGTCTATTGGCTAATCCCAATGTTCCCTCCTCCCCCAGACACTCAATCCACAGATTAAGGTATTGAGACACTCTGGCGATGTCAGGATCCGTCTCCTCTGTGATAAGGTTCAGGCACCGAAAGACCATTACAGTGGTGATCGGTGAAATGTATATTTTAGAAGACATAAAATACCTGCTAGCACTACCTGGGGCAGGTACACTTGATCACCTGCCTCAACACTGGTACAGACCAGGAATCTCTGCTTCACAAGGCCTAATTTATCAGTGTGCTTTATGTCAATAGACTCTTATTATTTATCAGGTTTCCTATGTCGTTTACACCTCAGGGTTTCCCGTGCTTCCCCAAAATCAATCTATTCTTGAGAGGGAGATGAATACGTCATCCGTATCTTCCCCCCCTCCCCCTGTTTAAATATTGCACAGTCGAGAAACGTTACTCACTTAGACAACCGTACCACCCTCATCTCAGGCAGGTACAGTAGGTGACACAATTTAAGTTGAAGATGCATTAATAAACCACACCAATGATACAACAATACATGTGTATGCCTTAGACACCAAGCCAATGCGCACCCAACATGAAGAATGTAAACACTAGATAATACATACATGTATACATGAAAGATATTGACATAGCATCCACAAGACATGAAGAATACTAACATAAGCAATGTATAAGCTGCATGCAACATGAATAACAAGAAAATATAACTCTCTAATATAGAAACACAACAGTAATGGGCAGCCATCTTTTCCAAAATAGAAGTCACAACACACTTCTAAGTAAAAGAAAGGCCTCAAGGCTTCAAACAAACTCAAAATGCTGAAATAACAAAATATAGATCTGTGCAGAGCTCAGACAGGAGCTAATCACCACAGCCAAGGTCACTATGTATTGAGGGACAGTCAGAATATTGCAGTGAAAGCATGAGATAGCAATTCCCAGGATGCAAAAAGGATACTCCCAGTTAATTAAAGTTGTATAAGGGAAGAGCCAGCCTTTGTAAGCCAGGAGCACAACAATTATAAGCCCAAAGACTCCATGAGGAATTAATTAATTTATTTCATTTATTGACAGTCCCCAGACCCAGAGGTATCAAGGCACTGATACATATTGGTACACAAATCAGGCATAAGAGGTACATAGGAAAGGAGTAGCCTCAGACATATTTGTTGAACAAAAGGATTTTCAGTTGTCTTTTCTAAAAGTTAAGCATGAGGGTTCATCGTGGATGCAGGATGGTAGTGCATTCCATAAGGTGGGTGCTGTGACAGGAACACTGGCTCCTCCAGCTCTCTTTTGTTGTGAATATTGGTATAACTAAGGCCGGGGCAGCAGAGGAGCGTACCTAGCACGGTTTAGATTTCTTGGAAATGCGCTGCTTGAGCAAGGCGGATGCGGGTTGTTTATGAACCAGTGATCAGTTTTCTTTATGCCCCAGGGCCGCCTGAAGGGCATCAATTTGAAACAGTTGATGTTTGGATACGTTTTTGGTGGCGGTGCCGAGGGGATGGTGTTGCAATAATCTCCTTTGCTGCCAATGATAGCCCTGGTTAACCTGCTGAGGTTGATGAGCTGCTGAAGAGGCCAGGGCCTTAACATGTTTATGCATAGATAGTTCTGCATCCCTGTAAACACCCAGGGGTTTCAAGTGGCTGGAGACAATGGTGGCATTACCATTGATGGAGAAGGATGCAAAAGCTGGGTCCAGATGTTTGAGCCGATGAGGGGACCTTGCAAGGAGGAGCACCATTTTGTCATCATTTAGGCAGAGATGATGTTCAGGATCCAGGCCTGAATGATGCTATAAACACAATTGATATTGGCATAGTCAAGGGTGTGATTCCCCGTGAGTTTAAGCAGAATTTGGGTATCAACAGCAAAATTTGTGTATGGAATTTCGAGATTGTCAAGAGGAAGTCAAACAAGGGCTTAGTGAATATATTGTAGAGGGTGGGGGATATGCACGAGTCCTGATGGACAATGTGGAACGGGGATATAGTTGGCCACTGCAGATCAAGCGAAGACCCTGAAGGAACGCTCGCCACGAAAGGATTTGACCTTAATGGTGAGGTGCTGACAAAGAATGTCATGGTCAACAAGATCAAATGCTGCAGAGAGGTCAAGTAAGAGAGGTCAAGTAGTAGGAGGATGGCGATATCTTCAGCATCATGTGCACCGTAAAGCTGGATCTTGTGGTCGAGGAGGGCGGCCTCCGTGCTGTGTCTGGGTCTGAAGCCTGGTTGGCGTGAGCCAAGATGGCAGTGGTCCTCCAGGTGGGCTTGTAGATGGGTGTAGGCAGTACAGTCAAGAATTTTAAGACCGTAAGTTACTGTTGTTATGGGATGGTATACAGTAGGACGTGTGGGGGAAGGCTTTTTAAGTAGGGGTGTAACCCAGGCTTCATTAATAGCTCTTAGGACAGAGCTTGAGGCAAAGCAGGAATTAATTTATTTGGAGATTATGGGCGCAAGCAAACATTTTGGTGATGTGGAAGGGGCATGCCTCTCCTTTGCAATTTGAGGATTTGAGGCACTGGATGTTGGTGTGGATGTTGGAGCGAGTGACCGGGGTGAAGTTGAAGGGCGGCGGGGTGGTGGTGAAAGATTCTCTCTGGTGCACAGGAGTCACATCTTTGGTAGAGTGGATTGCTGTTTTTGGCATCGCCTTTTTTATTTATTTTCAGGTGATTCCCATTTCATCCCCTATGTTAACGATTCTTCCAGGAGGGTGATAGGGAGGACTGGCTGAGTCCAGAAGGATTCAACAGTAATGCCGCTTTTCATCACAGGTCAGTTTCATCGAATCCCATTCTACCGTAAGTATTTTAGTGCATGTTTACTGCAAATTTGTACACTGAGGGTGGGTTTCGGTATTTAGAAGGGTGGGTGTGTGAGGGGGAGTGGTTTTTTTTCCCCTTACAGTAAAATGTGGTAAAAAAAAGAATATGGTGAAACGGGATTGGATGAAATCCCTGTGATGATATCCCGGTGTAGCAGTCTGCTATTCAGAATTGTACAGTAATATGCCTTGGGTAGGTCAAAGGGTTGGAAGCGATGGTTGCAGTCATGAAGCTCTTAGTCAAAAGCACCACTTAAAGCAATCTTTCTTCACCACCAAGGCAAATCTAAATAATTCATATCAATGCAGATAATAGGAAAAATCACTTGTTCAAGTACTATCCCACATAGCCACTCTCACTATATGTTCCTTAATAGGGTCTGCAGTGCTCTGTTCAAATTGACTTGGCGTTGAGGCCAAAGACAAGTCAGAAATGATACATGGTTACCAAATGTGGGTTGAAGGAAAGAAAAAAAAAAGCTGGCAGATAAATTTGAACATTTCTCTCTTGAAATATTGAAAAAGAAAGTCTTGGCTTATGAAGTAGTAAGTGCAGAAAAGGACCGTGCTCCTCGATAGATGAGTTTTGTTAACACATTTTTTTTATCAGCCCAAGCCCTGCTTACTCATCCGTTTGCATTTGCTCACTTTTGGCAAGGGGAGTTCCCCCTGGAGTAGATTTCTTGCGGGTTATCATCCAAACTCTCTTAGTGCCTAGAAGAAATGTGCTGCGTGTTGCTGTTCTGAGGGTCGGCTTCACTAGTCCCCGGGCCCTACCTAGGAGCCGGACCACTTCTTGGTTTTCATCATGGACGGTCCCAACGTTGCAGCTAGTATCACAATTTTTTTCAGGTTAACAAAGGTTTAGAGAAATCATCGGATCCTGCAGCTAAAAGAGGCTGTGTCTTTTCAATGAAAAAACACACAACTGGGAAATTTGTATTAGTCCAAAAGTTTCAGAAATGCCACTGAAAAAGTTTTAAACATTTTTATTCAACCTAAAGTACAGCAAATAGTTTGGTCCATGTGATACCCATACCGTGCGTAATGTGTGGGGGTGTTTGCCAGGGCTCGGGCCTGGCACTCATTTCTGAGTCTTGCACTTATTGTCTCAGACTCAGTTTGGTTATGATGTGGTGTTTTGACAACGTTATTACTGTAACTGAGCGTCACATAATAAACACCCATAGAATCAGAGTGAAATATAAAAGATGGTTGTATTTAAAGATACACTTAATGTGTCTCATGTCAAGACACAACGAGTATGTTATTTTATGTGTATGTTGATTGTTATTTGTAAATCACACTTCTGCCGTAGTGAGTACATCCATCAACCACAATAAGCCGGTGGAAGTTGCAGCTTTTGCCAATATATGTTGACTGCATGGGAAACAGTCGTGGGCGGTGGCAACAGTCGGATGGAAGCTGCCCAATTAAGAACTGGAGCCACATCAATAATACTCCCATGAAACATTAGTGTTTTAAAAGAGCAAGACACACTGTTTTAAATCAGCAGAATGCATGAAGGCATAGTGAGAATAATTATGAATCCCAATTTTAACTAAGTATAATCTCGACCAAATTGTACATTTTTGTGCAGTATTTCGTATCGTAAAAATATAAAAAGAATTTCCTTTTTTTTTCTTTGTCCCCATTTCACAAATTTACATGGAAGGGGAGAACCCCAATACCCACCGAAATTGTTCTATTAACTTTACCCACCCCACCATAAATATATTGGGTGAAATAAGGGTCCCAAAATAAGTTATTTTGGGATTCAGCATTTTTTGGCTGGAAATTATGGGGTAATACCCGAAATGACGAGCGTCTGTATACTTCCTCATGATATGACGAGTGTCTGCATGCTTGCTCATGATATGATGAGCGCCTGTATACTTCCTCATGATATGAGTGTCTGCATACTTCCTCGTGATTTGACGAGTGTCTGCATACTTCCCCATGATATGAGTGTCTGCATACTTCCTGATGATATGATGAGTGTCTGTATACTTTCTCATGATATGAGTGTCTGCATACTTCCTCGTGATATGACAAGCGTCTGCATACTTCCTCATGATATGACGAGTGTCTGCATACTTCCTCATGATATGACGAGTGTCTGCATGCTTGCTCATGATATGATGAGTGCCTGCATACTTCCTCACGATATGAGTGTCTGCATACTTCCTCGTGATATGACGAGTGTCTGCATACTTCCCCATGATATGAGTGTCTGCATACTTCCTGATGATATGATGAGTGTCTGTATACTTTCTCATGATATGAGTGTCTGCATACTTCCTCGTGATATGAGTGTCTGCATACTTCCTCATGATATGAGTGTCTGTATACTTCCTTATGTTATGCGTGTCTGGATACTTCCTCATGATATGCGTGTCGGCATACTTCCTCGTGATATGATGAGTGTCTGCATACTTCCTCATAATATGAGTGTCTGCATACTTCCTTATGATATGACAAGTGTCTGCATACTTCCTTGTGATATGACGAATGTCTGCATACTTCCTCATGATATGAGTGGCTGCATACTTCCTCATGATATGATGAGTGTCTGCATACTTCCTTGTGATATGACGAGTGTCTGCATACTTCCTCATGATATGAGTGGCTGCATACTTGCTCATGATATGATGAGTGCCTGCATACTTCCTTGTGATATAACAAGTGTCTGCATACTTCCTCATGATATGAGTGGCTGCATACTTCCTCATGATATGATGAGTGTTTGCATACTTACTCGTGATATGACAAGCATATGCATACTTTCTCATGATATGATGAGTGTCTGCATACTTCCTCATGATATGAGTGTCTGCATACTTCATGATATGACGAGCGTCTGCATACTTCCTCATGATATGACGAGTGTCTGCATACTTCCTTGTGATATGACAAGTGCCTGCATACTTCCTCATGATATGATGAGTGCCTGCATACTTACTCATGATATGATGAGTGTCTGTATGATTCCTCATATGATGAGCGTCTGCATACTTCCTCATGATATGAGTGCCTGCATGCTTCCTCACGATATGACGAGCGTCTGCCTACGTCCTCATGATATGACGAGTGTCTGCCTACTTCCTCATGGTATGACGAGTGTCTGCATGCTTTCTCATGATATGAGTGTCTGCATACTTTCTAATGATATGATGAGTGTCTGTATACTTCCTGATGATATGATGAGTGTCTGTATACTTTCTCATGATATGATGAGTGTCTGCATACTTCCTCGTGATATGACGAGTGTCTGCATATTTCCTCTTGATATGAGTCTCTGTATACTTCCTCATGATATGACGAGTGTCTGCATGCTTACTCATGATATGATGAGCGCCTGTATACTTCCTCATGATATGAGTGTCTGCATACTTCCTCGTGATTTGACGAGTGTCTGCATACTTCCCCATGATATGAGTGTCTGCATACTTCCTGATGATATGATGAGTGTCTGTATACTTTCTCATGATATGAGTGTCTGCATACTTCCTCGTGATATGACAAGCGTCTGCATACTTCCTCATGATATGACAAGTGTCTGCATACTTCCTCATGATATGACGAGTGTCTGCATGCTTGCTCATGATATGATGAGCGCCTGCATACTTCCTCACGATATGATGAGTGTCTGCATACTTCCTCGTGATATGACGAGTGTCTGCATACTTCCCCATGATATGAATGTCTGCATACTTCCTGATGATATGATGAGTGTCTGTATACTTTCTCATGATATGAGTGTCTGCATACTTCCTCGTGATATGATGAGTGTCTGCATACTTCCTCATGATATGAGTGTCTGTATACTTCCTTATGTTATGCGTGTCTGGATACTTCCTCATGATATGCGTGCCTGCATACTTCCTCGTGATATGATGAGTGTCTGCATACTTCCTCATAATATGAGTGTCTGCATACTTCCTTATGATATGATGAGTGTCAGTATACTTCCTCATGATATGAGTGGCTGTATACTTCCTCATGATATGACAAGTGTCTGCATACTTCCTTGTGATATGACGAATGTCTGCATACTTCCTCATGATATGAGTGGCTGCATACTTCCTCATGATATGATGAGTGCCTGCATACTTCCTCATGATATGATGAGTGTCTGTATGATTCCTCATATGATGAGCGTCTGCATACTTCCTCATGATATGAGTGCCTGCATGCTTCCTCACGTTAAGACGAGCGTCTGCCTACGTCCTCATGATATGACGAGTGTCTGCCTACTTCCTCGTGTAATGACGAGTGTCTGCATGCTTTCTCATGATATGAGTGTCTGCATACTTTCTAATGATATGATGAGTGTCTGTATACTTCCTGATGATATGATGAGTGTCTGTATACTTTCTCATGATATGATGAGTGTCTGCATACTTCCTCGTGATATGACGAGTGTCTGCATATTTCCTCTTGATATGAATGTCTGTATACTTCCTCATGATATGACGAGTGTCTGCATGCTTGCTCATGATATGATGAGCGCCTGTATACTTCCTCATGATATGAGTGTCTGCATACTTCCTCGTGATTTGACGAGTGTCTGCATACTTCCCCATGATATGAGTGTCTGCATACTTCCTGATGATATGATGAGTGTCTGTATACTTTCTCATGATATGAGTGTCTGCATACTTCCTCGTGATATGACAAGCGTCTGCATACTTCCTCATGATATGACGAGTGTCTGCATACTTCCTCATGATATGACGAGTGTCTGCATGCTTGCTCATGATATGATGAGCGCCTGCATACTTCCTCACGATATGATGAGTGTCTGCATACTTCCTTGTGATATGACGAGTGTCTGCATACTTCACCATGATATGAGTGTCTGCATACTTCCTGATGATATGATGAGTGTCTGTATACTTTCTCATGATATGAGTGTCTGCATACTTCCTCGTGATATGATGAGTGTCTGCATACTTCCTCATGATATGAGTGTCTGAATACTTCCTCATGTTATGCGTGTCTGGATACTTCCTCATGATATGCGTGTCTGCATACTTCCTCGTGATATGATGAGTGTCTGCATACTTCCTCATAATATGAGTGTCTGCATACTTCCTTATGATATGATGAGTGTCAGTATACTTCCTCATGATATGAGTGGCTGTATACTTCCTCATGATATGACAAGTGTCTGCATACTTCCTTGTGATATGACGAATGTCTGCATACTTCCTCATGATATGAGTGGCTGCATACTTCCTCATGATATGATGAGTGTCTGCATACTTCCTTGTGATATGACGAGTGTCTGCATACTTCCTCATGATATGAGTGGCTACATACTTGCTCATGATATGATGAGTGCCTGCATACCTCCTTGTGATATAACGAGTGTCTGCATACTTCCTCATGATATGAGTGGCTGCATACTCCCTCATGATATGATGAGTGTTTGCATACTTACTCGTGATATGACAAGCATATGCATACTTTCTCATGATATGATGAGTGTCTGCATACTTCCTCGTGATTTGACGAGTGTCTGCATACTTCACCATGATATGAGTGTCTGCATACTTCCTGATGATATGATGAGTGTCTGTATACTTTCTCATGATATGAGTGTCTGCATACTTCCTCGTGATATGATGAGTGTCTGCATACTTCCTCATGATATGAGTGTCTGAATACTTCCTTATGTTATGCGTGTCTGGATACTTCCTCATGATATGCGTGTCTGCATACTTCCTCGTGATATGATGAGTGTCTGCATACTTCCTCATAATATGAGTGTCTGCATACTTCCTTATGATATGATGAGTGTCAGTATACTTCCTCATGATATGAGTGGCTGTATACTTCCTCATGATATGACAAGTGTCTGCATACTTCCTTGTGATATGACGAATGTCTGCATACTTCCTCATGATATGAGTGGCTGCATACTTCCTCATGATATGATGAGTGTCTGCATACTTCCTTGTGATATGACGAGTGTCTGCATACTTCCTCATGATATGAGTGGCTACATACTTGCTCATGATATGATGAGTGCCTGCATACCTCCTTGTGATATAACGAGTGTCTGCATACTTCCTCATGATATGAGTGGCTGCATACTCCCTCATGATATGATGAGTGTTTGCATACTTACTCGTGATATGACAAGCATATGCATACTTTCTCATGATATGATGAGTGTCTGCATACTTCCTCATGATATGAGTGTCTGCATACTTCATGATATGACGAGCGTCTGCATACTTCCTCATGATATGACGAGTGTCTGCATACTTCCTTGTGATATGACAAGTGCCTGCATACTTCCTCATGATATGATGAGTGCCTGCATACTTCCTCATGATATGACGAGTGTCTGTATGATTCCTCATATGATGAGCGTCTGCATACTTCCTCATGATATGAGTGCCTGCATGCTTCCTCACGATATGACGAGCGTCTGCCTACGTCCTCATGATATGACGAGTGTCTGCCTACTTCCTCATGATATGACGAGTGTCTGTATGATTCCTCATATGATGAGCGTCTGCATACTTCCTCATGATATGAGTGCCTGCATGCTTCCTCACGATATGACGAGCGTCTGCCTATGTCCTCATGATATGACGAGTGTCTGCATACTTCCTTGTGATATGATGAGTGTCTGTACACTTCCTCATGATATGATGAGTGTCTGCATTCTTCCTCATAATATGAGTGTCTGCATACTTCCTTATAATATGATGAGTGTCTGTATACTTCCCCATGATAGGAGTGTCTGCATACTTCCTCATGATATGACTAGCGTCTGCATACTTCCTCATGATATGACGAGTGTCTGTATGCTTCCTCATGATATGACGAGTGTCTGCATACTTCCTTGTGATATGACGAGTGGTTGCATACTTCCTCATGATATGATGAGGCTCTGCATACTTCCTCATATGACGAGTGTCTCTATACTTCCTCATGATATGACTAGTGTCTGCATACTTCCTTGTGATATGACAAGTGTCTGCATACTTTCTCATAATATGAGTGTTTGCATACTTCCTTATTATATGAGTGTATACTTCCTCATGATATGACGAGCGTCTGCATACTTCCTCATGAAATGAGTGTCTGCATACTTCCTCATGATATGACGAGTGTCTACATACTTTCTCATGATATGATGAGTGTCTGCATACTTCCTTGTGATATGAGTGTCTGCATACTTCCTCATAATATGAGTGTATGCATACTTCATGATATGACAAGCGGCTGCAGACTTCCTCGTGATATGACAAGTGTCTGCATACTTCCCCATGATATGAGTGTCTGCATACTTCCTGATGATATGATGAGTGTCTGTATACTTTCTCATGATATGAGTGTCTGCATACTTACTCGTGATATGACAAGCGTCTGCATACTTCCTCATGATATGACGAGTGTCTGCATACTTCCTCATGATATGACGAGTGTCTGCATGCTTGCTCATGATATGATGAGCGCCTGCATACTTCCTCACGATATGATGAGTGTCTGCATAGTTCCTCGTGATATGACGAGTGTCTGCATACTTCCCCATGATATGAGTGTCTGGATACTTCCTGATGATATGATGAGTGTCTGTATACTTTCTCATGATATGAGTGTCTGCATACTTCCTCGTGATATGATGAGTGTCTGCATACTTCCTCATGATATGAGTGTCTGTATACTTCCTTATGTTATGTGTGTCTGGATACTTCCTCATGATATGCGTGTCTGCATACTTCCTCGTGATATGATGAGTGTCTGCATACTTCCTCATAATATGAGTGTCTGCATACTTCCTTATGATATGATGAGTGTCAGTATACTTCCTCATGATATGAGTGGCTGTATACTTCCTCATGATATGACAAGTGTCTGCATACTTCCTTGTGATATGACGAATGTCTGCATACTTCCTCATGATATGAGTGGCTGCATACTTCCTCATGATATGATGAGTGTCTGCATACTTCCTTGTGATATGACGAGTGTCTGCATACTTCCTCATGATATGAGTGGCTGCATACTTGCTCATGATATGATGAGTGCCTGCATACTTCCTTGTGATATAACGAGTGTCTGCATACTTCCTCATGATATGAGTGGCTGCATACTTCCTCATGATATGATGAGTGTTTGCATACTTACTCATGATATGACAAGCATATGCATACTTTCTCATGATATGATGAGTGTCTGCATACTTCCTCATGATATGAGTGTCTGCATACTTCATGATATGACGAGCGTCTGCATACTTCCTCATGATATGACGAGTGTCTGCATACTTCCTTGTGATATGACAAGTGCCTGCATACTTCCTCATGATATGATGAGTGCCTGCATACTTCCTCATGATATGATGAGTGTCTGTATGATTCCTCATATGATGAGCATCTGCATACTTCCTCATGATATGAGTGCCTGCATGCTTCCTCACGATATGACGAGCGTCTGCCTACGTCCTCATGATATGACGAGTGTCTGCCTACTTCCTCGTGGTATGATGAGTGTCTGCATGCTTTCTCATGATATGAGTGTCTGCATACTTTCTAATGATATGATGAGTGTCTGTATACTTCCTGATGATATGATGAGTGTCTGTATACTTTCTCATGATATGATGAGTGTCTGCATACTTCCTCGTGATATGACGAGTGTCTGCATATTTCCTCTTGATATGAGTGTCTGTATACTTCCTCATGATATGACGAGTGTCTGCATGCTTGCTCATGATAAGATGAGCGCCTGTATACTTCCTCATGATATGAGTGTCTGCATACTTCCTCGTGATTTGACGAGTGTCTGCATACTTCCCCATGATATGAGTGTCTGCATACTTCCTGATGATATGATGAGTGTCTGTATACTTTCTCATGATATGAGTGTCTGCATACTTCCTCGTGATATGACAAGCGTCTGCATACTTCCTCATGATATGACGAGTGTCTGCATACTTCCTCATGATATGACGAGTGTCTGCATGCTTGCTCATGATATGATGAGCGCCTGCATACTTCCTCACGATATGATGAGTGTCTGCATACTTCCTCGTGATATGACGAGTGTCTGCATACTTCCCCATGATATGAGTGTCTGCATACTTCCTGATGATATGATGAGTGTCTGTATACTTTCTCATGATATGAGTGTCTGCATACTTCCTCGTGATATGATGAGTGTCTGCATACTTCCTCATGATATGAGTGTCTGTATACTTCCTTATGTTATGCGTGTCTGGATACTTCCTCATGATATGCATGTCTGCATACTTCCTCGTGATATGATGAGTGTCTGCATACTTCCTCATAATATGAGTGTCTGCATACTTCCTTATGATATGATGAGTGTCAGTATACTTCCTCATGATATGAGTGGCTGTATACTTCCTCATGATATGACAAGTGTCTGCATACTTCCTTGTGATATGACGAATGTCTGCATACTTCCTCATGATATGAGTGGCTGCATACTTCCTCATGATATGATGAGTGTCTGCATACTTCCTTGTGATATGACGAGTGTCTGCATACTTCCTCATGATATGAGTGGCTACATACTTGCTCATGATATGATCAGTGCCTGCATACTTCCTTGTGATATAACGAGTGTCTGCATACTTCCTCATGATATGAGTGGCTGCATACTCCCTCATGATATGATGAGTGTTTGCATACTTACTCGTGATATGACAAGCATATGCATACTTTCTCATGATATGATGAGTGTCTGCATACTTCCTCATGATATGAGTGTCTGCATACTTCATGATATGACGAGCGTCTGCATACTTCCTCATGATATGACGAGTGTCTGCATACTTCCTTGTGATATGACAAGTGCCTGCATACTTCCTCATGATATGATGAGTGCCTGCATACTTCCTCATGATATGACGAGTGTCTGTATGATTCCTCATATGATGAGCGTCTGCATACTTCCTCATGATATGAGTGCCTGCATGCTTCCTCACGATATGACGAGCGTCTGCCTACGTCCTCATGATATGACGAGTGTCTGCCTACTTCCTCGTGGTATGACGAGTGTCTGAATGCTTTCTCATGATATGAGTGTCTGCATACTTTCTAATGATATGATGAGTGTCTGTATACTTCCTGATGATATGATGAGTGTCTGTATACTTTCTCATGATATGATGAGTGTCTGCATACTTCCTCGTGATATGACGAGTGTCTGCATATTTCCTCTTGATATGAGTGTCTGTATACTTCCTCATGATATGAGTGTCTGCATACTTCCTTGTGATATGATGAGTGTCTGTACACTTCCTCATGATATGATGAGTGTCTGCATACTTCCTCATAATATGAGTGTCTGCATACTTCCTTATAATATGGTGATTGTCTGTATACTTCCTCATGATATGAGTGTCTGCATACTTCCTCATGATATGACGAGCGTCTGCATACTTCCTCATGATATGACGAGTGTCTGTATGCTTCCTCATGATATGACGAGTGTCTGCATATTTCCTTGTGATATCACGAGTGGTTGCATACTTCCTCATGATATGATGAGGCTCTGCATACTTCCTCATATGACGAGTGTCTCTATACTTCCTCATGATATGACTAGTGTCTGCATACTTCCTTGTGATATGACAAGTGTCTGCATACTTTCTCATAATATGAGTGTTTGCATACTTCCTTATATGAGTGTATACTTCCTCATGATATGACGAGCGTCTGCATACTTCCTCATGAAATGAGTGTCTGCATACTTCCTCATGATATGACAAGTGTCTACATACTTTCTCATGATATGATGAGTGTCTGCATACTTCCTTGTGATATGAGTGTCTGCATACTTCCTCATAATATGAGTGTATGCATACTTCATGATATGACAAGCGGCTGCAGACTTCCTCGTGATATGACAAGTGTCTGCATACTTCCTCATGATATGAGTGTCTGCATCCTTCCTCATAATATGAGTGTATGCATACTTCATGATATGACAAGCGGCTGCAGACTTCCTCATGATATGACGAGTGTCTGCATACTTACTCGTGATATGACGAGTGTCTGCCTACTTCCTCATGATATGACGAGTGTCTGCATACTTCCTCGTGATATGAGTAATATGAGTGTGTGCATACTTCATGATATGACAAGCGGCTGCAGACTTCCTCATGATATGACGAGTGTCTGCATACGTCCTTGTGATATGAGTGTCTGCATCCTTCCTCATAATATGAGTGTATGCATACTTCATGATATGACAAGTGGCTGCAGACTTCCTCATGATATGACGAGTGTCTGCATACTTACTCATGATATGACGGGTGTCTGCCTACTTCCTCATGATATGACGATTGTCTGCATACTTTCTCATGATATGATTAGTGTCTGCATACTTCCTCGTGATATGAGTGTCTGCATCCTTCCTCATAATATGGGTGTCTGCATACTTCATGATATGACAAGTGTCTGCATACTTTCTTGTGATATGACGAGTGTCTGCATACTTCCTCATGATATGATGAGTGGCTGCATAATTCCTCATGATATGATGAGTGTCTGCATACTTCCTCATGATATGATGAGTGGCTGCATAATTCCTCATGATATGATGAGTGTCTGCATACTTCCTCATGATATGAGTGTCTGCATACTTCCTCATGATATGATGAGTGGCTGCATAATTCCTCATGATATGATGAGTGTCTGCATACTTCCTCATGATATGATGAGTGGCTGCATAATTCCTCATGATATGATGAGTGTCTGCATACTTCCTCATGATATGATGAGTGTCTGCATACTTCCTCATGATATGATGAGTGGCTGCATAATTCCTCATGATATGATGCGTGTCTGCATACTTCCTCATGATATGAGTGTCTGCATACTTCCTCGTGATATGATGAGTGGCTGCATAATTCCTCATGATATGATGAGTGTCTGCATACTTCCTCGTGATATGAGTGTCTGCATACTTCCTCGTGATATGATGAGTGGCTGCATAATTCCTCATGATATGATGAGTGTCTGCATACTTCCTCATGATATGAGTGTCTGCATACTTTCTTGTGATATGACGAGTGTCTGCATACTTCCTCATGATATGATGAGTGTCTGCATACTTCCTCGTGATATGATGAGTGGCTGCATAATTCCTCATGATATGATGAGTGTCTGCATACTTCCTCATGATATGAGTGTCTGCATACTTCCTCGTGATATGATGAGTGGCTGCATAATTCCTCATGATATGATGAGTGTCTGCATACTTCCTCATGATATGATGAGTGGCTGCATAATTCCTCATGATATGATGAGTGTCTGCATACTTCCTCATGATATGATGAGTGGCTGCATAATTCCTCATAATATGATGAGTGTCTGCATACTTCCTCATGATATGAGTGGCTGCATAATTCCTCATGATATGACGAGTGTCTGCATACTTCCTTGTGATATGAGTGTCTGCATCCTTCCTCATAATATGAGTGTATGCATACTTCATGATATGACAAGCGGCTGCAGACTTCCTCATGATATGACGAGTGTCTGCATACTTACTCGTGATATGACGAGTGTCTGCCTACTTCCTCATGATATGACGATTGTCTGCATACTTTCTCATGATATGATTAGTGTCTGCATACTTCCTCGTGATATGAGTGTCTGCATCCTTCCTCGTAATATGAGTGTCTGCATACTTCATGATATGAGTGTCTGCATACTTCCTCATGATATGATGAGTGGCTGCATAATTCCTCATGATATGATGAGTGTCTGCATACTTCCTCATGATATGATGAGTGGCTGCATACTTCCTCATGATATGATGAGTCTCTGCATACTTCCTCATGATATGAGTGGCTGCATAATTCCTCATGATATGATGAGTGTCTGCATACTTCCTCATGATATGAGTGTCTGCATACTTCCTCGTGATATGATGAGTGGCTGCATAATTCCTCATGATATGATGAGTGTCTGCATACTTCCTCATGATATGAGTGTCTGCATACTTCCTCGTGATATGATGAGTGGCTGCATAATTCCTCATGATATGATGAGTGTCTGCATACTTCCTCATGATATGAGTGTCTGCATACTTTCTTGTGATATGACGAGTGTCTGCATACTTCCTCATGATATGATGAGTGTCTGCATACTTCCTCGTGATGTGATGAGTGGCTTCATAATTCCTCATGATATGATGAGTGTCTGCATACTTCCTCATGATATGAGTGTCTGCATACTTCCTCGTGATATGATGAGTGGCTGCATAATTCCTCATGATATGACGAGTGTCTGCATACTTCCTCATGATATGAGTGTCTGTGTGCTTTCTCATGATATGACAAGTGTCTGCCTACTTCCTCGTGATATTACAAGTGTCTGCATACTTCCGTGATATAAGTGTCTGCATACTGCCTCATAATTAGACTATCCTCACATAAAATAGTAGTTAGAGACTCATTTGCATCAAAGACAGACTTTTCCGTTTTAAGTTTAAGGTCATATTTATCCACATGTTAAAAATGCAGCATGCATCATGTGATCTCTTGGCACCAATGAGACTATGGAATGAGACAATCTTTGCACTTCTACATGTTATATCATGTGTTTTGGAGGTCATGATTGACTCTTGTGTTTGGTTACATTTGCTTTTAGTTCTTTGCTGTAGTTTCAGACTGATGGCACCATTCCTAAAGGGAGTTTAGGAACTGTTGGGCTTCCATAAAGTGTGTTCCAGCATTTCCAATCCCATCATTGGTGTTTCTGACAACCCTAATCGCTCCGTGCCCAGAATAAAATAGGCAGAGAACGTTAAATTGCCTTGGAGTCAACTGCTGATTTATCCACCGCGTGAAAGTAGTTAGGAATCCACAGTTCAAGGATTGTAAACTCCTTTTCCCATAATGCACTATGGCAGTCAAGAAACAATGGATGTTAAGGCTCTTTTTCCCAGCAGGCAATGCTTTTAGACAGAACATAATTATTGTGCTTAAAGTCTCTCTTTTTCAGCTGGAGCGTTATAAGACATGATTTGAAGCCTCCCTTCCCCAGCGTGCAGGCTTTTCAGACATGTAAGGCCTAATTCACAGAAATGTTTTTATAATGACAAAACCCCATTGGAAAACACTCTGTGAATAAGGGCAGAGGAATGCTTTGGTCCACTACTATTTAAGTGCACTCTTGCTAAGAGCTTTCACAATCCCTTTCTCAGCATTCAGCACTTTTAAACAACCCACATGAAATTAACTATGAAAGAAGAAAGGAAACATGGCCACTTTGACATGATGGCACATAGAACATGTATGTGTCTGGGTTTTAGATTCCAAAAAAAAGTCTTGAGAACCGATGCCAAAATAATGCAATGCATAATTAATGTATTTTATTCCAGTATTTAATGCTGAATGTGTTTTATGTATTTATTTATTTTCTTTTTCACATTCATAAAGCACCTGATCCCTCAGGCATCAGGGCGCTGTTACAGACGAGTTACATTTAGGAACTTCAGCGGAGTGGGTACAGACACAAAGGGGGGCTGTTCATTGAGTAACTGGTTAGGGGGAGACCAGTTAAGCAAGTAGCAAGGTTTTCAACCAGATACATGTGAAACACATCAGCGGGGTGGGCACGGACACCAGCGTGACTGCACTTTAAATAGCTGGTTAGGGTGAGACCAATTAGGCAAATCGGCAAGTTTTCAGAGTTTTGCGGAAAGCCCAGAACGAGGCCTTTTCTCTAAGCCCACTGGGTAGCACTTTCTAGTGATTTGCTGCGAAAAAAGGGAAACTAACCCCCCCCCCCCAACTCTGGATTTTCTGACTTAGGGCACAGCGAGTCTATGGGCGTAGATTGGCCTTACTGGATTGGTGGACTTGGGCCTTTCTGTTTTCTGTGAGAGATATTGCGGGCAGAGTTGCTAAGGCATTTGTGCGTGATGGAAACTGATTGGAAAATAATCCTTTCACGGATGCGGAGACAGTGTGTCTTTTTTCTCACTGTTGTGATGTCTTTTTTTGAGACGTTCTGAGCCACTCGTAAGGCATTGTTCTGGATAATCAGCAGTTTATTTAAGTTCTGTTTGGAAGTTCTGGCAAAAAGGAAGTTACAGTAGTCAAGTCTAGCTCTGTTATTGTTCTTGCAATGGGCATGTAGCTTTCTGTGGTCAGGAATTGTCTTGCTGCATTAATCAGCTTAGCTTTGTATGTAGCTGAGGAGGCTATTGCATTGACTTGTTTGTTGAGTGAGTGGGCTGAGTCCATGTGTACCCCTTAGGTGTGTTTACCACCTCAGACTTCTTGATTTGGATGCCATCTATCCAGAAGAGGAGAATTGTGGGCTGAGTATTTGTAGCATCGCCAGGGAGCCCACAAGCAGGAGCTCTGTTTTATCATTGTTAAGGCACAGGTAGTTGGCTGCCATCCAGGACTGAATGGCAGCCTAAATCCTGTTGATCATATGGGAGTCTTCTTCGTACACGCCAGAGAGGGGAAGGAGGGTTTGGGTGTCTTCAGCATAGTTTGTGTAGGATATGCCGAAGTTAACCAGGAGGATGAATAATGGCTTTGTAAAGATGTTGTACAGGGAAGGGGAGACACAGGAACCTAGGGGCACTCCGCAGGGGATGGGGATGCAGGGGGCAGCTGCTGTGTCTGAGAAGACTCTCATGGATCGGCCCTCCAAGTATGAGGCTATCCACAGTGCCACTTCCTGTGAGAAGTTGGCTGCTGATGTGAGGTGGTGGCAGATGATATTATGGATAACTAAACCAAAGGCTGCAGACAGGTCTAAAAGTAAGAGGACTGCTGATTTACCTTTGTGCTTGAAGGTGTCCATTTGGATTTTCAGGTCAAGTAGAGCTGGCTCAGTGCTGTTACCTGGTCGGAATCCTGATTGCCGCATTTCTAAGATATGGTGAGATTCTAGGTTGTGTTGAATTTGATTGTACGCAGCTCTGTCTAGGATTTTAAGCAGGAATGGGACTGTGGTGATTGGGAGGTAGTTATTGGGCGAGGTTGGGTGTAGGGAAGGTTTTTGGAAGAGTGAGAGGACCCATGATTCCTTAAGGCAAGCTGGAACCTGATGCCTAGAGAAGGATGCATTGATGAATTTGGTGATGAATAGAAGCAGAGTCTCTGTGCAGTCTGTGATGACTGTTGCTGGACATATGTCACCCTTGCACCTTGATGGTTTGAGGTTTCTGATGATGTTAGAGGTTTCTTGTTCAGATATGTCTCTGAACTGGAAGGTAAGGGTGGTAGACGCATGGCGTTTTACATGGGAGGGCGAGTATGAAGGACAGGCCTTAGTTTGTTTTTTCTCTATCTTTTGCTGCACATTGCATATTTTGGCATGCGTGGCATTTTGGATGCTGGTACACCACACTTCGTCTTTGGTGATTGAACTGGGTGGAGAGGCGGGTGTTTCAAGCTCCCTAAGGATCCTGAATAGCTCCTGTGAGTTTGAACTAGTTTTATCTATTCTGTCATTGTATATTTGGGCTTTTACTGCAGTGATGGCATGTTTGTATGTCTTAGCTAAGTTGCTAAAGTCTAGTCCATGGGTTACTGAGGGATATTTTGACAAGGCAGCTTCTGCATGTTTAAATTAGCGCAAAGTAGTTGGAGATCATACAAAAACTAAGGGTTACAGTGATCGTAAGGCTTGAACATTCTTGGGAGGAGAGGGACTACTGTATTTTTAGCTGATGTTAGGGTGCTTGAATACAGGTTGGCTACGTGGTTGGGGTCTGCGGAATCAGGTGTACAAGGGCCAGAGGAGACAGGTGAGGGGTAATGGCTTCTTTTGAGATTATTTTGGAGCACCATGCTAGAGTGGGCGGGCGA
The DNA here is from genome assembly GCF_040938575.1 of Ambystoma mexicanum. NCBI lineage: Eukaryota > Metazoa > Chordata > Amphibia > Caudata > Ambystomatidae > Ambystoma > Ambystoma mexicanum. The sequence continues at coordinate 576,410,243 of NC_090940.1, forward strand.
GGGGGTGTGGGGTGGGGCTAGTTTAGAGGTTAAAAGGGTGAAGGCTAGTCTATGATGGTCTGACCATGGGCAAGGGGAGTTAGAAGTAAGGGTGATGTGGTTGTTAAAGTGTGCTATCCAATTGAAGGCTCCTTCCTTTGGAGTGTGTAGGAGAGGACACGCAATGTTTGAAGCCAAGGTTAGTAAGGGCATTTGCTAGGCTTATGGAGGGAGAGCGTCCCGGGGGAGCGAAGTTATAAGCCGCCCAAAAAGTGCTCTTCCTATGGAAACAGCAACTTAACCATAACTACACAGCATGAAGTGTGCCTATTGTGTTTAGGTATATTTTAAATATGGATTATTGAAAAGGTTTGTTTTAAATCAAGTACAATAAGGACATAAAAACATTACAAACACATATGCCAAATTTGATAACACAAAAACACAATAAAGAAATGTGGGCTCAGCTCCTGCATCTGACCTGAACGGTGGTATAAAGTGTAGAAATCTGGGCAAGAGACTATTATGATATGATAGTTTATTTAGATAGCGCCTATACACAATGTGTTTCAAAGCGCTTTACTGAAGAAATGATTACCACACGTAGGGTGACCAGATGTCCCAGTTTTGCCGGGAGTGCCCCAGTATTTGGTGCTCTGTCCCCCTTTCTCGAGATTATGTTTCCATTGGAAACTGCTGTGGTGCACGTTTTTTGTAGTATTTCTTGATAGCTTGCATGCAGGAATGTACAATCTCGCGCAGAAGAAGTGCTGAATAGTGTTCGTTTTTGATAAATTAATTATAATTTGTGTTTCTTTGAACAGTAACACTTAAACCCCCTTCTCCTCCAAACGCTACTGAAGTGTAGCTTCTTGACAACAACTTTCAAGAGTTAGTCCTACTTTTATGTTAGTTGCACTTTCCCGGTTTTTTTACTTTTTAAATCTGGTCTCCCTGGTCAACGTAGGAGCGCAACTACAGCTGCTTACGAGCTACACATGAGGATAATATTTGTTTCGGAAACTGTTAAGGAACAAAAAGAACACCTATGAAGGTGCTGCTATTGTTTACTAAAACAGGTTCGAAAGAATTAATGGTCATTGGAAACTTTACCTATTGTTGAGAAATAACCTGCATGTCCAGACTTGCACCTGACAAGCACCTACCTCCACCACAGCACGGTTTGTGTAGCTTTGTGTGTGGATATAATACTGTGCACTGTTAGCCATCCCATAACTTGTGGGCCCATGAGCTTTTGGCATGACTTGCAGTGATCAAGTTCAAAGAATCTACATTCACAACCTGGGAAGGACACTCAGCTAATTTGGTGAGTGGAAATATATATTTTCCATTTGCTGTTTCATCCACCCTACGCCCTTCATCAGGTGCAACCAACTTTTTTGTTTTCCCCCGAATATGGGGAGGTAACACAGAGTCTCTCCCTGTTTCTGCTCCACCTCCTCACTCCCCAAAAATCAAAACAAACTCCTTCTCCACCTCTCCCTTCCTCCCCACTTACCTTCTAGACTGGAGCTTTGTGCTCCAGGCCAGCACTCCTCTCATCTCCCGGCCACCATAGAAATGGAAAAGGGACTTAGTGTCATGCATGCTGGACGTGGTCCTACCTCCTACGCTCGTAGAACAGCTAGACCGTTCTATTCCAAATGGCGGTTGTTCGATACGTTGCCGGAAAAACGACGTTTGCACTTTTCACGTCGCTAACTTCACGTGTATTCTGCTTCGTCACGTGAACTACGGCATTACGTATTTAAGCAGCGTGGAAACTTCACTCGCTGCTTCTGATCGAATCATTTGGCGTTGTGTAGCTGAACCTCCGGTCTGCATCCTTGCAGGTTACTACAGCTACTTTTTGGGCCTTCTATAGCGTGTTTTCCGCCACACGCTGATTCCTGGAGCTGTTTGGTTGCGTGTAAATCCACACGCGCACGTTGTCTTCAAACGCTGCTGGCCTGGACTGCGTGAATCCTGCTCGCGTGTAAATCCACACGCGCACGCTATCTTCAAGCGCTGCTGGTCTGGGCTGCGTGAATCCTGTTCGCGTGTAAATCCACACGCGCACGCTATTTTCAAGCGCTGCTGGCCTGGACTGCGTGAATCCTGTTCGCGTGTAAATCCACACGCGCACGCTATCTTCAAGCGCTGCTGGCTTGGACTGCGTGAATCCTGCTCGCGTGTAAATCCACACGCGCACAATATCTTCAAGCGCTGCTGGCCTGGACTGCGTGAATCCTGCTCGCGCATAAATCCACACGCGCACGCTATCTTCAAGCGTTGCTGGCTTGGACTGCGTGAATCCTGCTCGCGTGTAAATCCACACGCGCACAATATCTTCAAGCGCTGCTGGCCTGGACTGCGTGAATCCTGCTCGCGTGTAAATCCACACGCGCATGCTATCTTCAAGCGCTGCTGGCTTGGACTGCGTGAATCCTGCTCGCGTGTAAATCCACACGCGCACAATATCTTCAAGCGCTGCTGGCCTGGACTGCATGAATCCTGCTCGCGTGTAAATCCACACGCATATATATTGTCTTCAAACGCTGCTGGCCTGGACTGCGTGAATCCTAATCGCGTGTAAATCCACACGCACACGCTCTTTTCTTCGCGGCTGTACAGAACCGCGTGTACTTGTTTATACCTTAAAAGGAGTGCTATTTCCAACTCCTGCACCTGCGATATTAGCAGGGGGATTGATTCATTTCTATACTTTACTCTACGTGGGAAGGAAGCTTTTCAAGGATAACGGGAAGGTGACAGTGAACAGTACTTTGGACGCTATCCTGTGGTGCATCAACCCGGTATCTAGCGTGAGCCTCGTTCCGTTCGGGATAAGTCTCCCTTACTAATCTTCCCTTCCTTGTCGTTTGTTCTACCTTGGATTCCTCAAGAGACTCTGCTGGATTCATCTGCCCTAGACTCAAGGTCAGTGTGTGCATTCATGACATTCTCTATTCCATCATACCCAGGTTGGGGCAGTTATTCATGATACTTTATTTTGTTCTAGGTTGACTTCCTATACCTTACCCACGCCCTTTCCAGTGATCCATCACTCTGCCTGTTTTACCAGTCAGAGAGTTGTATCATTTGGAAGGTCTTAACTTGACTTCACAACTATCAAAACGCGTGAACAGGGATCCGGAAGACCCTACCACCTGTATCCTTTTGAGTACCGTATCCTTTTCAGTTAATACTTTGGTGCTCTCTGACAGAATCAGAAGCCATGGAGGGTACGGATCCTTTAGCTGTTTTGACTCAGTTGATCAGCGATTTGAGAAATGAAATGGTTACGGCACAGGACATGTTACGGCATCGTATGGACGTTATGCAAGACGCCATGCACGGTAGTCCTCAGGGAGCACAGGTTCCAATGGCCACTGCATCTGGATCTGGGACTATGACACCCCCACAGGAAACTATTAATGTGGTTATGCCCACTCAGTTTCCCTTGGCCCCTCCGGAACGGTTCACTGGTGATCCCAAAACCTATAGAACATTTGTTAATCAGTGCCGACTCCATTTTCTTTGCCGTCCTACATCTTTTCCTGACCTAACCACAAAAGCAGCATTCGTGCTTTCCCATTTCGGGGGTACAGCTGCTGCTTGGGCTAACCCTTTGTTGGAAACAAATAGCCCTTTGTTGTACGACTGTGACGATCTCTTGGCTGCTATGAGTAAAGTCTTTGACATGCGTTATGCTACTCAAGCCATGGATCTGGAGTTACTTAATCTACAACAAGGCAATCAGCCTCTTTTGCCTTACATTGCCCGGTTCAATCAACTAACAGCCAAAACTCAATGGCCTGACGGCAAGAAAACGGCTGTTTTCTACAAGGGTCTTTCAGAAGAACTGAAAGATGCCTTATCTACAGTTCCGGTGGTTCCTACGGGATTCACAGAGTTGCTCGATTTGGTTTTACAAATCGATGCCCGAAGGAATGCTCGGAAAGGAGAGAAAAAGCCTTTCATGCAAGCCTCGGGGCGTTCAGAGACACCGGCAGTCCTCTCGAACGACCCCGAACCCATGCAGATTGGCGTCGTGAGAGGCCGGTTGTCCAATGCAGAACGAGAGAACCGAAGAAAGAACCATTTATGTATGTATTGCGGTTCATCCGAGCATTTATTGGCGACATGTCCTAAAAGACCTATCAAGCGTTCGGGAAACGCCAAAACTCGACAATAGCAGGAGTCCCTATGTCGAGTGTTTCATCGGACTCCAGTACCATTCCTAAACATGCACCCTTAATTGTTGAGGTGACTTTACGTTGTGGTGAACGAGAATTGGTTTCCAAGGCCATGGTTGATTCTGGAGCCACCAACAATTACATAGACATCACATATGCCAAGAATTGTTCTATACCCCTTGTACACAAAAACAAACCTGAAACGGTTAATACCGTGGACGGATCTGTTTTGACTTCTGGTATGGTAATCATTCGGAAGAAATCATCTTCGATGTCATAGCTGCTCCGCAGTACGAGATCATACTTGGTCTTGCATGGTTAACCCTTCATAATCCCGCCGTTGACTGGGTTTCGGGATTGCTCCAGTATCCTTCGATTCATTGCAATGAACATTGCTTTAACAGTCGGGAGGTGTCAAACAAGCAACACATATTGGCCTCTATGGTGGGAGCTTCAACTATCAGCGTGGTACATCAAAGCAAAACTACCATACCATGCGAATACACTGAGTATGCTGATGTCTTTGACAAGGGCCAAGCAAAACAATTGCCTCCCCATCGACAGTACGACTGTCCTATTGAATTGATTCCTGGTGCCAAAATCCCTACAGGTCGTTTATATTCACTAACCCCAAAAGAAGACGTTGTGTTGAAAGAATACATTGACAAAGCTTTAGCGATGGGTTTCATACGGCCATCACAATCACCTGCTGCGTCTCCTCTATTCTTTGTTCCGAAGAAAGAGGGAGATCTAAGGCCTTGTATTGATTACAGGGCACTTAATGACATCACCATAAAAAACCAATACCCTTTACCACTGATAAACGTTCTATTGGATCAATTAGGTACTTCCAGTTACTTCACCAAATTGGACTTGCGAGGAGCATACAATTTAGTTCGCATTCGTGAAGGCGACGAATGGAAGACCGCTTTCAAGACACGGTATGGTCTTTACGAGTATTTGGTGATGCCTTTTGGTCTGTGCAACGCTCCAGCCACTTTTCAATTCTTCATGAATGATATATTCAGGGACATAATGGACCAGTTTGTGGTGATTTATCTGGATGACATTCTGATCTATTCATCATCTTTTTCGGAACACGTCAAACACGTCTCTACAGTCCTACAAAGACTCAGGGAGAACCTTCTTTATGTGAAAGCCGAGAAATGCGTCTTTCTTTCACAGGAAGTGGAATTCCTGGGCTATGACATTACCAATCTAGGTGCTCGAATGAGCCGTTCCAAGGTGAAGGCCATATTGAATTGGCCGATTCCGCACAATGTCAAGTCATTACAGTATTTCTTAGGCTTTGCGAATTTGTATCGCAGATTTATTCATTCCTTCTCCAAAACAGTAGCTCCTTTGACGGCCTTAACTAGTTCTAAAGTTCATAACATTTAGAGATATGGCAAATACAAAAAACAACAAACAAAAAATCAAAAAGTCAATTTGACAAACGTTACATTTACGACGGAGCACAAATCATATTAAGTTCATATGTTTCGCGAATTCCCCAAAGTAGAAAATAAATAGTAAATAAAACATCCATTTAGACACATAAACAACGTAAATTACATACATGAACCCATTTGTAAACAAAAATGTTAAGCACATACCAATCAGGAATCGAAAAATCATTTGGAGGAGTGTGGAGGTGGGAGTAAAGGGTAGTTGAAAATATAAAAAAGAAAAAGAGATAGAAATATTGTAAGTCACTAATTTAGATCACGAGGTTGCATTGATTAATATATCGGGGAAATCCCAAATGGGTAAATCTAGCTTACCCATCGACTGTTCTGTCCGCTACAAATAACGTATTTGGTGGCTGAGTCCCATCAGACTCTAAACGTTTTCTAGAAACGAGTTGTCACCATGTACCGGTGATTAGGAATATCCCTAAAGGGGAGTACATTAGGGCTAAGAGGAACTGCAATGAACTATCTCACTTTAATGAGGAATGTGAAACATTGTCCAGGAGATTTCAAGCCAGGGGCTATCCAAGGAAGAGCATTGAAACTGCCTACAACAAGGCACGAAAAATCCCGAGGAAACAGACACTAACACAACAGGTGAAACCGAATCCGCCAGACAAGGTGCAATTTATCACCACATACTGTGCAAATAACTATGTGATTAAGAGATCTCTTAGAAAATACTGGTACTTACTTAAATTGGACCCCCATATTGGGTCATTTATACACGACCATCCATCATTGATCTACAGAAGAGCTAAAACTTTGAAACAGAGCCTCAGCCCGTCATTATAAATAATCAGTGAATAGATATTGCCCTGATCTGAGGAAGGCACTAGGAGTGTGCCGAAACACGTGTTATCAAAAAAGGGCTATTAATAAACCTACTCTCACTATGACCAAGAGTCCAAGTTTTTGAAATACAATTGTGGCGCAGTAAAGAGATGTGTGCAGCCCTCGATATCTCTTTCACAATCGGAGTGAGGGAACTCTTTGTCTCCGTTTCTGCTGCACACACCATTGCGACACCACCAGATTTGGTGTACATAATTGAAGTCGCGGAGGTCAAAGAGTGATTTGCCCTAAAAAGTTCCCTATAAAGATTATACCTTTATTAATCACTCACCACGCAGACTACGGAACTGGCTTCATAGAATTCAATGGCGGAATACCTACAAAATCGAGAAGAGGAAGCCAATAACCTGTTCACACCGAAAGGGAACAACGCCCATGCATTTGGGACAGGTACACCCAAACGGGAAGACCTGAGATACAAATTTATAAAACTGGAACGGGTCTCCCGAAAAGAGATAGACAAATATTGGGAAATCATCTCATTGAAGAATTATCTAAGCAAGAAACAAATTCCTCGAGGTCTAAGAATCCTGATCTTCCCAGACTTTAATAAAGATGATGACAAGGACCTTGCAGAAGATTGGGAAAAGAATTTGGAATCCTGCTCCACGAAAATGCTGGAGATGTTGGTTGAACATGCTACTCGGGAACAGAAGAGAACCATGGAACAAATAGATATAATAAAAACGGAAATTGCAGACGCCAAAGCATTGGAGGAAACTAAAGCAAAAAACTACTTGAAGATGTATGAGATATTAAAAGAATACCAAGACGAGATTAAATTACGGAAGTTACGGAAGTTTTTCAGGGATGAGCGAGATTACAAGGAGGACAGGATATATACTTTTCAGGAGAAATACAACAAGTTGATTACTTCATCATCCAAGGAAAGCACACCTAATACGTCACCATCAAGCTCTGATGCGGAAGAAATATCGGAAGGGGAACTACTCGTATCGGAAGATGACGTCAGAGCAGGGAAAGGCTTCCTCAACCAGATAAGGAGATACAAAAAGGGCAATAGGACCCAAATACCCAAACAAGTCCGTTTTCAGTTAACGAATCCTTCAAACAGGAAACAGCCTATACTCGGAGGAGAGGAAGGAGGGGGTCGGGTAGACACAGGCAACCTAGATGCCTTAGAAGACTATCGAAGATTGACAAGAGCAGGAGCCAGGGCAGCAGCCAAACAGAACCAATAAACACCCTTGTGATGAACCTATCAGATACAGATCTATCTCAGGACGAAATTTCTCTCCTTAACAAAGGACTATCATTTGCACCAACTGCCTATATGGAACCTATGCAAGTGCATATAGATTTGTTCAAATTTGTGAGAAAATTAAAACTTAAGAAATTCTTTGCCACTCAAGTAGAGAAAGGGAAACGAACTTCAGACCCAGCAGAAAGAAGCGAATTCACGATAGAGGAATTGGGCAATATTCATCTACTAAGATCCTTACAAGAATCAGATAACTCTCCTATTCATCAAACCATGCATGAACTATCAATTACACCCATTGGTCTAATCAACAAAGAACTTAAACCTACATCTAAATTTTTGCCACAATTACCTCCGGACAATATGATAGATGCCTTCTACAAATCAGTCACAAAAGACTTGTTTAATATCCAAGACAAATTGAGGCATAACCGCAGACAAACAGAACGGGAGAACCTTACACTACAAGAGAAAAATGCACTTCGGAAACTCAAAACCGATCGTCACTTGGTCATCAAAGAAGCTGATAAAGGTGGAAATATAGTTGTCTTGAACCGCATGGACTATATTAAAATGGCACAAAATCATCTCGATACACCTAATTGTTACCAAACTCTGACGAATAACCCGAAGAACAAAATAGTTCAAGACCTGAAGGTCTCAATTGAAGGATGGCACCGGCAGGGCCTCATCACAGATGACGAAAAAAGATTTTTGTTCATCCCCAAACCAACATTACCGACTATCTATTTCCTTCCTAAGGTGCATAAAGACTTTTCCACTATCCCGGAAGGAAGGCCAATTCTGAGTGGAATAGGTTGGGCCACAGAACCACTATCGGAATACATAGACTACATACTAAGACCCAAAGTGAAACTGGTTAAAGCCTACCTGAAAGACACTACCTCTACAATACATATCATTGAAAACATCCGATGGCAGCCTACATACCACCTTGCTACGTGGGATGTTAAGGCCCTATATACGTCCATTGGACATGATTTGGCACTTGATACTATTGACTATATTTTCAAGGACGAATCGGCATCACATTTCCCGTTCGTTTGTATGTTAAAAGAAATGCTCATGGCCACCCTAGACAACAGTATTTTTACCTTTAACAACACCATATACAAACAAAAACGGGGGGTAGCCATGGGGGTCAAATATGCACCATCACTAGCGAACCTGGTAATGGGCATGTTTGAGGACCTATTAATCTATACCACAGAGGCTTACAACAGACACGTCATCAAATGGACCCGTTACATTGATGACGTCTTGCTAGTATGGAATGGCACACCACAGCAATTGGAAGCATTCAGACTTCAAATTAATAGCAACCAGTTAGGTATTGAGTTCACAGGAATCAGCAGCAAAACAGAGATCAATTTCCTGGATCTGAATGTTTATGTTTCGGGAGAACATCTTAAAACTAGAACATACCGGAAAGAGACTGAAGTCAACTCCACATTATATGCAACGAGTTGTCACCATGTACCGGTGATTAGGAATATCCCTAAAGGGGAGTACATTAGGGCTAAGAGGAACTGCAATGAACTATCTCACTTTAATGAGGAATGTGAAACATTGTCCAGGAGATTTCAAGCCAGGGGCTATCCAAGGAAGAGCATTGAAACTGCCTACAACAAGGCACGAAAAATCCCGAGGAAACAGACACTAACACAACAGGTGAAACCGAATCCGCCAGACAAGGTGCAATTTATCACCACATACTGTGCAAATAACTATGTGATTAAGAGATCTCTTAGAAAATACTGGTACTTACTTAAATTGGACCCCCATATTGGGTCATTTATACACGACCATCCATCATTGATCTACAGAAGAGCTAAAACTTTGAAACAGAGCCTCAGCCCGTCATTACTACCAGAAGAAAAGGAGGAGACAGCAGGGACCTGGCTAAAAGAATCCAGCCCAGGGTTCAGGAAATGTGGCACATGCACAATGTGCAAATATGCCACACCCATGACAAATAATTTCAAGACAGATAATGGTCTTCGAATTAAGATACGAGAACAGATAAACTGCAAAAGCAAGCATGTCATATACGCTATTATCTGCATTTGCAAAAAAATCTATATTGGCAGTACGATTCGTGAACTCCGTTTCAGGATTAGGGAACACCTGGCAGTGATTGGAAGTCAAGACAAGAATCTGCCTCTAGCAGAACACTGGCAGCGCGTCCACCAGATGGACAATAAACAAGACATCAAATTCATCGGCCTAAAAAAAGTGACATTGGGTTGCAGAGGTGGCGACCAGGAACTGTTGCTACGTCAGGGGGAGGCTAAACTTATAAATTTCTTCAGAAGTGTAGAAGACGGCCTTAACACAGACAAGGAAATGTCATATTTTCTATGAATTCTGTAAATGACAACTGTTATTATATAGATTAGAATGAAGCGCCTGTGAAGCAGGCCACAACGTAGTTGAATTATTTTTTTAAAATCCAGATTAGTATGATGTACCCCAACATATGGTAAATTCAAATTCAAGGTAGCACCACTTTTGCCTCCCCATGAACGAGATTTTAGGATTGCCCTGCCCTCACAATCCTACAGGGACTACTTTTCCCAGACTGCACCTGTAGGAGTTAACACTCCTCAGGATGGGACCTCGGACTAGGTTCACATGCATTTAGTCCAGATTAAGACTACAATTAATGGAGCTCATATTTCAGCAGAAGGACTGTCTTCTGTTAAATTCGAAACGGCCTTAAGAACACGCATGAATTCGCTATAGATAATCAAGGCGCTGACCTCTCAATTTCACAGAGACTACATCTCCCAGCATGCACCTGTAGCAACTAACACTCCACAGGATGGGACTTCAGATTAGAATCACATGTAATTAGACCAGAGTAAGATTACAATTAATGGAACTCATACTGCAGCAGAAGGACTGGCTCCTTTTAAATTCAAAACAGCCTTAGAACACGCACGAACTCGCTGTAGACAATTTAGCCCTCACCATTAAAATATGGCTGACAGTTTTTCTAGCATGGAAACAGAGGTAGGACGGAGTACCAGCACCATAGCAACACTTTATATATAAATGACAGGGAAAGACCTCTGCCATTTTAGAAACCCGACGCGTGATGCAGTAAAACAGAACTTGTCAGGTAAGCCCTAGGGGGCGGTTAAGCCCACATAACAACGCACCAATTAACAAAGGGTCCGCGTTTGAAACTGCAGTCCGGATCCTCATCCGTAAAATTTCTATGGCACACAATGATAGAATACAGTTTAATGGAAACTAGCATGAGGATTGTTCAGATCTTACTGCTGGGCAGAAACGCATAGAACTATAGAACATTTTTAACGTAGCGAAATGGGAGTATGTTTAAACGCTTGGAGGCAAATTAACGGTAATGTCAGGATGCAACAAAACGGCAATGTATGAACACAGTGGTTTGACTCTGATGTCTCACCTTGGTTTTTCTAGAAAACGTTTAGAGTCTGATGGGACTCAGCCACCAAATACGTTATTTGTAGCGGACAGAACAGTCGATGGGTAAGCTAGATTTACCCATTTGGGATTTCCCCGATATATTAATCAATGCAACCTCGTGATCTAAATTAGTGACTTACAATATTTCTATCTCTTTTTCTTTTTTATATTTTCAACTACCCTTTACTCCCACCTCCACACTCCTCCAAATGATTTTTCGATTCCTGATTGGTATGTGCTTAACATTTTTGTTTACAAATGGGTTCATGTATGTAATTTACGTTGTTTATGTGTCTAAATGGATGTTTTATTTACTATTTATTTTCTACTTTGGGGAATTCGCGAAACATATGAACTTAATATGATTTGTGCTCCGTCGTAAATGTAACGTTTGTCAAATTGACTTTTTGATTTTTTGTTTGTTGTTTTTTGTATTTGCCAAATCTCTAAATGTTATGTTATAAATAATCAGTGAATAGATATTGCCCTGATCTGAGGAAGGCACTAGGAGTGTGCCGAAACAGGTGTTATCAAAAAAGGGCTATTAATAAACCTACTCTCACTATGACCAAGAGTCCAAGTTTTTGAAATACAATTGTGGCGCAGTAAAGAGATGTGTGCAGCCCTCGATATCTCTTTCACAATCGGAGTGAGGGAACTCTTTGTCTCCGTTTCTGCTGCACACACCATTGCGACACCACCAGATTTGGTGTACATAATTGAAGTCGCGGAGGTCAAAGAGTGATTTGCCCTAAAAAGTTCCCTATAAAGATTATAGTTCTAAAGTTCCTTTCTGTTGGAACCCAAATGCCCAAGCATCATTCGAAAAGTTGAAAGAAGCATTTACCACTGCACCCGTGCTTCAACATCCAGATCCAGATCGCCAGTTTATCGTTGAAGCGGATGCATCCAGTGTCGCTACTGGAGCGGTACTCTCACAAGTTTGCACAGAAACCAAGGAGGAGCACCCAGTGGCTTTCTTCTCTCGCAAACTTACCCCATATGAACGTAACTACACCGTCACTGAGCGGGAACTGCTGGCTATCAAGGATGCCTTCCGAGAATGGCGTCATCATCTTCTTGGGGCCAAACATCAGGTGTTAGTGTACTCTGACCATAGAAATCTTCAAGCATTCAAATCCATGAAATGCCTTACGGCCCGACAGGCCAGATGGCATGTCTTTTTTGCCCAATACGATTTCCGGGTCACATACCGTCCTGCCCGAGAACACGTTAAGTCGGACGCGTTGTCCCGTATGAGTGAAGAGGCGAAGGAAGAAGCACAAGTACAGAATCAGTTGTTGGCAGATCATGTAATATGTAGTTGTTCTGTTCAACCATCCTTAAAAACCGAAGTACAAGAGTGGGTGAAAAATCATCCACAAGCTATCCAGGATATGAATCTGAACGTACATAACGGTTTACCATTCACACAAGGAGTGCTCTACCTACCGACGTCTTCAACGCGGAATAAAGCCCTCAAGTGGAATCACGATTCCTTGATCGCAGCCCATCCTGGACGGAAGAAAACACTAGAACTACTCAGAAGATGGTGCTGGTGGCCGTCCATGTCAAAAGATGTCATAGATCATGTATCAACTTGTTCTGTATGCATCCAATGTAAAAACACCCCTGGTAAACCAGTGGGCTTACTCCAGTCCCTACCTGTCCCTAACAAACCATGGGACATGATATCTATGGACTTTGTGGTAGAACTCCCACCAAACCAGGAGTACGATACCATATGGGTTGTAGTGGATTATTTCACTAAATTGGCTCTTTATATTCCCTGTATCGGTTTACCAACCGCTGCTGTTCTGGCCGACCTATTCATCCACCATGTATTTCGTTTCTTTGGTCTACCGTCAGTAATCATTACGGACAGGGGCTCACAGTTTGCGTCACGCTTTTGGAGAGCACTAACCTCTGCATTACTGATTGATGATAGAATGTCCAGTGCTTACCACCCTCAAACTGATGGACAGACCGAAAGAGTCAACTGCACTATGGAACAATATCTGCGGTGTCTGTGTCTGCAGTACCAATCGGATTGGCTCACGGTCCTGCCGGCAGCTGAATTCGCCTATAACAACTCCTATCATAGTGCCATAGGCACTTCACCGTTCTATGCGCTTTATGGACAGCACCCCCGGTCTATACCTTTGGATTCCAGCTTGTCTTTGGATACTCCTGCCGCAGGCCGTACCTTTCGTGATCTGAAGAAATTACAGAGGAATGTGAAGCAGCAATTAGAGCAGGCTAAAAGACGCGACAAGTTCTATGCTGATGCTCATAGAACACCCGCACCCGTCTACAAGGCTGGTATGAAAGTATGGCTGTCCACTAAGAACTTGAGAATTCCAGGCAAAAAGAAATTATTGCCTAAATACATTGGACCGTATGTAGTGCTCCAAGTAATTAATCCGGCTGCTGTCCGTCTGGCTTTGCCACAACGATGGCGAGTGCATCCCGTATTCCACGTGTCACTCATTAAGCCATGTTCTGAAGCTACTAGATTGCCTGTACGGCCTGTTGCTATTTCTGTGCGGGGTTCAGATGAATACGAGGTACAGGACATACTGGATATGAGACTACGTTCTGGTAGGCCATTTTATCTGGTGGACTGGAAGGGTTATGGGCCCGAAGATAGGTCCTGGGAACCTCTTTCTAATATTCATGCTCCTGCTTTATTGAAGCGTTTTCACACGAGAAGGGGAGAGGTTGCCCCTTTGGGGGATGGCACTGTCATGCATGCTGGACGTGGTCCTACCTCCTACGCTCGTAGAACAGCTAGACCGTTCTATTCCAAATGGCGGTTGTTCGATACGTTGCCGGGAAAACGACGTTTGCACTTTTCACGTCGCTAACTTCACGTGTATTCTGCTTCGTCACGTGAACTACGGCATTACGTATTTAAGCAGCGTGGAAACTTCACTCGCTGCTTCTGATCGAATCATTTGGCGTTGTGTAGCTGAACCTCCGGTCTGCATCCTTGCAGGTTACTACAGGTACTTTTTGGGCCTTCTATAGCGTGTTTTCCGCCACACGCTGATTCCTGGAGCTGTTTGGTTGCGTGTAAATCCACACGCGCACGTTGTCTTCAAACGCTGCTGGCCTGGACTGCGTGAATCCTACTCGCGTGTAAATCCACACGCGCACGCTATCTTCAAGCGCTGCTGGTCTGGGCTGCGTGAATCCTGTTCGCGTGTAAATCCACACGCGCACGCTATCTTCAAGCGCTGCTGGCTTGGACTGCGTGAATCCTGCTCGCGTGTAAATCCACACGTGCACAATATCTTCAAGCGCTGCTGGCCTGGACTGCGTGAATCCTGCTCGCGTGTAAATCCACACGCGCACGCTATCTTCAAGCGCTGCTGGCTTGGACTGCGTGAATCCTGCTCGCGTGTAAATCCACACGCGCACAATATCTTCAAGCGCTGCTGGCCTGGACTGCGTGAATCCTGCTCGCGTGTAAATCCACACGCGCACGCTATCTTCAAGCGCTGCTGGCTTGGACTGCGTGAATCCTGCTCGCGTGTAAATCCACACGCGCACAATATCTTCAAGCGCTGCTGGCCTGGACTGCGTGAATCCTGCTCGCGTGTAAATCCACACGCGCACGCTATCTTCAAGTACGGCTGGCCTGGACTGCGTGAATCCTGCTCGCGTGTAAATTCCACACGCATATATATTGTCTTCAAACGCTGCTGGCCTGGACTGCGTGAATCCTAATCGCGTGTAAATCCACACGCACACGCTCTTTTCTTCGCGGCTGTACAGAACCGCGTGTACTTGTTTATACCTTAAAAGGAGTGCTATTTCCAACTCCTGCACCTGTGATATTAACAGGGGGATTGATTCATTTCTATACTTTACTCTACGTGGGAAGGAAGCTTTTCAAGGATAACGGGAAGGTGACAGTGAACAGTACTTTGGACGCTATCCTGTGGTGCATCAACCCGGTATCTAGCGTGAGCCTCGTTCCGTTCGGGATAAGTCTCCCTTACTAATCTTCCCTTCCTTGTCGTTTGTTCTACCTTGGATTCCTCAAGAGACTCTGCTGGATTCATCTGCCCTAGACTCAAGGTCAGTGTGTGCATTCATGACATTCTCTATTCCATCATACCCAGGTTGGGGCAGTTATTCATGATACTTTATTTTGTTCTAGGTTGACTTCCTATACCTTACCCACGCCCTTTCCAGTGATCCATCACTCTGCCTGTTTTACCAGTCAGAGAGTTGTATCATTTGGAAGGTCTTAACTTGACTTCACAACTATCAAAACGCGTGAACAGGGATCCGGAAGACCCTACCACCTGTATCCTTTTGAGTACCGTATCCTTTTCAGTTAATACTTTGGTGCTCTCTGACACTTAGTCCATCTTCTCTATGGTGGAGGCCATCTTGTTTTTTTCTATTTATTTTCTCAGGAGAATCTCCTGAGAAAACAAAATAAACCATTCATAAAAGCCTACCTAGGCTCAGGCTGGGGTCCATTAAAGTCTATGTCCGCCACCCCACTCTGGGGTTGAAAGCCATATTCAGCGCCAACATGGCCTAGTGTGGGAGCATGCCCTGTGTACTCTAACCCTAACAACAATGATCAGTACCTGCAAGTACTGTGCCTTGGGCATAGTCTATACATATGCCCACATTGTGTGCAGGACACAGCCTGTGATGATGCCCAGGGCAGAGTGAACATATTTGCAGAGCCTGCAGGACATATACTGGGGTTACACTTTGAGCCAACTGATCCTGCCGGCATGGTTGTTGGTTGTAAATAAGAGCCATTTCATAAAACAAAACAGCCAATGTGTCTCCCTGGTATGACCAGGGATTCTGTACTGAAACAAATTGAGGAGGTGGTATCTCGCACCCCTCCAGGGTATGTCCTTACACTTGTTTGATCAAGGGCCCTGTCCAAATGGTGGAATATGCCCTCTTACACAGTGCTGGAAATGGATATGATGAGCTGTCGGATCCCAACAACACATGTGCACTCCTCCACCCCTTTGTTGGGGGAGGGGTGGAGTTAGAGGGAGGGGAATGCACACGATTTTTCTCAGCTTCCTCTCCTATAAACAGACATACCCATTTCAGGACATTAATTAACAAATGAATAACAACTCGAATATAACCTAAGAACGGATGGGCGCGTCCTATATTGTTGCAAGCAAAGTATAAAAAGTGCACACCTTTTAAAACTGCAAGTGCTTTCGGCAGAGTACAAGCCGCAGAAGCTTATTCACAAATTCCTTTATTACCCGTTCCAACGATCTAGTGGATACGTCTCTTGATTTTTGTTCTGAGGAACTGGTTCAAACCCCGATGGCAACAAAAAATAGAAAACATTAAAACACTTGAAGGTTGCAAATGGATTTCCAAAGATCTGTGAAAACATTTTTTGCAGGATCCCAGTTCAGGTAAAATCCGGCCCAATGACCAGTCCTGCTCTTATAGGAAAAATAAACTTGCCAAATTAGGCTTTGAGATCTGCAGATCCATGTAATTCCAAAGGTTGATCCATGTCAAATAAATTCCAAGTCATGCCAAAGCTACATTGATGTTAGACCTAAGTAAGAGGAATTCAGTTTTGCCAACGTAGATGTAGCAGCATGTAGCTTTCAAAACAATGCACAGAAAAGAGTCTGTGAATACTTTTGTGAAGGTTTGAATTTTTGCTCAGCAGGGACATTTATTCTGGGTCCACAAATATGTGTTTCAATTCAACTTTTTCCCTCGTAGAATCATATTTGAAGCAAGCTAATTACGTGTCCTACTCGCAGCCGTCCCCAGTAGAACTGTGTTTGCGCCATAGTATTTGGGCATTACCCTGGCATAGGGAACTCATAATCAGTGGCCACTAGGCATGGTCTTTTCCCAGGCACTGTGCCCAGTGATCTTGTTTGCCAATGTCTCACCTTACCTCAATGTTAATCAGTTCAGCAGTCAGCACAATGCACTTTCACAAAATGACCCTACGGGAACTTGAATAGTACATTTCAACCAGAATGTGCATTTTTTTTCTTTGAGAGCCTTTCAAGCATTCCCTTCTATTAAGGGGCAAGTTTGAAATGTCTTTTTGGACGTCCCCCATCACTCCATGATGAGGGACTGGCATGTATTGTCGTCTAATGTGGTGCAACGTCACTCAAAGTTTGTCAGATAGTTTGAACAACTCAGCCCCCCAGGTCATGTACTTAGAACACTGTGATCACATGCTCAACATAGGCCTTTTATTTCTGGAAAGGCCATATTCTGATCCTCTGGTTCCCACCCATGAAGGGGAGTCGGAACACGCCCAAGTGGCTGATGTAAGACCATTTCTGCATCACACTTTTGCAAAGGCATGTTGAGATCCGTGCATCGAAGATGGCAGCCAGAAAAAGTCAATGACAGTCCGGCAGGAAGTGAATGGAGGATATCACAGGGGCAACGTGCTGGTCATAAAAAACAGAACCACGCAGAGCAACAGAGGTTCAAATCCTGCATCCACTCTTAGAAACCTAAGTCAAATAATAAGCGCGTTATAAAACGAATTAAATAAAAATAGAAAACATATGATTTGGATGTACAGGCTATGGACATTATACGTTTTGATTTATTGTCAGCTGCCTACAGTTTCACCAAACCAGGCAAAGTGTAAATTGGAGCATATCCCGACTTCTTCTGCAAAGTTCTGGACACCGTGTATTCTGTACCTAAGATCAAAGATTTCCTATGGGAATTTGAATGAGATATGCAATTTTTGAGCCCCCCCCCCCAATCATGACTTTGATTCGGCTGGAAGAAATATGTTCAAAAACCTGAAGAAGTATTATATATATATGTGTTTTCAAAGTTCATCCACTTTAGTAAAAACCTTTTGTCACCTCTGTAAAACCTGAACTCCCCTTCGCATGTAACATACAGGCAAGGGTTTTAATGTGGGTTCATCCCAGTAAAGTTCAGCCAAATTGGAATGGATGATTTAATTTGCACAAAACATGGAACGCTCCAATATGGAATCTCTCCCTCCTGCTCACACCACTCTAGCCATCCGTGTACCAATCCATGACTTTGGCATGTCCTCAAAGTTACTGCTTAAGTGGGGAACCCCCTGGAATCATGCAAGGCATCACCATGCATTTTAGGTAGGGTTCGCAGAACTCTTCATAACGTTGGCACCATCAAGGGAGCGTGTCACAGACTCCAGCAAGAGCGCATTTCCCTGACCTAAGCAGCAGTTCAACGAAAGGTCTAAGCTAGGCCACAGACCGTTGTCGGTTCTCCGATACTGCCATGTTTGAGAGACCCCAAAGAGTGCACATTGACTGTAGCTGTCTTCTCTATTCCAAATCCATGCCAAATCAGAGATACTGGGGGGGGGACACTTCCTCTGTCTTCATGAAGTATGCATCAATAGTAGAGGACAACACATATGTATTAAGCTGCTGTTTATAAACATTGAGTATTTGCAACACAGAACCTTGCCAGTAAAGTCTCTACATGAAAAATGCATGAAAAAGTAGCAAAAGCAAACACATTCTAGTTTTTTTTCTCTCGATTAAATCAAAAATCGAATAAAATGTCTTCAGTACATGAATTACTTGTATTCATATTTTCAATGACAGTAAAACACCATATATACAGAAAGTTGAAAAAAGTATAATTTAATTATGATAATGTTCACTGCATGGTGATATAGTAGAATATTTGTAAGCAATGCATTTCACAAAAATCCCTAATGACATAACCCAACATGTTTCAATCCCTGCATTGGTGCGGGATCTTCCTCAGGGGTAAACCATAATTGATGATGTTCAGTAATTACAACCTGCACATGACAGAAAACCAGAAAGAAATGAGAACAAACATGTTTAGTAAAAGGGGGAGGGTAGTTATATGCAAAAGCAAATGAAAAAAACAAAAACAAAGAAAAACCTTTTATTTCACTTAACTCAACCAATAAAGTATATTAGCGTGTTTTAATCTGTTTCAGTATGATGTGTTCATCGTATGATGGCAAAAGTCAATACTGACTCAGCTGCACATCTCCACTGATTGGGAGATTGAATCATTGATTTAAAATGCACCTCTTTATGGTAAAGATAAACATAGATGCATAGTACCTCTTGCACAACTCATTGTGTTCCATAATCCCATGTATGTGCCTTGTAGCAGGAATAGTTAGGAATTTTGAAAGCTATTGAATGAAATGTGGCATTTATTTCATATTCAAACTGAATCACGTACTGAAGAAAATATGCAACAGACGACCATGGATTATTGGCTTGCAATCCCATGGTGGGGTTCAGGTGACCAAGACAACACGACAATCTTGTTTTCTTCTCCTTCTCCTCATCCTGATCTTCCTCCATATCCACTGGACTGGCCAGCAAGTTCAATATCCTTCTCATTGTACGGGGTACACATGGCCTAATGCCTACAATAATAAAATTGTCTTGGGGGGATAGCTCAGGGGTAACATGCTCACGAGCACCACAAGTTCGATCCCCGGTCCATGCTTAGAAACCTCTGGGTATTAAGCACGTTATAAATAACCTATCATATCATACAATATATATATAGGACATAAAAGATGACATCACACATAACATTGATGACATCACTGATGACATCACATGTGAAAATAATATTCCTAAAAAGTCCCTACCTACAAGGATTTCTTTGTACTATGTTGATAGCAAGATGTGAGGGGTGATTGTGTAATGTTACACATGTTAAAACTAGCTCACAAATCTAGACTTAATACACACTTGTGCTACAACAAACTACACGTATGACGACCCAACGCATATAAATGTGAGGCACATACAGGGAAACTGAAGTAATTCAGAAAGAACTAGTAGCATCCAACAGTTTATCTTCCTGTATACAAATTAATTGTGTGTTTGAGGCCTGCTATTGCCCCATGCATGTGTATCATGAGCTGACACCAGACCCTAAGGAAAGTACTTTAAAAACACACGACAAGGGTATCGTTTTGCTACACAGCACCTTTTCTATTTTCATATTGTGCTGGTCAGTGATTAAAACCACCTAGCATACATTTTTCAATGCACCAAAATAAGTGAGGCACACATGTGATGGCATCAGTGATGTCATCAATGATATTTGTGATGTCATCTGTGATGTCCTGGGTGTTAGTCTTAGCAATGCACGTAGATGGTGTGAGTTATGGTTGCTTAGCTTACTATAAAGGGGGAATGTGCAGTGGCGTTTGGGTGCACTGTGAAGTGTGACATTCCTTTAGTGAAGTCTTTTTAGTAAATGTACATATATATGCATGGCAGGGAAGGGAAAGAAAGGGGCTAATCAAGTGATGTTGTCATTGATGGAATCATTGACATGTGACAGGTTTTTGTTAGGGCAACTTAACCATAACGTCCCCTGAACAAAGTTTTTTTTGTAGTGAATTTCACTGGTTTTTGGGAGGGCAACTTAACAATAACGTCCCTTAGCAAAGTTTTTTTTTTTTTTTTGTAGGGAATTGTACAGGTTTTTGGAAAGTGGAACCTAAGCATGAAATTGTGGCAATGAAGTTGTTGAGCAGAATATGCACTGTAATCATGTGATTCTTTGAGATATGTCGTATAATCTATGTACTTGACATACATTTAACATAGAACATATAGAACCCCCTCCCTATTGATGTTAGAAAGGGACGGACTGAGCGCCTGTTTGCGGACGGGTGAGGACAGAATCACCATTAACCAAAGAGGCGGGGGGGTATCTGAAAATATACTATTGTCTTACACAACAAGTGTGAAACATTGAAGAAGGGCATACAGATACTGTAAGTAGTAATAAGTAAATATGGAAACCTGAAGGTGTGAAAAGAAAACAACACATTTAATAGCCATGTAGAATGAAGTGGATAGAACCAAAAAAAAAGAAAGGATGCCTCCAGCGTAAGCACTTCACAGAAACTCAGCAGCTTGGAACGACAGTGGCGGACGCAGTAGGACGAAGGGAGATTACATCAAAAGAGTGAGTGCAGGCCATTTTTTCATGTGCGTGTGGTTTTTATTTGGTATGTGGTTCAGAAATAATAATTTATTTCTCTTGTTTTGACTCAAAAATGGCTAGTACTTTGGAGTGTCTGGAGGAGTGTTTCCCACGGGGGGAAATGTCTGAAGACAGCGACAACAATGGTACACAATGGTGTACATATGGAGAATAGTGACCAGTATTTTATAGGCATTTAACTTACAGTGTTTTTTTTTTCAACAGACCAGGAAAAAAAGAGGAAAGGGCAACAAACGAGATAAAAGAAGACAGGATAAAAAGGATAGAGCAGAAAGTGGACATTTTGAACGACAATTTTCAAAGTTTATGGGAGTTTGTAGAGGACGTTGTGAGAGGAAAAGTTTTGTACCATTGCCCCACCTGCACCTGCCCTGCTTCTCCATTCCCTAGTGACCCATCCCCAAACCTGCAAGAGGAAAATAGACGTTTCAACGAAGTATCCATCCCTTCTTCCCCTCACAAATCTTCCCCTCATAACAAGCCCATTTAAAATTCAAATTAACCCATATTTGTTTCAGTGTCTGCTTCCCCCGCTGTTTCTTTAGATTAATGTGCGTGTATGTGTGTAGTAAATGGTTTTGTACAGTAGTTGTAGAGAAAGAGTTTGTGTGTAATTTTTTTTTTTAAAGACGTAAAATGTTCACGAACAGCGTGCATGTTCGACCTATCCGCAAGCAATGGAATGTGGGTGCTGTCTAATGCCAAGTAAGATGGATGTGATGTGTGACTGCACCATCTTTTCAAAATGTGCGTACATAAACAGAAAGGGGTGTCCAAAGGATAAACTACCTCGGTGTAGCGCTTGGAAACGAGATAATACATGGTCGTAGAACACACAAGATGTCCGGAATGGGTGTAAATAAGTAAAAAGGGAGTGTGGAAAGGACAGTATAGCGGTCCATATTGGGCGCAGTCAAAATGGTGTCGTCCGTAGAACAGGCACGGTGGCCGGCATATTCGTAGAAAAACAAAATGGAGTTGTTCTAAGGACACTGGAACTATCCGTACAGTAAACATTGCATGCGTGCACATGAACAGTACAAACTAAAGGATTGGCAACATGGCGCAAGTTGCTAACTGTCCATCTCACTTGTGTCGCACTTTGAAGTAGTTTGAGAACCCGAACACTGTCCGTAGGACACTTGTGCACATGCGCATGTTTGCAACTTTCCATTTGCTATCCAGGGGACTTTCATTAAGAGGGCAGATGTGTTGAGGACGTCATCTTTTGACCGCACCTACGCTGCGTGTGGAGACTAGTTTCCGCGGTTTGTGTGCTTCCACAACACTAAAAATGAACTTGTAGACACAAGGCAAACTATTGAGGAGTGTAAAAATGTAATTTCACACATCCCAAACAATAGGCCACCTCAGGAGTTGCTGTGTAAAATGTGCCTACCGCTTTGTAGGGATGAGGATAGGCGCGAGGCACACCCCTGCACCCCTTCAAAAGGCCACACCCCTGAGCGCATCTTCATTGTCCTTCTAGCTGTAGTAGATAGAGGTGTGTTGCCTTTACTGCTGTAGTGACGAAAAGGAAACTAATCGGTAAGGCTTCCATGGCTGCTGTTGGGTTATTAGCCTCTGCACCACCCCCAAACTCGCCACCATCACCACCTCACCAAGGGCCTGCAGAGAGATATATGGGTGAGGATGTAGAGATTGAGGAAGAAGAGGAGGAAGAGAATGAAGTGGAGGAACTCCGCACTAGGTGCCCTCGGCGGGAGTCGTGGGTGTGGCGGTTGTTTTCTGTTTATGGGAACGTACCAAAAGCATGTGTGAACCTGGTGAAGTGTAACCAGTGTGATGTGGTGTTGAGTCGCGGGAGATTTGGAGCATACAGTTTTGGTACGACAACCATGAAGCGACACCTCACTTCGTTCCACACTGCGGACATTTGCAAAGTGGTGCCATGTGAAGAGCGTAGTCGTTTGAGTTCCTCCACAGCATTCTCGGAATCTGCTCCTCCCACCACAAGAGACACTCCTGTGGGGGAGCGCCTCCATCCAGCTTCTTCACAAGCCATTTGGAATGCTGTGGACCCTTACCTTTCAAAGGTGACAGTAGTGTGCACGTATTGTGATGTAGTACTCTGCAGAGGGGAGAGTTTTCGAAGTGCTTTTGAGGCTGCAGTCACTGAGCACCAGAAGATTTGCTCCTTACCTAAATAAAGATCACCCGTAATATTTGCTGTTGAGTTGCCCTTTCTTATCCCCGTGGCTGGTGTCCCTTCCTTACCCTCCTTTCGCCTCTTCTCCTAGTGTGTCGAGTGCTGTTAATTAATGAACGTAAAAACAACAAAAATGACAGAAAAAGCTCTTTTCAGAGCCGCCTTTTTCAGTGTAACAATAGAAATATGAAGTGAAGGCCGTAGACCCCTGTGGAGTTCAGCAAAAGTTTGTGGACAGTCGTAGAAAAAGGAGGGTGCAAGCGGCGCAAACGCAATAAAGTGTATGTTGGGAGTAAGTGGCGGCTCTGAAAAGAGCCTTTTGGTGGTGTGTTTTGTGGGTGAAAAACAGTGGATTGGGGAAAATGGATTGTCAGATAGGTTAGTGTGATTGCAAAAGAGGGCCCAATGCATTTTGTAAATTGTGAAGAAACATCTGATTACCAGCATATGTGAGGTGGACTCCATCTCTGCGGAAAATGAAAGTGCTACGAAACAAAATGTTTTCCTTGTGGAAAGAGGACATGCCAACATCTCTTAAAAAGGCACACACAACCTTATTCACATTGCGTATCGCTTTCTCCATTTGTCAACCAAATGCTGAAGAACGCAACCATTTTTGTCTTTGGGCAATACGTGAAAAAAGTATTTGACAATTTGGAAACATGTCCATGAGCTTCGAGAGTCCTTCCTTCATGGCAAATTGTAAAGAAAGGCCAGATACATGGCCTAAACTGTTTCCTCCACAATGAATGATAAGTATATCTGAAGGACGCTCTGTCTGTAAAGTAACACAAAGCGGTACCAAGTCCACCAATCTCATGCCACGCACGCCATGCCAGTGCACTTCCGCATGTGGAAATCCGAAATTTGTAGATAAACTGCAGCTTTCTGCATGCACCTTCAACCAATGTATCCATGAGTCTCCCACAATCCAGATAATCTGTTTTCGAGCATGGAAAGCCATGGCTGTGTGGTGTCCTGTGAGGGAGAAGACGGTCTTACTTAAGTACGTCCGTCAGAACACACCTACTGAACTTTATGGACCAATCCCTAGCTCTGCTCATTCACATTTACATGCAGCTCCACCCTTCAATCCTGGTGGTGATATTTGCTGGCTGCTATCTACTGCCATGTTCGCGGACATGTACAGGATCAGAGCGTGACGACGGTACATTAAAGTACTATTCCCCTTTTTCCCCTTTAAGGTAGGCTCTGAAAACAGCCTTTTTTATTTTATTTTTGTCCACATATCGTACAGACGTGGTATTTTAGGTATTTTTTTTGTATTTTTTGTCCTTGCTTTACTCGTGCAAACATTACAGAACCTTCTCTGAAGCAAGTCTTAGGTTCCAAAAAAAACATTGCATTTCCCAAAGAGGATAGGGCAACACCATCTCCTTCAAAGTAATGTGCATTGCTTGGAGCAATGTTATCGTGGCTTCAAAAAAACATACCAACTCGTAGCATGAATGCACGCATGCCGCGATTGATGATGCACCTCCCGATGCTCTGATCGGGACAGAAAACAGAAGTATTGTTCCATTGCACTCCTGGGAGTAAAGCAGAAAAAATAAATGTTGATGTTGGGAAGATGGTCAGGAGTGCTTCAACCAATTGTGCCAAATCTGCCAACAAAAAACGTGAAGTCAGGTATCCCAAGTGCCAAGCACTGTAGTGCAAAATTACCACATGAGGAGTGGCCATTCGACACATGTTTCTGCAAACTTGCAGAATTGCCACAGCATTGGCATCAGTGTCAGCGCTCCACACCACCTCCACTCCTCGCACTTTGAAATGGTGTGCCATATGCCTACTCTCGGCATAGTGTTGTAAGCCTTGCACAAAAATGTTTCCAAGCAGCAAAACCCTGACCCTCTGCTCCTCTGCCATTTTAAGTGTGTGCACCGTCTTTCGACACAAAAGACTAATGTGAACATCTGATTGGCTGATGCCTACAGTCGTCTTGCCATGCAGGATTTGCTGTAGAAACCCGTATGTGACACGCCCTACCAGCGAACAAGCGTTGCATACGTGCGGCATCTAACTCTTACCCAGTCCTTCCACCCTTTCTACAGCGGTACCAAAGCGAGTCCCTCATTGGACACAACTAAGCGGGCACACAACCATCCACCAATCACATAGAACATCGCTAATTTTAACTCCGTCATCAACATTGCACACTTCAAAATTACTGTCAATGATTCTTAATGAAATCGAATACCATTGTAAAGCACCTACTTCACATGCGACTGTTCAAGGATTGCACATTTCTACATACAGCTCCATGCATGCACATATGCATCATTATAGAGTACAGGTATGTACATTTTAATCAGAGTACATGTGGAACCCTTATGATGTAAAATAGACAAAATAATAGCAGTACATTTCCATAGGGAACACATAACAACGCTTCCCCTTTTAAAGTGCGACAATGCCGATTTGTCATTAACAAATCACACAAACGCTTACTGTCCTCTGCATAACCTGTACATACGTAGCAAGCATGACTATTTGGGCATAGCTCTCAACCATTTTTGTCTTAAAGGCAGGTGAAAATAGCCGGTTTTGTTTTTGGCGGGTGAGACGTCCATTGGATAGAATGGCAGTGCAGGAAGCTTGGCGGGTGAGTCTGCCCTTTACAAGGCGGCTAACACCCGCCAAAAGCGTGTGAGTTCAGAAGTAGAATTTAGGGCAGACCTCAATTTTGTATGTGAAAATGTCGGAGTTCTGTACTCTGTACTGCCTACAGTAATGCTTATTGAAATGTGATCATATGAGAATAGTAATCGCTCCCGATTGTGGTGCTCACATGTCCTTCGGAGGGTCTCCCGCTTTTTGAACATCGTGCTTTTCATTAACAAGTACAAACCTCTCTCCCCTGCATACTACATTTTGTAAAGAACAAGGCATTTCCAAACCCTTAAAACATGTGGTTATTTTGAAGGACTTTCAAGTACCATATTCAAAGTAGTATGGAAAGACTGGAAAGAGAGAAGTGAAATGTGCACGTCGACTAGGTTGAAATATGAAAGTTTAATCCTCTGTCGAAAAAATACAAGTAAAGTCTGCAGT
Source organism: Ambystoma mexicanum (assembly GCF_040938575.1). NCBI lineage: Eukaryota > Metazoa > Chordata > Amphibia > Caudata > Ambystomatidae > Ambystoma > Ambystoma mexicanum. Next base: position 576,436,721 of record NC_090940.1, read on the forward strand.
ATCATGACTGCTGCAAACACACAAAGTAATTGACACTGTTTTTATAATTCACAGTGAAGACTACTGTCCTGAGAATCAACAGCATCTACACTGCAGACGACATATCCGAAGAAACCTGGTCATCTTGTACAAAAAAGTAAGTACAGTACAACCTTCATATTGTAACTACTCCTTAAAGAGGATGCGTGGGTTATTTGTTTATTGTGGGCACCAAAGCAAGCATTCATTTGTAAACCATTCTGCCTACAAATATCCATTTATTGAACAAAGAATAACTGGTGGAATGGCTGACAAATCCCTGTGTGTTTGGTACTGAAAGAACATAGGGAATCCTTAGAAGGTTAGATTGTGAAAGTAAGTTGTGGTAGCAAGTTTTTAGCATTTTGGTTATTAATAATGGTTCTCGTCACAAGTAGGGCACTTTGTACTCTCATCTAAAACTCATTGTACCAGTATAAAAACAGTAAAGTAGCCTTACCAAATGATAGTTAGAGGTCACTGTGCGTTGACACACCATGCCAAAGAGCTTCCCCATCACACTTACGCACATATGCACACAGCACACAGCACACATACATTGAGAACAGACCAAAGTATACATTTTTTTCTACACAGACACCAAAGAATGCCTACCAAAAAGCAGCTCCGTAGAAAGGAACGCAGAATTAGAGCATATAAAAATAAAGGTGCCCAATGTAAGCATCCACCTGTTGTAGAGTTTGTAGAGAATGTCGGTACAAACCAGCTAATGCAGTTGGGTAACATAATAAAAGAAGTCTCAACTACCAAAACTGTACCTCCTCCATCAAAAAGTGTCACAAAACACAGAAATGTTGTAAAAATACAGCTGCCAGTACAGCTAACAATGTTCCTAATAATCCTGATGGTGTAAGAATAACCCATAGTAAAAAAAAGTATGTTAGCAAAAATGTTTCGTCACAGAATACTTCAGAATCTACTAAGAAGAGGACCAAAATCATCCTCGCCCCTTACAACATACCGTAGAAAGTTAATTCTACAAGAACTCGTGGACAGTGCCATCCTTCTCAAAAGGAAGTTGGTCATATTAGTGTTGAAAAGGATGAAAGCATTAACAAAACTAAGTACGTACCAAACTATAAATTTAAACTCAGCAATATACGGAATGTGAACAAAAATAATTTTTTGCATGTTTGTTGTGGTGAATGGAGTCACACAACAAGCACAGAGCCATACTTTAATGAAGAAGCATACAAACAAAATCAAACAAACATAATTGCCATCCATAGCAGTGGACGAGGGTATGAGAAAATCAATACTACCATCATGGAACAAGAAACACTGCTTACAAAACTGTCTTCTGAAAACTCAAAATTACCTCTTGATTCAGCAGAACCACACCGTCCAGTATACAAATGGCCGTGCACATCAATGTGTGCCATTCAAAACAAAGCTTTCAAATCTTTACATCAGTTCCTCAATCAATATGTAAAAGGTAAAGAGAAAAGTAAAATGAAAGTGCTGCAAAATATGGATATTTGTGTAGTGCGGAAAGTCACAAGACTAAAGGGACATTCATTAGCCTGCATTTCTGGCCCTATTTTCAAAAGTACCTTCCATGATATCAAAAGAATAGCAGTACATCATTCCAAAGTAAGAAATTTAGTGTACAAAATATTCTGTGCAAAAACTCCAGCTTCAGAATTAAGCAATTTAAATACCACTCTTCAGCATGGTACACCCAAATACTTACAAGAAGAAATGGACCGTATTCAGAAAAAGTATTTTGGAAGGGAAAGCCACATAGAAAATGCAACAGTTTTAGAGCATAGTAGCAACAGTTCTGCACATAGCAACCTTCTATTACACACGTATAGAAAAGAAATACTAAAATTTAAAAGGTCATCGGCTGTGTGTATGTTGCAGCAGAACGTTTTACAAAAGGAACACAAAAAATGTGGACATAGCATACAAAATAGAAAACAATGAAGACGCTAAATGATTTGAATTAGCTTTGTATCTTTTAGCTGAGAGCAAATATGAAATAACTGAACGCCTAATATGTTGAATTTACTGTACTGCAAAATTAGACAACAACCACACTCCTTCACGTGCAATTACAAATAATTTGGAATTGTTTCCATTACCAAAAATCCTGCAACAGCTCAATTTGTATGAGAGCATAATAATTCAAACAGTTCACACATTTCAAGCAATTATACACCTTCATCCAAAAACAGCAAATTTACCTTCCTCTGAATTGGTGAAAGGAATTTGTGGCAAAGTAGTTTACTTGCCATTAGATCTAACAGAAAATGTGCACACTCTAGGAGTGGAACGTTCAGTAGAAAATTCTTTAATAGTCTTGGTAAATGGAGTACCAACAAAGGATAAAATAATTTGGCAACAATTAGTAGAGTTACACGAAGTAACACAAGCATTGCAATATCTAAAACATAACAATGAGTACTACAAGGAAATACATATTGATGAAAGCTTAAGGCAAACAACTGAAATAATTCGAGAGCCATCAGAAACTGGGCAATTCGAACATTTGGATCCAGCTACAGTATCCACTCTTTTGGACCATTACACAATTCATCCATTGCATCCCAATCAAAGCATAGATGATGCACTAGAAACTTACCAAATGCGACAATCCAAAGGGTCACCAATGAGTATTTGGGAAAAAAATTATAGAAGCACATGCTTTTCCACTGCTATTTCCAACTGGCAAAGGTGGGAGATACGATGATAGACCCACTCAGATTGGGGCATCAGAATACTGCTCATTGCGAATGTATTTGCAAGATCCCAGATTTAGGCAAAATCTGGAATACATATTCCACCTTCTCTATGAAAGTGAATTAGCAACACTATGTTATGGAGTTGCACACATTCTTAAATCTGGGACGCACTTTCAAAATATGTCAGCTACGCAGTTAATACAAAAAGTACAAGAAAAAGATGAGGTTTTACAGTCAAGTATAACAAATTTGTTTGCAAACATGCGTGGTACAAAGGAATTCTGGTTCAAACGGCACAGAGACGTGTGTTGCATGATCAGAAATCTTGGACCACCAACTTGGTTTGTTACGCTAAGTTGTGCAGAATATGCATGGGAAGATTTGCATGAGTTCCTACGCATAGCAAACAGCAACAAAAACAACATAGATATATTAACACCTGGAGAACTTTGCTCTCTAGTTCCAGTTAATTTCTCAAGATATTTCCATCATCATTTAATTTCAATGCTACACTTTATTTGCAATAAAACTTCTTTTGGAGAAAAGAATATCAAGCTAGAGGAGCACCACATATTCACATGCTGTTATGGATCAAAGGTGCTCCGAAATTTGGGCACGACATTGATAGCACTGTTTTGCAGTTTATCCAAAAAATATGTCACATGTGAAATCCCTTCACAACAGACACATAGTGAGCTGCATGGGCAGATTTTACAATTTCAAAGACACAAATGTGGCACATATTGTCGCCGTAAACACAAAAACAAATATAAATACTACACCAAATGCTGCTTTGGTTTCCCTAGACCAGTTACAGAAACAGGTGAAGTGAACAACTTCATGTCTTCAGTTCGACATAGTGTTAAAGGTAAATTACCTAAGAACACGTATTACATAAAAAGAAGGGAAGAATCAAAATATATCAATGATCGCAATGCAATCATTGCCCTATTATGGAATGCAAACATAGCTGTGCAGTACATTGCAGACAATTTAACTGCAGTTGCACGATATGTTACGGTCTACTTAACAAAAGCAGAAAAAACAGAGCTTTAACACCTCTGGGATGAACAAGCATCAGACAAAACATTATCACAGAAATTGTACAGCCTAGGCATAAAAATGCTCTCTCATAGAGAATGTGGGGCCTATGAAGGAGCAGATCGTTTAACCGGCACTGCTTTGTATGGAAAATCAGACAACATAGTATGGCTCAGTCTTGGTCCTGCAAAATCTAGAAAAAGAGTGCTAAAATCATATGAGGACAAAGAAACAATTGCCAGAAATGATCCTAACAGCCAAGACATTCTAAAAAAATAATTACTGGACACATACTATCCGAACAGGAGTACCACTCTGCAAAGCATGTGTCTATACCACATAGCTCAAAACTTTGCATACAAAAATAATGTAAAACCCGATGAAAGCAAACATCGACATAGAGTGACCGATTGTTAAGGAAGCCTAGTGAAACTTAACAAACAAAGCTTAATTAATCATGTGAAATTGTCATTAAAAACTCCTCAACAGAAAGAACTATATTACATGTCTCTGTTACAACTTTTCAAACAATGGAGAAAAGAGGAAGACATACTCGATAATTATGAGTGCTATGAAGATGCTTTCAAAGCAAAGGAAAGCACTATCACTGATGGTAACTTTATTCAGTTCAAAACAATGTTACACAATGAGCAGCAACAGGAAGAATAAATTCAGGCCCAAATAGATAAAGACTCTTCCAACAGTAGTCAACCTTCTGTAAAAGGAAGTCAAGAACCATTAGGACAAACACTAATAGCAAATGAGGCTGAAGTTTCTATGGCAGAAGTAGAAAACACCATGTATCAGTATCAAGAAGATACGGACGAACTTAACTGTACAACAAGGAAAACTTAACAACGATCAGCGCACCATTTTTGAAGAGGTAACAAAACAAATTGCGCATGGCGTACAACATGAAAATAAAGAATGCACCTGCCAAAATTGCAAACCTATACTGCTGTACGTCAGTAGTGAAGCTTGATCAGGGAAAACATTCTTAATCAAAATTATCAGCAAGTTCCTTCAACAATTGACAAACAACAAACTGGCAGCTGTTGTAACAGCCCTAGAGGTTTAGTTGCCTACAACATAGGCAGCGTGACTTTACACCGATTACTACTGCTTCCAGTAGAGCATCAAAATAAATTAGACTGCTACAAACTTTCTGCAGAAGCTGCAATGGAATTACGTAGAGTATTGAAACAAATGAAAATGCTACTAATAGATGAAGTGAGAATTGTCTCCAAGCTAATGTTGGCTTTGATTCATCTCAGATTGCAAGAAGTACTTAAAAGTAATAACAAAGAACTCTTTGCAGGGAAACACATTATCGTTTTCGGAGATATTCTACAATTGACACCAGTAAAAGGTGAAACGATTTTTAAAACCTTAGGCCACAAACTCTGCCAGAAACTGTTGCTAGCATAGGCAATGTTAACCTTTGGCAAAATTTCCAATACAGAGAATTAACTGAGAACATGCGGCAATCTGCAGATCTCACTTATGCCAACATTTTGAAAAGTATTAGAATTGATCTATTATCTTAAGAAGCACAAGCAGCATTGAAAAGGCGGCATATACATGCACTTTATGTCGATAATGCATGTGCAACTGATGTTATGGAACAAATAGCGCACACAAATGTCAATTGTATGGCCTTAATGCCAACTCTTGCAAGCTGGTTCAAATTCAATGAAACAATGTTAAAGAAAGAAATGCAAGCAACAATAGAAATTAGTGCCACAGACAAACTAGACGTACATGGTTTGACAGTACCCATGTGTGAGCAAGCCACAAAAAGACTAAATAGTTTAGAAAATTCAATCTCCAACACAGCTGGGTTGGAAAAAGTATTGAAATTATCATTAAATTGTAGAGTAATGCTTAAACATAACCTTGATGTAGAGCAAGGGCTAGTTAATGGAGCACTGGGCACAGTTGTTGGCTTTAAATCATACCCACGTGATAGCAGCATCCAGTTTGTCAATATTCGCTTTGATAAAGTTTCAGAAGTAAAAAGGATAAGCCGCTCAATGGCTCGATTCCTTCTCTTCAATGACATGTATGTACGTAGAGAGCAATTTTCTCTAACTCTTGCATATGCAGTTACCATTCATAAATCCCAAGGTCTTACCCTAGAGAAAGCCATGATAGATATAGGAAAGACAGTGTTTAAGGAAGGCATGAGCTACGTAGCATTATCCCGCTTACGTGCACTTGACGGTCTAATGCTAATAAACTTTGATTCAAGTAAAGTCAAAGCTGTTATTCCTTGCATTCTAGAATACAATAGATTGCATTCACTCTACACCCCTCATCTGAAACAATACCCTGTTCCAGATAAAGTGAACAGTGGTAAAAGAAAAGTAAATGAAACAGAAATGCAACAAAATGCAACAGGAAATTTCACAAAAAAAAGAAAAGAAGCTAAAGTTTCATCAATTGCCGCAAACATAGAAGAACCTATTAGGGATTTTAAACCAGGCACATCGGCAAAGAAGCAAAAGAAAAAACAAAAAATGCTCTCAGATACAGAACTTGCTGGCCCATTCAAATTTACAAATGAAAGTGGGGTAAATTGCTATGCAAATGTAGCATTGAATATTCTGTTTCAATTGCCACCAATTGTTAACAATATTTACCTGCACAGCACAGACCAATTGTGTTTGCAAATGTTAGTGCTGCATAGAAACGCAACAAGCAATCCTGACAACACATACAGTGTTTATGTAGTAAGGCAACATTTGGACGGATGTGCTGGAATAGTGAGATTCACTACGACCTCACAAGAAGATCCACAAAAATTTCTAATGTACATACTATTAGTATTGGAAAACATAAGCATACCTGTAAATTAAATCTTCCAAATTGCGTACATGTGGAAACATACATGCACTCGCTGTAACAAAGTGATACAGGAAGAAATTCCAAATGAGCAATTTGTGTATATTACCATACCAAATTGTGAGAGCATTCCATTTCAGCAACTTGTACAAAATGCAAACCATGGCAGATTATGTAGTATTTGCAATTCAGACAATCGCTCTACCTTACTGATACAATCACATAGCGCCTACATAATAGTTATGCTTCTACGTTATAATGCAGTTGCCACCAAAAACAACTGCAAACTAACTGGATTTACACACGGTCAAGTGTCACTTTGAAAGAAAACCTTTACAACAGTAGGAATAATCTACCATGCAGGAGCTACAACCAATGCAGGTCACTACACTGAATACATTAAAAAGACTTCTGGATGGTTTGAATGTAATGATAGCACCATTATTCTAAAGCAGAGGTTGCCAGCTAACCTAACAAATGCGTATTCAATGTTCTTGAAGCCAAATTTTACGTAATAGGGTGTACTTCAAAATTGTCAACAAAGTATGTGAAAGACTACAAACAGTTAGAATACGGCCACAGGTATCTAACTACCCAACAGGATGGAAAAATGACACAAATAAATGATTATCACAGATCATTGGAAACAAATGCACAGGCAGAATATGCCTAAACGTATGTAACTGTTGTTACAAATCGGCAGAAAGGCAACAAAGAAATCATTAATGGGAAAGATAAAGGAAACAGGATATGTCAACAACACAAATGAATGAGTAGCACAAATCTGTAGGAACAAATGCACAGTTAGAATACACCTATAGGTATCTAACTACCCAACAGGATGGAAGAATGACACAAATAAATGATAATCACAGATCGTTGGAAACAATTGCACAGGTAGAATATGCCTATAGGTATCTACGTGTTGGTAAAAATCGGCAGGAAGGCAACAAAGAAAACATTAATACAAAAGATGAAGGAAACAGGATGTAACAACGACACAAATTAATGAGTATCAGAAATGTGTAAGAACACATGCTCAGTTAGAATACGCCTACAGGTATCTAACTGTTGTTAAAAAACGGCAGGAAGACAACAAACATAACATTGATTAGAAAAATGAAGAAAACACTGAAAGGAAAAAATGAAGTACTTAGTTGCATAAGAAATGAAGGTTTTTTTGGGTCTGTTTTTTTTCCCCAGACCCAAATATTAGAAAAGCAAACACAGAAACTGAGTGCAGTGCACAATACACTGGTTTGTAAACTAAATATGAGGGTCTAATGTCTATTATGCAATGTGTCAAATGTGGAAGAACTGCAAACATTAACACACCTTTTTCTTTCATCACAGAAATGGAAAAACTGATTCTTCTGCCAAGTACGATAACCAATTTTTAAAAAATGTACGGATTCTGAACAAAGTAAGGAGTAAGTACATTGGCAGGCATTTTCTACACATGGGAATAAACTTGTCTAATCTATGGTAGCAATATGCTGCAGTGCCCGTAGGCTGACCTTTCATCTGCGGTAAGTAACCTACCACCTACGCCTTACAACCAAGTTTCAAGGAGTACAGTTCCTATCCACAACCATTGCTGCATATGTAAAACATGGTCCTTGTAAATTAGCTGCTTATAAATGTACTTTGCGGACCATCGTCTGCAGCCATGAAGTGAAGAAAGTAGGGCATGAATACAATGACCACCACACCCATATTAACTTGTAACTCCACTGCTTTTAACTTCAGTCTTGCGTGCATGGGCTTTAGCCATGCACCTAAGACTGCAGGGTCTCCCCACAACTACCTCGGTGATGTGTGGTAGCGGAGGTTATTCTATATTTGTGTTATCGTTAAGTACCTCTGCCCAGAGGCTTCCCTCCTAGGTGTGTGTCTGTAGATTTTACATGGGATGGGTGTGCAGTGTCTTCCAACTCTAGTACTTACTACTTTGTTCTTGGTTGCATGGCCTTCGGCCATGCGCCCAAGACTGAACGGACTCCCAACAACTTGCCAATCAAAACACAACACTACGGGTGTGTGCATGGGTGGCACATGTGGCGGTGGTTGTAGCTAGGGCCTACAGTCTTGTAAGTACGGCCTTCGGCCTTTGGCCGACAGCCATGCAAGCAAGACTCTAGGCCCTGGCCACAACCACCGTAGCATGTGCCACCCATGGCGGCGTACTAATGATTATAATGATAACCATTACAAAAAACAATGAATTCAGGGCATGTTGTCAATTTGAAGGTTCCCTAAAACCTGACCTGTCCTTACAAATCTAACAACGTCCCCATGCACCGCACGGGCTGAAATACTGGCCTTATTGGACCCCTCATTTTCTGTGCGTACAAGGAGGCCATAGAACATACAACATAAAGAAGGTATAAGTGTATTATTGGGTGCAAGGCCTTCGGCCCTGCACCCAAGAGTGCAGGATCTCCCCACAACTACCTCTTTTTTCTTGGGTGCATGGCCTGCATGCACTTCCCAAAACTTGCCAACTTGCCATGAAAATGCAACACAAGGGGTGTATGCATGGGTGCCACATGCAGCGGTGGTTGTGGCCAGGGCCTAGAGTCTTGGAAGTAAGGCCTTTGGCCTTCAGCCGACGGCCATACATCCAAGACTCTAGGCCCTGGCCACGACCACCATAGCATGTGTCAACCATGGAAGCATACTAATGAATATAATAATAACCATTGGAAACAGTAATGTACGTGTCCTTGTATGTGTCCTTACAAATCTAACAACTCCCCGTGCACTGCACTGGCTGAAATACTGGCCTTATTGGACCACTCATTTTCTGTGCGTACAAGGAGGCCACAGAACATACGTCATAAAGTAGGTATACGTGTATTATTGGGTTCATGGCCTTCGGCCCTGCACCCAAGAGTGCAGTATCTCCCCACAACTACCTCTTTGTTTTTGGGTGCATGGCCTTAGGCCATGCACCCAACACTGCCCGCACTCCCCACAACTTGCCAATGAAAATGCAAGACAAGGGGTGTATGCATGGGTGCCACATGAGGTGGTGGTTGTGGCCAGGGCCTAGAGTCTTGGAAGTAAGGCCTTCGGTCTTCAGCCGACGGTCATGCATCCAAGACTCTAGGCCCTGGCCACAACCACTGTAGCATGTGCCCACCATGGGAGCGTTCTAATGAATATAATAATAGCCATTGGAAACAGTAATGTATTCACAGCATGTAGGCAATTTCAATGTTACCTAATACCACACGTGCCCTTACAAATGTAACAATTCCCCCATGCAGTGCACAGGCTCAAATACTGCCCTTATTGGACCCCTCCTTTTCTGTTCGTACAAGGAGGCCATAGAACATGCGTCATTAAGTAGGTATAAGAGTACTGTGCGTACAAGATGTCCATACACATTACATCATGACGACCGACCACCAGAACAAATGCATTATTTACCCATATGTTAAGACTGTAGCCCCTGGCCACTATCACCGTAGCATGTGCCACCCATGGCGGTGTGCTAATAGAATATAAAAATAGCCATTGGGAGAAATAATACGTTCACGGCATGTTGTCAATTTCAATGTTGCCTACCTATACCCGTGTGCTTTCATGAATTAAAAATGTTCCTGTCCGCTACATGGACTGAATTGTTACAATTTCCAACCCACTACATGGACTGAAGTGCTATCGTTATTACCCCCCACAATTACCATACGTACAAGGTGTCCATAGAAATTACATCATGATGGCCGAAGAACAAATGCATAGATCACCCATTTCTTACTGTCTGAACCTTTCCCAATGCTCTGTGACACAGCAAAATAGGTTAATGAAAAAAGCATGTGTACGCTGGTTGTTGCTCCGCTTTCCGCGGATCCAAGATGTCGGGCGCATCCAAACCATCTAACGCAGAACAAGTCTCGCAGCAGCCAATGGGCAGAGATGTCGTGTGTACGTGGTCATGACGGCAGGCCCTTAGCCAATCGTTTTTTTGTTCGTCGACCGAACGGGGAAGTGAGAACGCGGAGCGAACCTATATATCACTAATTATTTCAGACATACTTTTTCATAATTATAAATAAACGTACTGCATGTATGGTGACAAAATTTACAAAAGCACGCTTTCTGGACCAAGCCCCTGTACCTGTCACAGATTTCGTCAAAATCCATCCAGCGGTTCCACCTGTAGCTGTGCGCAACGTTTTTCCCCCATTCAGTCTATGGGAAAAAAGACATTTTGGGAACCCCCCTATAACGCCGCTCCCCCAGGATGAATTCAGAGTGGCCCATATACTTCTTTTACAAAGTTTGGTGAGGATTCGTCCAGGGGGAGCGGAGTTAAGAGCCACCCAAAAAGTGCTCCTCCTATGGAAATAGCAACTTAACCATAACTACATGGCCACGGTAATATATATATATATATATTTTTTTTTTATTTTTTTTTTTTAAAAGGAAGAGGAAATGGCGAACTGCACTCCCGCGGGCCAAGGCACTAATACCATATTCCAAAGTCCGGACAAAACACAAAGGACACAATGTAAAAATTACTAGTGTCTTTAATGTTAGAAAAATAAAAGATGCATCGTACAAGGCAATGTACAACACATAAGCAGCAACAACATAGAAACAAACAAAAGCAGGACGCCATGGTGTAGCAGCCTGCAGACAACGCGTTTCGCGCTACACTGAGTGCTTGATCACGTGGGGGGAAGAAAGTTTAACAGATACAAATACACATGTAGAAAGCAGTCCTCTGACTATGTCAGTGACATCAACAAACTAAGGCTACATGAGGAAACAAGAGCGGCCATATTGAAAGGGAGTAGGAATGCATAAAAACTCATAGTGCCAATAATAAAAGCACTAAGCCAACCCCTCATGAAAATAACAATATAGGGGAAAGGCTAAAAACTAAGTGCACAGTGCACAGATAGTTTATATGTGTGTTACAGTAGTATGGCCAATTATAGATGGCCAGTAACATAACAAAGTAAAATAGGCACTCCCAAACCTGACATTACATTAAGCATTGATTAAAAATAAGTATAGACGGTTATTCAATCGGCTAGATCTATTGTCCGATATGACACATAATCAATGAAGGCAGTAAATATGCACATAAAAAGCAGTTCAAACCCCATATTAGCAGATCACTAATATAAAAGGATTGCAATTATCCAATATTAAAATCATAAACACATATGGGGAATGTTACCATAGCCAGAACATACACAGTAAAACCACAAATACCAATAAACCTCATAATATAAACCAATGAATCATGTTGTGCCCATAGATCAAATAAAAACAAAACCAAGCCACCCAAAATATTAGGTAAGATGGTCAGTGAATATGGCTATTCTAACATTATGTGTCCAATATAGTGCCAGTGCAGGAAACATTATTTTTCTGTGCAAAGTACAAACTAGCAGCAAGACAACAATGTGTCTATCCAGCCTCATAAAATGAGGATGTATTAAAGTGCAAATGCATAAGCAGCAAACACATGCCCAAAGGTAAATACCATAATGGGGATAATAATAGACACATATATTAAAAGCCCAAAATCACATGACCAAACATAATTAAATCAACGGCTGAACAGGCAAGATCAATGATTAGGGCACAACGAACACAAACAGTAAAAAAGAAATCACAGACATACAGAAGATTGCATATGGACCTCCAAGTGAGGTAAACATTATATGTGTATCACTCCCCCTGCATTGCTGAATAACCAGCTAAATCATGAAAAGAAAATAGGAAAAGCGAAAAAATGAAGAAAATTAATCAATCAAAACCTAAACAAAAACAAACAGGTAAACCAAAAAGTATAATCCAAGTGGACATCCAACTGCAGGAACAAGAGGCTGTAAAGAAAGACAACAAAGCAGAAATGGCAAAAATTACATGCCTAGGTGAAGAACAAATACTCAAGTGCCCAGGAAAGTGTACAACTCCTTGTTTACATTGTGACCCTTGGGATATTTAGTATCAAAGTCCAGAATAAATCTGGTTTCAAGTTGTCTCAGCTTCAAAATATGGTTGCCTCCCCTAGGATGAGGAGGTACATGTGCCACTGCAAAGAACGTTAACATTTTCACATCATTGTCATGTTCAGATTTGAAGTGTTTGGCATTGGGTATGTCGGGTCAGAATTCTTAATAGCTCTTAGGTGTTGTAAAATTCTGAGTTTCAATTTACATGTCATACTCCCGACATACCATCTCAAAAAAGGGCAGAAAAGCACATAAACAACAAAAGTGGTATCACAATTGATAGAAAATGTTAACATTTGCTGAATTTTCGTGATTGGATGCACAAATGATTTCTGTGCAGAGGCATGGGCACAAGCTTTACACTTCATGCATTTAGTAAATCCCATAGAAGAGGCTTGGAGCCAGGTAGTCGAAGACTGATTCTTACGACCTGGAGGTAAAAAACTAGACACAAGTTTATCCCTCAAGGAGGGCACACGTTTATACGTCAATGTAGGACGATTGGCCAAAATAGGCTTCAAGTCATTGTCTAGAGTAAGAACATGCCAGTGTTTTTCAAGAATTTTTCGAATGTCATTAGAAGCAGTGTCAAATGAGATAATGAGTCTAGGGTCTTCATTGGTGACAATTTTGGAACTGGTATCATATAGTAATGTATCCCTGGACATTCCACGCGCTCAAAGATAAGCCATTTTAATCGTTCCCTTATCATATCCTTGCTTCAAAAAATCCCTGGTTGTCAATGCACAATGATGGTCAAAGCAGGCAATGTTAGTACAGTTACGGTAATACCGAATTAATTCACTGTAAGGAATGGATTTTTTGCATAGTGTAGGATGACAACTGTTCGCATGGAGCGGTAAACCAGTATTTGTAGGTTTCTTATGTAGTGCCGTATAGATACCTGAGTCATCCATCATTACAATGACATCTAGATAAACAATCTCTGAACGACTATGGCATTCAGTAAAGCTAAGATTGGCCTGATTGAGGTTAATGCTTTTAACAAACGACAACCAATCACTTTCGGTACCCTTCCAAATAATAAACACGTCATTGATATACCGCCCCCAAGAAATAATCTGTGTTGGAAAACAAGATAGTAATAAGTCAGACAGGAAAGTAGCCTCCCACCACCCCATTGTGAGATTAGCATAAGTTGGTGCAAAGGTACTTCCCATCGCAGTCCCCCTCACTTGCCGATAGAAGGACCCCTAAAAAAAAAACATTGTTGTATGGGCAGAATGAAAGCATATCCAAAATCATAGAACTATGTCCAAGATAGTTGAGAGAGCGGGTTCCAAATAATATTTGCATGCATTAATACCAACAGTATGACTAATAGATGTGTATAAAGAAACGGCATCTAATGTGGCCAAAAGCAAACCTTCCTCCCTAGGTGTATTAGTAACATGTTGTAAAAAATCCATAGTATCCCTCAGGTAGGGTGGTAACACTGATACAAATGGAAAAAGTGTTTCATCAATAAATTGGGCCAGATGTTCCAATGGTGAGCCACATAAATTAACAATAGGCTTACCCGGGGGATAATTAAGGTATTTATGTGTTTTAGGCAGAAAGTAAATAGTAGGTTTAGTATAGCATGCAGGCGTGAGGAATTTGATCAGATCATCCTCCAATAACTCTTCACTCGTCCACTTGGTACATAAAGCAATCAAATCTGTCCTGATTTCTTCAGAGGGATCCTTCAGCAATTTAATGCAGCACTGACGATCATGTAATTGCCGGTTAGCCTCTGCTACATATTTTGTTCTATACTGAATGACAATATTAGAGCCTTTGTCGGCTGGTATGATGACGATATTAGATAACTGCTGGAGTTCACTCATGGCCTGGCATTGAGCAATCGTAAGATTCTGCTGGGTTGTACTGGTTTTTTGACAAAGTCTTCTCGATCATTAATGCAAAGGTCGTGAAATGCCTCGATACATCCTCCAACTGGAAATTGAGGGTTGAATCTTGATTTATTTTTAAGTTTAGTCCGTATATCCCAATTGGGATTAATGTCACAATCAAAGAAATCAACATTTGTAGGATCGTATTTGTCATCATCGAGGCATGCGAGATCCGGGAGTGATGGAATATCCGAGATTATAAGATCAGTACCACCAGTGCGTGGTGCAGGATGCTTGGTAGTGATAACAATGTTGGCAAAGAATTTCTTGAGCTTAATTTTACGTAGAAACTTGTCAAAATCTATGCGTACTTGTACATAGTCATAATTCATGGTAGGACAGAAATTAAGACCCGCAGACAAGAGCGAGGTCTGAGATTTAGTGAGGACATGGGACGAAATATTGATAATTTGGCAGGTCTTCATATTGTCTGTTATTGATTTTTGACACCAGAGCGTATTGATCTGCCCTGTTGTTGCCCCTTTAGACCGGTTCCCACGTCGGCCTCGGTGGATGACTTTGTTGCCTGTGATTTCTGTCCTCTTCCTCTTCCTTTTGGTTTGCCGCGATCCCTGCCTCTTTTTTGATTTTTCCCATCCAGACACAGAAGTCGCATTTTGTCTAAAAAATTCATTTTAGGCATGGGCTCATCGGTCTCAGATGCAGTGATGTCTGACTCAGATGTGGCCGCGGCTAAATCTCCAGATTGAACAGATGCTTACTGTACAGCATTAGTTTTACGAAGAGAGTCAAAATGTTTAGCAAAAGTAAAATCGCGACCCATCTCATAGTCTGTTTTATCTCTGAGGAATTTCTATGTTTTCGCTGTTTAATATCATCTTTGTAAGAAATTAGAGCTTCATCGATTTTCACACGTAATTGTTTGCCTTCCTCTGTTATAGGAACTTTAATAGGTTCAGACTCAACTTTGCCAAATCTTTGAGTGCTTGTTCGCAGTCCAATTTAGCATACTTTACCAACATTTTCAAAAATCTGGCAGAACAGTCCTTACTTGCTTCACCCCATTCCTGGAGCATCAGCGGATCTTGGTCCTCAAAAGAGGGAGTAGTCATAATACGTAGACCCTGTGGTATTCTACCAATGTCCAAATAGTTTTGAAGGGAATGCTCCTCCCACCACTTTGATAGTTCCTTTCTTCGAAGCCTCTCAAATTCCCTCAGTAAAGTCACTTCCCTGCTAACATTAATGTTAGCCTTTTTATTAGCCTCAATAGTGGACAATGTGACTATAGGTTCCTGTTGTTCACAAAATGAATCCTTATCTTGAAGTGGCCAGGCTGCTACCCAGGCGTCCTGCATGTTTGTCATATTATGGCTGCTATAATAAAGATTTCACAATAATGTAGTCGAGCTGCAAAAGGCCAAAAGCGGAGTACCGTCTTGTAATTCTAAAGGCGGTTACCAAAGGACCAGAAAGCTGGTGCGGAAGGGGATCCAGAATGCAGTAAATACACGTGTAACAAAGGGTAGATAAGAGCAGACTGAAAACACACACCTACCTTGTGACGGTCACTTGTGCGTCCTCCGGGACACATAAAATCGCCAGCCGGTAAGTTGGGTTCAGCTGCAGTCTCCCATGCGTGCGGTGGATCCCGATTCTATCGGCAGTGTGATCTGCCACCAGCGGCAGCGGTCTTATTCATGAAGCGAAAAATGAAATAGGACGCGCACATAATGACAGTTCCGGTGCTGATTCAAACACGGAACGCTCCGTGTTAAACAAAATTCAAAAAGGAAGAGGAAACGGTGAACCGCACTCCAGCGGGCCAAGGCACCAATGTCATATTCCAAAGTCCGGACAAAACACGAAGGACACAATGTTAAAATTACTAGTGTCTTTAATGTTAGAAAAATAAAAGATGCGTCGTACAAGGCAATGTAAGCAGCAACAACATAGAAACAAACAAAAGCAGGACGCCGTGGTGTAGCAGCCTGCAGACAACGTCTTTCACGCTACACTGAGCGCTTGATCACATCGGGGGAAGAAAGTTTAACAGATACAAATGCACATGTAGAAAGCAGTCCTCTGACTATGTCAGCGACATCAACAAACTAAGGCTACATGAGGAAACAAGAGCGGCTATATTGGAAGGGAGTCGGAATGCATAAAAACTCATAGTGCCAATAATAAAAGCACTAAGCCAACCCCTCATGAAAATAACAATATATATACACTGATAACACTTGCACCCATGGTGGTGCATGCTGCTTCTAAAACTGAGTCTGTGCTGTTGAAATCCTCACCAGAGTGGCTTTCTCAGTGACTAATGCACAGATGTCTATGTGGGAGGGCAGGGGCTATCTAAATGGTACATGGTGCAACCCTTGGTTTTTAGAACTATGCATTGATTGCATTCATTGTTTATTTATGAGGTGTGTTTGTTTAGTGCTTTCTTGATTGCAGTTTTAAGCACATGTGATGGTTTATTGAAGACTGAGAGGCGAGCTGTGCGATCTTTGAGTCAAGCAACATGATAATATTGTACCTTATCGTGTGTATCATTTATTTACAGAACCTCTGAAGTTAACAAGGCGGGTGAACTAAATCCCCCGAAATGGTTGCGTCAGCAATGAATACTGCATGAGTTCCACATTAGCTGCAAATGTAGTGTTACTCCACCTAATTGGTAATGTGTTACTACTCAGCTGGAAAAATAGTGCACCGTTCAGTTACTAAATTATGAAACACTTCGCTCACTGATTATCACCTCTCTCCTAATTATTAACAGAGAAATGAAGCTGAAGATGCGCTCGCCTGTGACTGGAGGGTTAGAGAGCAAGAGCAAAGCCTGAGACACAAGCACTGAGATGCTTTGCAATAAACTGGTGGAAGGTTACTTGTGCACCCTAGTTTGCGAAACATATGTTCAGAAGCTTAGTGAGTGAGGGCTTATACAAAATATCCGATGCATATATTTCTACTTGTAAATAAAACCTATGTGGCAAATATCCCTTGTGAACTCCTCGGCAGCCCCTTCCTGCGCAGAAAAGATGGATGCTTGTATGATCTTCCTTAGGAATGCCAGGCATCAATGGCAGTGGTGGACAAAATGGCCGACTTTCTTATCATGGACAAAATGGCAGATTGGGAGAAAAATACACTGCATCCACCGTTTAGTTTTTGGTGTGACATCAAGGATTTGGCTTTTTAGGTAATCAACATGTAACCCTTTGTAATTTTTGCTATAGGTGTCAACAATTTCGGCAATTACGAGTTGTGAAACATGTCAGCGTCTTAACTGGCCGAAAGGTTAGCACACCTGAGGGAAGAAGGGGCCAGAAAAGTGTGTCACCTGATTTGGTGGAATCATGAGGATTTGTGACTACTAGCTTATGATAAAAAATCAATAATCAACAATCACGGTGTGATGCGATGATGTAGGACTGGTTCTATGTGATTGTTTTATTCAAGGCATGTTTTACTGAAACTTTCTTACCGGAAAAATACTGATGATTTATAATATTTATATTTGAGGGGTTCATCTTCTGGGTCTGCTGTTCCGCCATGTTCCCATGTTTTTAATTTAACCCCTTAACCACCCATATATATATATATATATATATATATATATATATATATATATATATATATATATGCATGCACATTACACGGCCCGCGGTAGCAGCCATGTAGTTATGGTGAAGTTGCTAAACCGATAGGAAGACCACTTTCTGGGTGGCTTATATCTTTGCTCCCCGTGGACGAATTTGGCTAAAAATTGGACAAAAAAAGTATATGGGGCCCACAGAATTTTTTGGGGAAAGATGGGTGAGGTTTTGTGTAGGGGGTCAAAGTTATAGGGGGGGGGCCCAAACATTTTTTTTCCATAGACTGAATGGGCAAAAACCTTTTGCACGCCTACAGGCCGAACGGCTGGACGGATTTTAATCAGATTTGCGGCAGGAGCGGGGGCTTGATTCCGAAAGCGTGCTTTTGTGTGTTTGGTGGAAATACAACTAGTACTTTTGTTGCAAAGAACTGAAATGTATGACTGAAAACATTTGTGATATCTGGCTCTGCTGAGCCGACCCATTTCCCTGTTCGCTCTGCGCCGCGACAACATTCTCATTGGCTTGCAGTTTGCCGTGATGTCGGCAAACATTGGACACAGCCAGTAGTTGGCTGGAGGGAAACGTGCAGTGCGTCAACATTTTTGGGAAATGCCGCCATGGTGTATCGGAGGACAGTGAGGCGATGGAAGGGCCTGGAAAACATACTTTATGCCATGTGGTGGTGGGAAGAAGGGATGGAAAGGGTCGGGGAGTGACAAGTGGTTCATCTGATATATCTCATTAGGTGGTGAAGACAGTGGTGTGCCCGCGGTATCCGAGCATATACTCCAATTCACGGCTACCTCCACGGGCCATACCTTGTGTGGTGAATGCAGGCAGCCTGCGTTACGGAACGATGCGGCAACCTCTTTACATGGTGACTGATGACAGATCAATGGCAGAAGGGGAGTGCATTGCACATGACATGAACCTTTTAACATACAGTGTACTATGGAGTGTTGCATGCGGTAAGGCCGTAGGCCCTTCAATGTATGGGTGGAGGCCTTGCACCGACAAATATGTGCCCTGGTTGCAAGTAGGTTTCACATTGCCTTGTGTGTGTGGTTTGTCAACACTGTATACACTGTTGGTTCCATGGGTGTGCAGATTGTTAGCACATCCTACAGTGTGTAGTCCAGGGCTGGACCTGATGGAGTGAACAGTCCTGCAGTGTGTCCACTGGGTGCAGTGTTGAAGTACTGTGTGCATAGAAGTGAATAGGGTTGAATTGCATATTTTATCGACTTCGGTACTGTCCATTGAGCGGAGTGCAGACTACTGTAATGCACCATGATGTATTGGTTTTGTGCACCCATTAGAGTGCTGGGAGCAGGGCCACTGTTGTGAGGATTTTGTGGTTCGGTTGGCAGTAATAGAATGTTATGTGAATAGATGTGGGTAGGGGTGCCGGACCCTGTGGTGTGTTTGCGGAGTCTTGCATCGCTGTATTATGGTGCGGGGGTTGGGTAGAAGTGTTGCTGCCTATGTTATGTTTGTGGATTGTAGTACCTGTCCACATGTTTGCCTGCATGGCTCTGTTATGTTGTGCTGGGTGTGAGCAAGGTGTACACTGTTGGGTGCATGGCAAAAGGCCATAGGCCGTAGGTGGAGCACCCAAGAGCCTAGGCCTTCACCACAGCCACCACAACATAATGCAGCCATGCAGTTTTACCTCTGCATCTCTCCGAGGGTGGTGACCTTCAAAGAATGGTTGTGGAGGACATTTTAGATGTGGTTAAACAGCAGAAGTAATCTGATATGCGCACATTACCATATGGTGTAGGTTATTGCACATGTTGCACATTAGGGAGCCACATTTGATCATTTGCATTTGCTATGGTTTGCCCTTTATACCACCCTTCCTATGGTACGGTTAGAGATTGTGGTACGTGGCCACATGTTCGCAATCATGGCTCGATTATGTTGTGGTGGGTGTGGGCAAGGCCTACACTCTTGGGTGCAGGGCCAAAGGCTGTAGGCCATAGGCCATGCACCCAAGAGCATAGGCCTTGACGATAGCCACCACAACATAATGCAGCCATGCAGGTTTAACTCTGCATCTCTCCGATGGTTGTGACCTTTAAAGAATGGTTGTGGAGGACATTTTAGACTTGGTAGAACACCCAACTTGAGGTGCTATGCGTACATAACCATATGGTGTAGGTCATTGCACATGTTGCACATTAGGGAGCCACATGTAAGCATTTGCGTTTGCTATGATGTGCCCCTTATACGACCCTTGCTGTTGGAAATGCTTTAAGATATTCTGCCATGAAAGGAAGTCCTCTGAAACACACATTTAAAATATGGAAAATGTACACAGCCACCCACATACCGTTCACCACACCCAAAGCAGCATCATGCAGCCATGCATGCAACCATGTGGCCAGGGTGAAAGTTGGCAGGCTCAATTGCAGCTGGGAAGTGCATTGCAGATGAAATGAGCATGTAAATATAGGGTGTACTATGGTGTGTTGTGTGTTGAGGCCCTAGCATCTTGGATGCATGGCTGGAGCCCTTGCACCGACAACTATGTGGCCTGCTTGTAAGTCATTTTGCCATTGTTGCGTTCTGTGTGTGGTTTGTGAGCATTGCATACATTTCTGGTTCCATGGTTGTGGTGATTGTTAGCACATCCTACAGTTTTTAGTCCATGGCTAGAGCTTATGGCATGACCACTCCTGCAGTGTGTCCACTGAGTGCTGTGTTCAAATACTGTGTGTACAGAAGTGGATAGGGTTGAACTGGATATTTTATGTTCTTCGGTAGTGTGCATTGCACAGATTACTGACTACTGTACTCCACTTTGAAGTATTGGTTCTTTGCACATACTGGAGGGCAGGGAGGAAAACAAATACTTCTACATGTACTTAGTGGTGGTGGGTGCCGCTCTGGGTGAATCTGGAAGCTGAAAGTGTGGATACTTTTGGCAAACTTGTAACTGGAGGTGGTTTGAAAGCACACAAGACGTGTACTGTGTGTGAGTAACTATATATATGAAGTGCTGTTCAGAAATGATAGTGTTCAATGTAGAGGTCTTGGATGTGATTGCTGCATGTCTGTGTGACTATTTGATAGTACCTAATGATGGAGAGCTGCAAAATCAAATGTGGAAAGGGAAGAAGGCCTGTCCCTGCTTTACTGGGGCATGGCCCTCGCTGTAGCTGGGAGAGCGCATGTGTCACATTCTGCCCTTCTCAGCATGGTGGATATGGAAATGGAACTGTGGGGACTATCCAATCAGATGTCAAGGGTGTGCTTCACAGGAAGGCGCAGTACTATTTTTTCCAGTAGTGAGGTTGGCAGAGATGGAGTGCCGCAGAGTACTGATCGTGAGTGATACCTTTGTGCAAGATCTGCACAGGTATGCCGTGCAAAGAGGCATTGCTGTTAATTTTGATTTGGAAGGATTGGAGGCTTTCTGGGGCACTGTCTGTGAGTGCAGTTTCGGCAGTATGGTTGACCTTTGCAGATGTGTGGCCTCTCTCGGTACTGTTGATGTTGTTGCGGTGCATTTTGGAGGTCAACATTTTGGGTACATGTCGTGTGGACGTTTGCTCTGTCACCTGAAGAATTTGATGAAAGCAGTAATGCAGATTTTTCCCACTGCCAAGGTTGTTTTCTCAAGCATGCCACCGAGAGGAGCATGGGACCATGCCAGTGTAATTTGTCCCCAGTCAGATGTCAGAAGGTGTCTTATAAACAGAAGCACGTGTCAGTTCATGTGCAGTGTCGGGATGTTCTCCACCAACTATGACATCATGGATGAGCAAAATTTGCACTGGTTCCATGCAAATGGCATTTCTTTGACCACCATTGGCAATGCTGTGTTGTTTTACACTGTTGAAGAGAATCCTGTAAAAATGTAAGGAGGAAAAGGAAACAGAAACTGAGATAAAGAGCAAAAACAAACAAGGTTCTGTGTAAGCACGTAAAAAAAAGGTTCTTAAATCCCCTACCCTGGTTGAAATGTATTCCCCCACTCCTGGCAATGTGGATGAATCTGGATGCAGAAGTCTTGCATAGTGTTAGTGAACTTTGTACTTGAGGCGCTTTCGATTCAGACGACACTTGCAGTCTGAATGTGTAATGGTACATATGAAGTGTTGTACAGGATTTACAGTGTTAGATGCTGATGTCTTGCCTGTGGCTGCGTGTGTGACTGTGTGTGACTGTTTAAGAATACCCAATGAGCTAGTGCTGGACAAAAAATAGTGGCAAGGGAAGAAGGACTGCTCCTGCTTCACGGAGGCACGGCCCTCACAGTACTTGGGGAAGTACACATGCCACAGTCTGCGCTTCTCATCATGTGGGCCAATGGAAATGGGCCTTAGGGGATTATCCAATCAGGTACTTATGGTGTGGTTAACAGGAAGGGGTGGTAATGCTATTTTTCATTACAATGCGCAGGAAAGACACGTTGATGGCAATTTCAGTTTATAAGGAGTGGATGCATTGTGGTGTGCTGCCCATGTCTGCAGTTTCAGCATTATGCTTGACCTTTGCAGACATATGGCCAGTTCCACTACAGTGCACGTTGACGTTGTGCATTATGACGGCATGCATTTGGGTTACATGGCTCGTTCACGTTTGTTCCATCAACTGAAGAGGTTGATGAAGACACTGAAGAGGCTTTTTCCCACTGCCAAGGTGGTTTTCTGTGCCATACCTCCAAAAAGAGTATGGTACTATCCTAATCTAAGTTGTTCCCAGACAGAGGCTGGAAGGGTTCTCATCAACAGAAGCATCTGTGATTTGTTTGTCCGCTCGTGGGATGTTCTTCTGCAACATGACAACATTCATTCCCGAAATGTGGTGTGTTTCCATGCAAATGACATTTCTTTGTCCAGCATTGGTGATGCTCTTTTGTTTGCCCATATACAGGAGGTGTTAAAATGTTTACTGAAGAATGTGAGGAGGAGAAGAAAACAGAAAACCCTGAAAAAAACGAAAATACATGTGTTTCTCTAGAAGCATCTAAAACATTTTTTTTTAAAAGGATCTTTTCAGAGCCACCACTGAAGACGGAATCCCATACCCTGGCTGCAATTTATTCCCCCATGCCCGCCACATCCAGGGATTTTGAGGATGGCAGGCATGGAAATGGGACTGTGGAGGCTAAGGGATTGCAAAATAACATTTCTTGGTGTTGTGTCTACGCAGAGGAATGTTGTTCAGAACTGATAGTGTTACATGGAGAGCTCTTTACTGTGGTGGTGGATGCATGTGTGACTATTTATCAGTTCCAAATGAGGGGGTGCTGGAAAGAAGATGGTGGAATGGGAATAAGGGCTGTTCTGCTTTACTGGGGCACGGCTCTCGCGGTATTTGGGAAAGTGCACGTGCCACATACTACCATTGTCAGCATGCTGCCCATGGGAATGTGATATTGGGGATTATCGTTACTGAGGGTGTGGTTCACAGGAAGGGGCGTTAATACTTCTCTCCATTTCTGTGCACATTGCGCCAGGCTGACATGGGTTCCATTACTTGCACAGGTAATGTAGCATAGCAGAAATTGTTCCAAACTCGCTTACAGCTATGTGGGCCACAACTCTGCTATGAAAAGTTACAAACAGAATGCAGAGTATTTCTTGGGTTTGACCGTTTGTAGGGCTGCTGCAGAGACCTTGCAACCAGTAAAGAGGCCTACATAGTTGAACCAAATACGTACATGTGCAATGGCACCTTGTGGGGAGTTTCTAAGCATGTAATTTCCAATAACACATTGTAGATGGCAGAACAATCCACTTTTCCACTGTTCGAGGGTCCGGATTGCGTCTGTAACATAAGGGACCACGCGCAGCGTGGGTGCGGTCCCATGCTGATATTGCGCATGTTCTTGATTGAAATGGCTGTCGGCGGGACGGAATTCTTTGTGTGCATGTGCATAGGAATTCTTTGTGTGCATGTCCTAGTGTGAGACACGTGCGCCGATCATTTTGGGACACGCTGCGTCTTTGTAGGGTATAGTAGGTGGGATGTTTATGTTTACAGCTACCTGTAGGACATGGGTGGGCGCCTCAAAATACTTAAAGTTTGTCACAAGTTTCTTTGCATATGCTGGACAGGGGTGGTGTTACCAGGAGATAGAGGTAGAGATACACATGCATGTACTTGTGCAACGGACAAACGTCCACTCCCACAACGAGTTATAGCAGGTTTTCAAGGTGCGGACTTGCGGTTCCTACTGCCGTGGTATGGATGTCTCCATTGTGATTGCAGATAGGCCAGACAGGTGCAGTGTCAGTAGGACACCTGCCTTTTGCTTAATTGTAGTCATTCCCACCATTATTGTGCGGTTCTGGTCATAACGGCATTTTAAAACCAAAGGAAAAGCCAAATACACACTCAGCAACAACGTACATATTAACGTTTACTTCCACACATTCATACATACCATTAGGAAAGGGAGGGGGTAGCAGAAGTGGATACTTAAAGTGGGGAATTGGGGATTTGCACAAGCTGGTCGTGAGGGGAGGAAGGTATTGAGGTATCAATGCAACCTCTCCAATCCCACAGATTTTGAGGAGATGGCGAGCTGTGAAATGGGGAAGGGGTACACGTACAGGTCGGGCAGTGGTATTTTATTTTTACCATAATATGTCCTTGTACGTCATCTTTTAAGGCGGCAAAATTGTTCACAAATTCTTTCATTTTGGATTCCAGGCTGTCCAGTTTGCTATTGACAGAGTTTATTTCCTTTCCTGTGCCTGTATGCTGTTGTGGAAGGGGTGCCATTTGTGCTAACTTGCTTTCCTTTACAATATGTTCTCTTAAAGAAAAAAAAAATCTGTTATGTGTACAAGAAGCAATAGATATTATATATTTTACGTTTCCAACTGTGGTGCGTACCAATGGGGTTACTATCGTAAGTCGTTGCATCATGAGGGACATTTTCTTCCAACGACTCTAGGGTGCTTGCCATTGCTACGTAAAAAAAAAAAAAATGTTATGCTTGTCAACTATTGTATACTGCACCACCTGTGCAATTATCAGACAAACTTCAGTGTGCTTACTATGTTGTAATGACATTCTGGTCTTAGTACATTCCAGTCCTTACTCTGCCCATTCGTTCTTTGTTACCATGTAAAGTAGCAGTGTCATAAGATTGTTGAAGGCAGACGTTACTTCTCTTGTTGGTGCATTCCGTTATGGTGTGCTCCCTATGCTTTTGTGCTGTTTATTTCATAAGTACACAGTTTGCAGACTTCCTCTATTTTCCCTTGCAAATCATGTACATGGTGCTGTTTCTATATGTTCTTTGTATTTGCTGAATGGTACCACTACGTAAGAGAGCCCCTGCATTTCTGAGCAGGTTGGATGCCAATCAAGGTCCGCTACCAGATCCATAGTCCTCAACTGCTGTGCGTGTTAACATGCTGCTAGCAGGTTCAGTATGTTTTACAGTACAACTTTACAAACTTAGGGTATCCTGGTAAAAACATATGAAATTCAGTGAAAAAACGTTTTTAAAGGGACTTTATGGTTAGATTGCACTCGTAAAAACCTATGAAATTCAATGGAAATACACTGTTACATGGACATTATGGTTAAAGGTAAAACCGAAACCCCCCAGAAATTCGCCAGTAAGCTAAGCAACCATAACTCATGCTACTACTGTGCGCTGCAAGGACTAAAACCCATGAAATCAAAGATGGCCTCCCCAAGGGATTGTCATTGTAATGTTGGCAGAAAACTAACAGAGATCATTGGGAGAACTATCATGACAGAAATAGTAATTTAGCCAATCCATTGCTATAAACACCATTGCATTACAGAGTTCTTTCCAATACATTAACCACCTCATGTAGAAATGTAGGCATTGTCTGCAGCATGCATCATAGAGGTGCAATATTCAAAATCTTCCTATGTTTGAAAGTAAAATGATGATTGCTTTTGTTTCAGAGTTTTTTTGTGCAGTGAAACATGTAATAAGTCGCTAAGCATGCTTCACTTATTACATAATTGTACTAATATACACAAAACATAAAGAGACCATGACGCATACAAATATGAGCATATACAGGGAAAGTAAAGTAAGCAAAAAAGTAGCAGTACTACCGGAAAGTGTTCATAAACTAACTGATTATCTTCATGCACAGAAAAGATTGCTGTTTTTCATGCTGCCTTCTTCCCCTATGTATATGTATCATATGATGTGCCTGAACCCTATGGAAAATAGTGTAAGAACACATGAGAAGGGTAAGGTATGCAAACGTAGTACCTTTTGCAATGTTACTTGCTAACTGTCGGTGAAGAAAACCACCTGACCTAGGTATGTCAGTGAACAAAAAAAGAGGGAGCCAGACATGTGGTGTCATCAGTGATGTCGTCAATGACATTTGTGATGTCATCTTTGTGAAGGGTGTTAGTCCTTGCAGTGCACAGTGCAGAGTGGTAGCGTGAGTTATGGTTGCTTAGCTTACAATAACTGGGGAATTTCTGTTTTTTTTTTATTTAACCTGTAACCATAACGTCCCTATAACAACGTATTTCCATTGAATTTCATAGGTTTTACCAAGTGCAACTTAACCTTAACATCCCTTTAGCAATGTTTTTTTCACTGAATATATATATATATATATATATATATATATATATATATATATATATATATATATACATTTTAAAAAAATGTGGTATTTTTTCAGTAAAAACGTTTCAGTAAAACATGCCTCGATGAAAAAATCCTCAGTAAAATCCCTGGATAGCGTAGGACTTTGATCAATACCATTGTTGCTGCTTCAATAAGTGCATTACCACAGTCTCCTGACAGAAGTCCTTTGTTAGGACATGTCCAGTCACCAAGGCATCCCTGTGCAGCACATCAGTGAGAGCATGTTCGGGTGGGGAAATCTGACGGTGCTGTTGTAGGGCACAGACATTGAGAAATGTGGGCTGCATCTAAGTTTCCGAAGGAACAATGAGACTGCAAGGGAATCCGGGAAGCCAAGAATGGATAATCCTGCAGATAATGCTTGACACGCAAAGTGGGTAATAGAAGCACCCGCCATGGACCATCTCAACCACTTAGTGGGACCAGAGCTGTGAACGAAGCTAGCACGTAGCCGAAGGAAACCCTGAGATCCTGGCAGAGGAACTGGATGAACTCCACAAAAAGGAAGGTGTGATTTTCCCCTGCCAGTGCTCTGAGGACAGGGTCTTTCAGTTGCCTAGAAATCCAAAAGAGCCCAGCAGTCCCCAGTAAGCCTGCTAACATTCAAAACCCCCTCCTACCCCAAAGACCTCTATGCCTAAGACCCTTCCCATCCAGATCTTTTTCTATGAGCAGACAACCACAGCAAACAAGGCTTATGGAGAGGGCTCTGTGCTCTGGATCGCTTGAACAAAGTGTTGCCCATTATTCATTCTACCCTAGAAACACAAACATGCGATGGCTATGAAAGACCACTTAGGAACTTAGTGTTGTGGAGCCCTTGAATGCTAGTGAGCCAACAGCAGTCTTACCCACATACCCCCCTAAGACAACATTCTTGAATTAGTAAGAAATTATATCCACACCAAATAGACGTTTACATATACTATGAACCTGTGCCTCTATCATTCTTCTCTTCATGCGTTAGTGACACATACCCCACCCCCCTCTGGCACCTCTCCGTAATGTTTGCTACATAGATCTGCCATTCCGACAGCTGCTTCAAGTCTGGATGTGGTCAGCTTCTCATTTTGTAGCTGTCATTTCTCCTAATCTAGAACTCACACATTTCACTTGTGCTTTTGGCAATGGCCTGTAGTCTGTGTAAATTCAGAGAAAGCAAGGATTCACTGTTGCAGTCAGAAGATCTTGTCCACAAAGGTAGCATCTCCACTTTGTTGGGTTATGCATGGAGTCCTGGGTACCTCTGCACTAAGACACCGGAGGCCCTCATCATCAGCTCAAAATTCTTGTCAAAAACAGCACCAAGGAAACATCCTCAAAGGGTCCCTGTGGGGATGAAAGTCCTCCAGCTCTTCCAAAAGGGCTGTTGTGTTGTAGCAGCATCCATTGCTTCATATACGGTCATCCCGTTGAAGGTAGTTGACAATCCAAGGGTCACATAGGCAGAGACTCAAACAGGGAGGAGATATGTCACCCGGGTTTCTTTTTTCTGTACATGGCCATCGTGAAGCAAGAATGGCCATCCCAGCCTCTATCTATGGGAATTGCTGTGGTTTTTCAACTGTTTGGTTAGTTTTCTGAAGGTTGTTCAAGCATAGCATGTACTTGCCATCAACTTGTATTCAGTCTTGTTTTTGGACGAATTGTGTGGAGGGCATACAAGAAAAATCGCTAGGAGAGAGGGAATTCTCAATAGTTGAAAACTTAAAATATTTAGCTTTAAATGGGTTGTCCAACTCGGGGCCTCGACGGCCAGAATCCTGATGGGTTTTCAGGGTATCCCTCATTAAAATTCATGAGCAAACATTTGCATACATTTAGAATCATTGTATTCAAATTTAGCTCATGAATATTAACGAGGGTGAACTCAGGGGGGTCATTAAATCAGTAACAGGTCATACTCAGGATGGAATGCAGAATAACTCTTACACCAACCGACTCAGGAAGTTGGCAAAAAGTATCTCCTAACTGTTTTTTCAATTGTCTAAAATGGAGTTACAACAGACATCAAAAGACATCGCAGAGCATTATCTCTCATGAGAACTCAAAGAATTTTATTCAAAAGTATACTTTTATAGCATAAAACTCATCATACGTGGCGTCATACGTGGCAAACTAAGAAAAACCTACAGGGGGTTGTGGATGGCTTAAGGGGAACATCTAAGAATACTTTCTATATAGGGATGGGTTGTGATTGAGTCTCTACAGTCAGGTGGACAACTTATGCCCACCCCTAGTACAAGTCATCTTCAACAATTATTAAATACACAGTATATCATTTGCTCTCAAACTATAAGTACCTACATTGTTCGGCCCTTTATAATTGGTTGGCACGCTTGTACCCTTCTGGAACATTCGGCTCACTAGCAGCACATAAACTGGTACCCCAGGCTTCTGTGGATGGACTTGACCCTGTCTCCCCACCCAATTAGCCCAACAACTCTCAATGCTCATGCCGTCTGCCATTCAGATAGTCTTTGAACTTGTTTTTGCAAATTATCCTCACTCCTGAGAATAAAAGGGAGTATAGGCACACTCTTATTATAGTTCAGGTCTGCATGCCCAACTCCTATTTCCACCCTTGAATCATGTGACAGGAAACCCTATTTCGGCCTGTTCTGCAGCATTTAATTGTCTTGAATTAATAAACCTGGCATTCGTGGTGTTCTTTCTTGCACCTTAACAAGGGCAGAATCGGCTTGTCATGTTCACTGTTCTTTACGGATAGATAAGCCGTTCTTGGCTGCTCGATCCTTTGACTCCAGGCCAGACAGCTATTTCAGTTCTTTCCTCGATCTTCAGCTGCTTTCTTGGTGCGACACAGCCCTCCAATCTGTAGGGTATTTTGTGGAGATTTGGGACCTGACGGTATTTTATTACCGCCGAAAAATAACTTAGCAATAATCACTCTTTGTATTCAGATTTGGCCATGTGCAACAATAATACAATGGACATGCATTATTTCAGCACCCAGACCTGCATATTTGGTATACGTGGTTGGTGGTATTTTGGTGAGCATAATTCCCTTGTTTTATTTGTGGCCCCAATGTCCAGAATCCCTTATCTTTGCTTAGATTTTTCGTGTGATCACTAGAGAGACCTCAGACCTACATTTTAGGAATACCACATTTTTCAGTGATAGTGTTGGTGTGCCACCATGGGCGAACTCACTGACTTATTTACGACAGAGAGCTATATATGGTAGTCTTGTGGTAATTTCCACTACCTTATATACGGTAGGGAGCTATGTTCAGAGAGTCTCTCTTCCCGTTGGCTCATGTACCTCCAACGAGCTATGCTACAGTCACTCACAATTATTCATACTGATTCTGACATGCACACATCTGTCTTAAAATGACCATTGCACTGTTTAAAAATCTCCCCACATCATCGGCATTGTAATGGTAAATAGTAAATACCCCACCCGTCTGTTTTCAAATATTTTTCTGTATTATAAAAGTTGCATTTAAACACGATCTCATTCTTTACAGAAATAAATAAAATGGTACAGTAAAAGCATTGTCTAGGACACACTGCAAAGAGAGTGGCGGAGAACAGAACTCAAATTGCAACATTGGTATTTGATTAAGACACGCACAGGAATCCCCTTTCCTACACTGACTGCATATTTCGTGCACACACGGCTCCCACGCTTATGTAATTACCTTATCTGTTCAGAGTTTTCTTCAGTTGTTTTCCTTCGGAATGTGGTTCCCTTGAAGATTAACCCCAGTAAAAGGATCGCCTTTCCTTTTCAAACCGGGGTCATTGCCTGGAATTCTTAGCTTTTGCAGATAGGAATGCCTCCAACCAGGAAAAGGTCTTCCTCCCAGCTCTGCCAAATCTTGACTGTAGCAGGACGCAGGAATCTGCATTCAGTCAGGAGTCCCACAGTCAGGTCTTCTCCCCAGTAGTGCAGAAAAATGTCTGCCTGTCTTTTTCCCCGATACTGCCCACTAAAACTTTCATCTCAGCCCTCTGGATGACGTGTCCCAATGAAATCCATCATCTCTCATCCTCCTACTCTCAACAATAGCTTCGCTTATACATTTGCAATTGTTGCAAATCTGACTTCCTTCTTCCTGCAGTTACTGTGCACAAAAACACGGAGGAGCAGGCAGAGAAGAGAAGAAAAAAAAATCTGCACACACATTTAAATGGCTTTCAGAGTATGCCTAATTCTGCAGTGGAGAACACATTTTATTAGTGGGTTATGTTAAATAAGGTTTTATTAGTCAGGTTAATGGTTAATAGGTTAGCTATTAATTTTCAAATGTGTCTCTCACACCATAGGCATTTCAGGTGAAAAATAGTGTGCATTTTTAAATGAGCACGTGTGCTTTTAACTGTAAAAATAGATTTGCATCTTATATGTTAAAATCGTTTTTGACTGAATAGCCTGTCTTTCCTTGTTAATCTGGTAACCCATATAGCAATGCACCGCACCCTTGTGGTGGTGCTGCGAAAAAAAAATTGCTACCTGTGCAGTAGTGCTGTACTCTGTGCTGTTTGCTACCTGTGTAGTAGTGCTGTACTCTGTGCTGTTTGCTACCTGTGCAGTAGTGCTGTACTCTGTACTGTAACACGCCAAATATCCTTACAAATCCTTCTTTCTCTATGGGTCTAAGCTTACTAAATGTGTGACATGGATGTCCAGATTCCATATAATTGCTGCACCGTCTGCAGTCCATTCACTACATATAGCTAGCCTTTCAAATCGCTTAGGCTACTTGCATTACTGCATCTGCTGCATCTGTACACTTATAAAATGGCTTGCATTTTCTGCAGTGCTCTTCACACGTGCACTCTTCATTCCGCATATGAAAGCTTACTCAATTCTTTATTTCATCATCAGATTTTATGGGGTCCATACATTCCCTTCTTCAACCACTCTTCTCAGTGCGACACGCTAGCTTCTTGTGACGTCACCAACTTCTCTTTCTTTCATCTTCATATTCCTTCAGGGATCTCCTCCAAGAGATTGTCATCTCTACAGGAATACATCATATAGGGTCTTCTTAATGGATATCTTTTCTCGAAGACTCCCTGTGGAATAGGCACCATTATTGATGTCGTGCATGTCACGATTTCTGGCTTCCAGCATATAGGAATGATGGGGCGGGACTTCCTGCAGGGGCATTCAGCTGCTCCTCTACAAGGGGTATCCTGAAAACCCAGTATGGATCCGGCCCTTTAGGCCTGGATTTGAACAACTCTAAATGGACTTGTTAGGGAGGAAAGATCACTCTTGTCCCTTGATAGAGGGCATGAGTGCATAGAAGAATGGTATTTCAGAACAAGGATAATTTCACAGTGGGAAGGCAGGCGTAAGGGCTGAAGGAATGCTGTTAGTCCAAGCTATGGACATTCATGTCCTCATGGTGATGGGGTTGCTGTTCTTTTTAGAGAGTGGTGTGTTTAGGAGTCCAGTGCTTAGTGATTGTGGAGCCTCCAAGTATGATTCCTTGACTACAGCATTGAGAGAAATGTTCTGTAATACCATAGGATACCCAATCCATATAAGAGCATTCTGTGAAGGATGCTAATATTATAATTAACATAAAACTTATAATAACAAATCCTCCCTATATATATTGCTCTTTATTGGCCTGCTGGGATCTGAGGGAGGTGTTGTAGTCGAAGAGCTTTGTGTGGGTTCACGTCCCAGAATAGTGTGTGAACTCTGTGCATAGATTCAGGGGCCCAGTCAAAGCTTCATGAGGGTTTAAATGATGGAATATCAAGATATTCTGCAACAACAACAATGTCTGACTCCGATGAATGAAATAGCATGAGGAACAGAAGGTCTTGGGTGCGGAAATAACAGATGCTACTGCAGGGCTGATGACTAATGCCGGTACTGCTCTCGGTGCCATAAGAGCAAAGGGGGCAGGGCCCTATCAAGATTAAAAGCCTTAGCCAAGTTTAGTGAGTAGCAATGGAAAAATAGTAAGGGGTGCTACACACAAGGATCGAGGTCTGTTTTCCTCAGTGTGTGTGCATGTGTGTGTCTGTTAGTCCTGGAAGAATTGTCCACATGCAAACCCCAAAGCATCCAGGTTTCAGGGGAATCGACCAGGTCAAACTTCATACAGACACTTTCGGAACTGTGTCTGAGATCGACCTCATGAGCTGCTCAGGGCCTTAGGCAGCATTCAGGATGACAGGAGGTTTCTGCTGTAGGTTGTAGCTGGCTGGATGCAGGCTCTGGAAGATTAGGGAAGGGATTATGAACTAAAGTTGGAGTAGAAAAGTAAGCAGAAGGATAGTGGAAGTGAGGACACTGAGAATTCCATTTGGGGTGGGTTTTGATTAGGGATGGGCGAGCCTTAAAGTGCTTGACTTAAATGACGCTTTGAACCTTTGAAGAAAAGGGACACATCGCCTTGGGCATTCGAACCTCCATGGAGATGCTTGTGAGCCGTATTGAGATGAGCTGGTACATTTCCGATTCGACTCAAAGCGGTTTGAGCCTATTCCAGCCATAGGTTACTATGCCTCTAATCGGGTTTAAACAGCTGCTTAATATGTCAGGGTTCAAAAACGAAGTTTAAGAAAGGCAAACATTCCGGAATAGGCGGTAGCAGGTGTCAAGTCCGAAATAAAAAAAGTGGAGGGTCTCATTATCATATCAATTTAGTGTGGCATCACCAGAAATTAGCATATCAAGGTGCCCTCTGAAAATGTGGGGTACTCCTGAAAAAAGTGGGGCGACTCCATCCACCCGCGTGTACCCTCGACTTGAGCCCTGGGCGGTAGGATAATGGAGCCCGGAGCCCAGAAGATACATTAGAGATTCCAGATTATATAAGTGCAATAAATTCCAAGGTAAGCGTACTGGTGGGGGGTACATTAAGTTATCTTCCGTTGCTGGAATTCATACCACACGCCACTGCCATTTTCATGGTTTCATGGACCTCTGACAGAATATGCACAAGTGGGGGTTAGGGGCGTTAGGTTTGTGTGGAGAGAGGGAACATGCAAGATAGCTCTGTTGCTGTGTTGATGCATTTCATTCATAAGTACACGGGTGCTGTATGCAGGTCTGTTTCTAGGTGGTCTGTGTCAAAGGCATCGAGTAACATGTGTACAGATGGGAGCCTCGTGTGGCCTTGTTGTTCAGGTCCATTGATGAGGGTGGTGGGATGTAAGTTGCTTGTAGAGTTCTGTTGTTTGGTCTGTAGGGAGGGATTTTAAATCACGGTGTGAGTGTGTGAGTGGCACAGCACATACGCTTCATACTGTGGTAAACCCGCTCTCATTATCTCAGTGCACCAGTGATGCGTAAGGGTGTGCCATTGTTGCCTAAGAGCAAAGGGACAGTGTAAGCACAAGATCACAGAGATGGCGGGGTTGAGCCAGGAACAGAGCAGCTCTCATATTACTAGTGGCCTATCAGCTCCTGGATGCACCTGCACTTTGACTGCTTCGTTTCTTAAGGCACTCACAAATCATACATGTCCATAATACCCTAGAATACATACAAATCCAAATTGGATGGTTGTCGGTATCCTTTTAAAGTGCCAATGGCAGGAAGTTATAACAGGGCAATTAAAGGAAAACAGATAGAATAGAGGATCTGAAGAAATTACATGCATGTTGATGTACTGCTCTGTGAGGGAAGCCACAGACTCAAAAGGCAGGATAGGGCCAGAACTCTGGGCAGTGTGGGAGACCTATGCTTGCAGATCTCCGCCTGGAAAAGTAATTGACATGGGGAAAGCTTCCTGTGTGTGGATCTGGAATAGACGTACGAGCACGGTGCTCTCATGAAACTGACTAAACGGCTGCCAGGAGCTTACTCCGCGGACTCTTATTGGTTCCACAGCTCGTTCGAGGTTAGTGACACTGCAGAAAAAACGGGAAAAGGTCAATGAGCGTTACCGCGAGAGCCTGAAACACTGTACTGAAAACATCACCATGATGGCGCATCGGGGCAAAGTTCAACTCCATTAAAGGTTTCATTTTCGCTTGCATCCCTCTCTGAGAATCAAGGGGTTTTGGTTCTGTGTGGCGTCGCTAGGAAGGGGTGGGTGGGAGGTTGAGGGGGCTAGAGCCCTGGGTCTTTTGGTTGTAGCCCCAGACAAAAGCTCAGGGACTATAACCAAAAGGGTAGCTAGCCCGAATTCCTGACAGTGCCGACATTATCTTAGCCCCGGATCTTTTCCAGACCTAGCAACACTCCTGCCTAGGTGCACAAATGTATAAGCTCTGATTCCCAAAGTACCTCCTGGTAGAAACACTGACATGCCCCTGACCTAATCCCGACGAGAGACTACATCCAATCCACAGAGAAATTACCAGCGCCAACTCTTGGTATACACCAGACTTACTCGTAGTAAGAGTATAGTTCTGTTGCTTCTGGAAGCTAGGTCTGCGCTCAATAAATACTATGATAAGAATAATAATAACAGAGTAAGCGGATCATTGTGCTTTGGGTGGATTTTTATTATAGAAATACCACCAGTGGTAAATACTACTCCTTCTGGTGGTATTTCTGAAATGTGCTTCTTCCTGGATTCGGCGCTAACACTGGGTGCGGTGACATTTGTGGTATACGGCTCTCGGTATACCAGAAAAACCATCTCCTCCTGTGGGACATTCTTAAGTATTATTTCTATGTTTGTGTATGTCCAATTCCACCTTCATTATGGCATTATTGGGGGTGGAAATGGATAATGTACAGTAGTGCTTCATACCAATACAGCACTTTTTTTTTAATGCTGATAAGTGTCCATAATCGTCCTTTCATACATTACTGGGGTAGGTTGGTCAGGGAGCATCAGAGATGCCCGCATTTTTAACATCCTACCCTTTCTTGAAACATTTGTCTTTTTCTGTATTGCAGGGGAGTACCCTCTCTTCCCTCTCTCATTAAATTTGACCTTGCTTCTGAATTTGAATGAATGTTATGTTATGTTATGTTAACGGTACTTATATAGCGCACCGTCACCAACGGAATTGGTCCCCAGGCGCTCTGGAGGATCTGTAAATGAGAAGGTGGGATGGGTTAGTAAGGTGAGGAGGGAGTAGGACAGTTAGAGGAGTGGTGTACTGTTGGCAGCTTCAACTCGGTAGACACTGGGTGCTGAGCTTTGGTGCGAGTATTGGATCGGTGTCAGTCCGCGTGTGCTGTTGGTGCGGCTTATGTGTTGTTGCAGTGTGGTGAAGTGCGTGCAGCTGGCTGTGCGAGAGATGGTTGTGTGAGTTTTTTTAAGTATGCAGAGAGTTAGAGTTTATATTGGTTAGTGGGTTATGTGACATTTAACATGCAAGCATTCACAGTTCTATCTAAGTGTGGCACTTGCTGCCCTACACAATTCAGTCTGTGGCACTCACCAACCCTAACAATACCATCCAGATACCACACAGGCCAATGTTCATAATTCTATCAAAGTGCGGGACATGCCAACATTCTCAATTCCTTATAAGTGTAGTGCTTGGCAATCTTCATAATTCCGTCTAGGTGTGGCACATGCTAACATTCACAATCCTGTCTAGATACGGCGTAGGCTAATGTTCTCGACTTTAAATGTGGCAAATGCTAACATTCACAATCCTGTCTAGATACGGCGCAGGCTGGTGTTCTCAACTCTAAGTGAGGCACATGCTAATATTCACAACCCTGTCTAGATACGGCGCAGGCCAAAGTTAGGAATTGTGTCTGAGTGTGGCACATGCTAATATGCATAATCCTGTCTAGATACGGCGCAGCCCAAAGTTAGGCATTGTGTCTGAGTGTGGCACAGGCTAATATTCACAATCCTGTCTAGATATGGCGCAGGCCAAAGTTGGGAATTATGTCTGAGTGTGGCACATGCTAGCATTCATAGTTCAATCTTGGTGCAACACAGGCTAATCTACACAGTTTCCTCCCTGTGTGGTACTAGCAGACATTGGTAGGTAAGTTGGTATGTATTGCAGGGCAACATTGACAGTCCATTTGCAGTGGTCACACGTCTTTCTAAGTATGCATTATGTAAGTATATGGCAGTCTATGCTATGGAAAGGTAAGATAAAGTGGCAGGGGTTTTCTGGAATAGAGTAATTGCTCAACACCCCACCCATGCCACACTCACAGTTTTTGTTGGTGTCTGCCGTCTCCTGGCTTCATTGGCTTGCCTTGCTGACACCTGCAGACACATCTTGGAGCCGCCAATGTAGGAGCCGCCCTTTGCCTCGTGGTCCTTCGCCACGGGGGCTGCCGGGCAGAGGGCTGCCCTGGGATGTCCTTGATATGGGTTATGTGGACCGATCTGGATGCAGTGGGCGGATTGGGAGGTGGGCATAAGAGAAACCAGGAAGCGGGCAGCCCCAGGACACAAACCACGCGCCAAGTGCACAATGGTGCTTTTAAGCGCCATTTAATTATTGTAAGGTTTGCTTTCTTGAAGGTGAGGGTCTGGAGACTCCTTACCTTGGTCGGGGTCTGATGGAAATGGCGGAGAGCGGAATGAATGAGAATCACCGGCCTGCAGCCCTACGGCCTCGCTAGCCAGGAGAAATCCATCCACCTCCACCAATCAGGGGAGGGGGCCGGACCAGGAAGGAACAGGCAGGTCCAGGGAGCGGGAAGCCACAGATATTGCAAATGCGCACCGAGCGCTGTAAAGGGAAAATCAGAGTGTACCCACCAGAAAATGGAAGGTGCCTCACTAGGCACACCTTACCTTGCCCAAAAAAATGACACCAATGAAGGAGAATCACCAACCTGCAGCCCTACGGCCTCGCTAGCCAGGAGAAATCCATCCACCAATCAGTGGATGGGGTGGGACTAGGGAGGAACAGGCAGGCCCAGGCAGCGGGAAGCCAAAGATATTGCAAATGTGCATGAGCGCTGAAAGGGAAATGGACAGAAAACCTGCCAGAAAATTGAAGGTGCC
Organism: Ambystoma mexicanum; assembly: GCF_040938575.1. Classification (NCBI taxonomy): domain Eukaryota; kingdom Metazoa; phylum Chordata; class Amphibia; order Caudata; family Ambystomatidae; genus Ambystoma; species Ambystoma mexicanum. Next base: position 576,474,307 of record NC_090940.1, read on the forward strand.
TCATGGCACACCTTACCTTGCCCAAAATACTACACCAACGAAAGTTAGTTTATGTGAAAGTTAGATTTGTGGTGATTCCTGCTAATTTTAATTTCAATCCCTGAACTGAGAACATTGTGATAACTCATGTGGGGAGTGGGTGGAATGCACCAAAAACCAACACCCACTGTATCCAGAAAACCCATCCACCCACCTTGGGGTCCTCACCACCAAAGACCTGAAGTGGACACAGCTCTAATCAGAGAGCCATTGAGCTTATACTACTGGGGCGTGTGAGGGGTTGGGCAGGGGGGCTTGAAGTCCGCCATAGAGCCAAGATGCCACAGAGGAAAGGCGACCTGCAAAGGGACAGATGGACCATGCAGAGCAGTTCAGTCATCACTCAGGACACCAGAGCCATGCAGCCTCCCGCTGTCTGGAAGGGAAGGCCCCAAAGAAGACGCCCAACCGGTCCCCTGCCTATACTGGTGATCTCAAACTTCCCACCCTGCGGCACCAGGGGGTACAGTGGGGCAGAAAACGTGACAGCATGCACCTAAGAATCACTGCCAGAGAGCAAGACACCAACCTAGCAAGAAAGGGAACAGCCAGCAAGTACGCGTCGCTAGGGATCAGGATTGTACAGGAAGTAAATTGAGACTCCAATGAAAGCCCCCTCCAGTGATGTCCCACCACTCCCAGCAATGACCCCCTACCCCATATCAGGCGCCGCGACATCACAGTGCTTTGCTTCAGTGCACCAGCATATTTTGAAAAGGAGCACCACTTGCTCAGCATTACCAAACAACGCTCACGCAAGGGCGCAAAAGAGAACATGGCACTGTTGCATCAGCCGATACAGCGGAGCTAGTGGGTTCCATGCGTTAAGATCCCTGCAAAAATATTGCATACAAGAATATCACCATATTTTTGCAGCAATATTATGCCATGGAACCTGTGGGGGGGGAGACCCCCGAAACCCCTGATCCCATTCACCCCATCAATTATCCCCACTAATAATATCACCTATGGCCTTACCCCACAACCATACATACAGCAACATTATTGGTGGAGATAATATTACCCGATAACAGCTAGTGAGAGTTAGGAAGCAATTGTAATTGGTTATTTATGACGCGCTTAATACCCAGAGGTTTCTAAACGTGGACCCGGGGATCGAACCTGTGGTGCTCTGTGTCCCGCTTCCAAGACGAGCGCGCTGCCCCGGAAGCCAAGGAGGAGTCTGCACCCTTTGAACAGTGGGAGTGTCTTCTTCGCGAGCAAGTGTACGTATGGCGTGAAATGGAGAGTGCAGCTAAGTAAGTGGGGACAACAGTGTATCCCCCTGCAAAGGGGGCATGGGGGCAAGGGGGGAGAAAAAAAATAATAAAAAGGATCCCCTGTGTGTGAAGCAGGGTCAGGGACCAACCTTTCTGGCCCTCACAACTGACGGTCAAGCCGAGGATCCGCTCAGTGTCGCAAGAAAAAAAAAGGTTCACCGTTTCATCCGACATCCATTCACTTCCTTGACACAGGCTCAAATGATGGCACCCCCCCCACCCCCAAGAGGGAAGGCAACGGCCGACATTCACCACTGCCTCCTACATATGCCACATACGCGGAGGGGAGCACCACATGAACATGCAAGAGCATGTCAGACACAACCCGGATCGAGTGACAAATTGGGGCACTCCACACTGCAATCATTGCCGGCCTTCTTCCGACATACACAGCCAGGACATCCATTTTATTTAGAACAGAGGCCCGTAGGCATAATAGCGCTAGACAAGAAAGACAACAGGAAACAAAAGAACAGCTCAGGAGAGATCAGTGCCGACATCAAAAGTTCAGAAACGAGGAGGAAAAGGTGGGAAAAGGCAGTAGCTAACAAAGGAGAGACATGCTCTTCAGTCTGTCTGGAGGCAGGGCGTTCCAACACCTAGGAGCGGCAAAGGCAACCATGGCATTTGCAGGAGGGCAAGAGTTATTTGACCGCGAGCACTCTTCGGTCGGGAAGCCAGGTGAGTTTGCTTGAAAGCTGGCTAGGAGTTTTGCCATAGAAGTACTTGTGCGTAATTCAGAGAGTCCTAAAGGAGACTACTACTCATGGCCAACCAGTGGAGACCCCTCCTGGCAGCCGATACATGGTCAGATCGGCGGGGTAAACAACGTGTACTGCGTCATTCTGAATGACTTGTGTTAATTAATCAGACATTGCTCTAGACTTCCTGAAGAATTCCGAAGAGATGGGGCCAGCAGCATCAATAAGGTGAGGGACCCGCTTCAGTTATTGGTGTGTAATGTGCAGGAAGCAGGTTCAAATACCAGCAGAGCTGTGCTAGCCTGTCAGTCTTACAAAATTGATTAAAAGAGAATACCATTCGGTTCATAAATATCAATGCACGTTAATAAAATGTCAAGGAAAATATCATGTTGGAGGAGGTCCTACGTGCATATTTAGTATGTGGTCAAAAATCCACTGCGCTTCAAATTGAATGAAAAAAAGCAGAGGGAGTCATATGGTAATCTTCCTGCTTGGTTCAGTAGATAATTACAGTGTATCCTATTAAAAACAAATCCTAAAATATAAGGCACTCGTTTCAATTCAGTTATCATGTGCTGACAGCTGCAAGTGAATAGAAATGTATGCTTTTACCAGATTAACATTCCATAATGTAAACCATTTAGAGTGTGCCTGCACACTTCTGGTTCAGGACTATTCATTTAATGTAAATCGCCCAGGAAATATCATTTTAGTTATATTTTCTGCACCTGTCACATTCGTTCAGCAGTCTGAATCAACTTCCTTAGAATTTTATTATACTCAAATAGAGCAAGCACCGAACTTTCTTTTGCTTTATTCATACAAAAGTATGCATGTATATATATATATATATAATATTTATATATTATACCAACATAAAAGTGTTATAGAAACACCACGTTATTCAATCTATCCCATAACTGCCAGTCTGTGAGTACCATATTTCATCTTATTTTAGGAATCCAGTAAAAAGAGATTGTAACACCCTTCGTCTCAGGTAATCAAAGGGGAGGAACCCCTTTAGTCTTTGGTGTGCCCTTACACACCCAGGCTACGTGCTAAACCTAATTAGGTCTACACAATTGTGTTTCAGCAACATAGAATCTCCTGCCTTCTTCAGGGTCGCTTAGAGGTTTTGGCAAATACCAATATGTTAAGACTCCTAATTGCCTAAAGCACTGTAGAGAAATATGCTCAATCTATAATGTCTCATCTTCATAATTTCTTCACAATCCTGACAGACTCACGGTGTAAAATAATGTTTATTGAACACTATGTGAATATATCTTCTATTGTCTTTTCTGTGTAAATAGCGCACAGATGTCTCTGGGCTTGGAACGCTCTACACATGTTAAATATGTAAATAAATAAATATTTGATCTAAGTAGACACACATATTTGTTAAATATTGTGATGCATGTTGTTTGAAATGTTTTTTTTTTTTAAATATTTTATTTTTGGAATACTAGCATATGGGAAGGTTACAGAATTTAACCCAATAATGAGGCAAAATACCAGACATAGTATAATTAATGAAACAGTTGACTGCATTCTTGAAAAGCATACAGTGAACAATTATAGATTAATTCTTTAACAAGCATCTACATGTAGATGTATTTACAAGCTGCGCATTCATGATTTAACCTGTGGATCAATATTAAGTAGTGGTCGGGATCTGATGGAGGAAGGGTTTATTGTGTATATAGGGTAACAATGTGGGAATTTTGAATTTATATTTTTGCTAGAGGTTAAAGACAAGGTAGAATGACCAGGTTCCATACAGTGGCATAGGCAGTTAATAAGCTGGTACAGTGACACATTGGGAATTGCGTGTGATCCTGAAGAAGGCAGAATGGTCAAGAGTACCGAAACACATCTAATCAAGCTTGACTTGTCACCTGGGTCTGCAGAGGACATGCACAGAATTAAAGTGATTCCTACCCCTAGATTACCAGGCTTGAAGCTAGAGGGGAGGGACCAAGACAATATTTTGTTTCTGTTTGGCTTGCTCTAAATTTCAGAAGGTGGATGGCCTACTGCAGGAATATTTCAGACAAAAAAAAAACTCTTTATCAATTCCCTGCACTCATAGATCTTAAGGCACAGATAGATGAGCTGAGAGATCAGGGTAAAACAGCATTACTGCTACTTCTTGATCTCTCAGCTGCATTTGATCTGGTTGACCATGAGATCCTCTGCAATCACCTACAACCGGCAGCCCACTTTTCCCAAGAGGCAACCGACTGGATCCAATCCTTTCTTAACAATCGTACCATGCAATTCTTTTCCCCACTAGCAGCTGCTGACCCAATGCCCATCACCTGCGGCATGCCTCAGGGCTCTTGTGTCTCCCCCACACTGTACAACATCTTCACAAATCCCCTTTTCGATGTTCTAGATGGTCTGGGTATCACCTACACAAACTATGCTGATGATACCCAGATCCTCATCCCGTTGACAGGGGATTATGACAAGGATTTGGCCTTTGTAAATAGAGTGCACCTCATCATCCAGGCATGGGTGGCCTCACACGCTCTATGCCTGAATGATGACAAAACAGAACTCCTCATCCTAGGCACCACACCCAACATTAATAAACTAGGCCACAACTACTCTTCTTTTGTAATTGACAATAAAAACATCACGGTAGCCAAGGAGGTCAAAAGCCTCGGCTTCTATTTAGACTCCGCACTTACCTTGAAAAAACAAGTCAATGCCATGGCATCTGCCACATCCTATACATGCAAACGTATTAGAGCAGCCAAACCATTCCTTTCACCCATTAACTGTATCACCTTAGCCGGAGCTTTGATCCTGTCCAAGCTGGACTATTGTAATGCTCTCTATGTAGGCAGCAACAAATATATCACAAACAAAATTCAAATCTTACAAAACAATGCCTTATGAGCTGATCTAAGCTCCCGAAGAAAGCCCACATCTCAGAGACTAGAAGATCTGTAAATTGGCTTTCAACGAAAGACAACATTTTCCTCAAATCTGTCTCTCTGACTCAAAAATGCCTCCACCAAGCTGCCCCTCAATACTTGATAACGAGTTTCGCTAGACCGGCATCCTGCCGTCCTTCCAGAAATCTCAACTCTAACATCCTTCTAGTGCCAAGATTCAAACATACCATGTCTGGAGGGAAAAGCTTTCCTGTTAAAGCAGCACAATTCTGGAACTCCCTACCACCATCCCTCAGGGAAGACCTTCCATACCCACAATTCAGATCCAACACCATCCTCTGGCTCAAGGAACATGACACTTAACGTTCTTCCTTACTGTGCTATACTATAAATACTGTAAACTCTGTATAACTGTGTATATCCACCGATCCTCTATCTTTAGACACATTATATAACCTGTATATATTGTATATTTCCTTGTAATTATAACCTGTTGTATTGGCTCTCATTGTTGTTGATACTTCCAGCAATGTAACCTGAGCTGGACTCCATCTATTGCGTTCCCTGCAACCTAAGCTTTATAATCCTCTTGTTGCCTCTGCGCCCTACTACCGTTGGGTTAGGTGCGCACTACAAATAATAAACTAAATTAAACTAAACTAAAAACGACGCCTTGCAAAAGCACAGTGAAAACATGTATCAAGTGATCTCACGCGTTGTTGGATTCATGATCTGTTGTAATAGCAATTTGCACTTCTACAATTATTAGATTCGAGTAATTATCATGACTGCAATCTGCCAGTAAAACACAGATTATGGCTGTGATTGATCACCAACTTCAACAGAGGAGTTCCTTCTTTTGAAATGCATTACACAGTCCATTTGATGTGTTTAATGAAAGCTACCCAATTGACATTTAACAATACACTATTTAAGCCTTCTTGCATTACTTTTTAAATGTCATCATGTGCTGTCGCCATGCCCCATTCATATCTGGAAAATAATCTATGTATTTTACAGCCAATCATATTTTTTTCTTTTGAAATTGTTTCATGTTAATGTTTTACATCACTTACAATAATAGTGCATTAATGCAGTTAATACCATTTAATGTGTGGCTTGTTTGGTCTTATTGTTATCCCTTTCCCGCAATGCAGTAAATAAAAGCATACAAAGGTTCCATGTTGTTACATTGCCAGTTATTTTTCTAAGGAGTTTTTCACCAAATATATATTTTTTAAAGTAATCAAAAATGTTTTGTTTTATTTTTGGGGTGTCCACCCCACCCCCAACTACCCTCTCTCCTATTATTGACCACCTATTCCCCACCTCACCCACTTCATCACCTTACCCACCCCTCTGTATTTTATTTGTTTGTTTTTTCGTAGAAAATTCTTCAGCAAAAAACTCATTGAAAAATATATTGGCGATCTAACAACGTCGTACCCATGTAACTATGACATAATGTGCGAGAGTGACACAAAAGATCATAGTAATTTATTCCCTTCTTAAAAATACATATGCACTTGTCACCAAATAAGTCAGCCTGGAGATTGTGTTTACTACAGTGTTCATAGTTTAGCGAGTTGGCACTCTCAAATTGCATACATATACATGTACTTCTAAAATGGCAAACTAGACAGGCGTCTCTTGGGACAGTAAGAAAGACATTGTAATAGATTGGATCTACAATAGCCTAGTCATACATAGTCATGGCATTTCAAATTGCCGAGAAAGAACATATTGTGATGCGACTTGTCACTCAGTGGTGTTGTCGTTCTTAGGTGTATGGCTGAAGATTTGAGTTTTGTCAAAAATATGTTGATGCGTACGTACCACGAGCGGTGTAGTCACATATGTTATTGCTAATCATGGCTGTATGCAATGCCTAAGAGGTGTATGATCACATCTGCCGCAATTTAAGAACGTCATCCTCAAATCTTAGGGTATTGCGTCCTTTTGCCAACACCTGACTTTCCGACGGATGTTTTGACGTGGGAGTTTTGCCGAATATGTCCATCAACATTTTTTGGCGGGGGTTCGAAAGGGTTAATAAAGGGTTGGGGGTGAAAGGAAAAAAAAAATTAAGGGGGACTTGGGGGCGAACCACGCCAAAAATAATAAAAATAAAAAAATTCAATTATGTTTTTCGGCAAAACTCCCGCGGCAAAACACCCATCGGAAAAAAGGGGGTCAGCAAAATGACACGGAACCGTGGAGAGATAGAGTTCCGTAGTTTCGAACCCTTGCCATCGATGGTTCTACCGCTGAATTATAGATTATTTAAGTTTTTCATATTGAGACCAGGTTGTGTAAGGTCATTCTGGATTCTTGTTAGTAAGAAGGGGTTGAACGCCCTCGGAGCGGTAGCTTTCGAACTTACTGATTTTCATTTTATTTCGATTTATATAGCTCTATACGCCAAAGCGATGCACACAAAAGTAAAAAGACTGTACAAATCATGCAAAAGAGAATGGGCTGATCACATCAGCAGAAGAGGAAGTGAGCGTTGAGACGTGTGCAAAAGCGTGGAAAGAAGAGAGCGAATGGAGAGCTAAGGGGAGTGCGCTCCAGTGTTATCCCTCTACATTTCTGGACCTTCAATTGTGAGGAGATCAACCTGGTGTTAAGGTCTCTATTTAAACGACAGGTCTTCCATACAACGCGCTACTCACTTTCCCCATCCCTCCTTTAAATCAGCAACATTTGCAACCTAGTGTGACATACTTAGGGGAATGCTGTATAGTATTTCTATTTCAAGTTTCCCACGCAGACATGGGATGCAGGGTTGGTAATGTTAATATGGGCCATTCTCTTGGTCATAGAAATTGTCATTTACAAGATTTTTCATCGGTTTTTGATACCCACGTTTATCAGCGGCCGTGACCTTACAAGACATAAACATAACATTTTAATAAAATTGGGCTTTTATATTGCGTTTCATTCTGGAGTACAACCGTCTGTGGCACTGAGTTTTCAACCCATACTGCCCTATGTTCTTTTGCCTCCAGTGCCCTCCAGGACCTTGCCATATTTTCATATTTTACTTATTGGACATTTTTATGGCATCTATACATAAGTGTTTCCAAGTCCCACTAGACAAGAAGTGGGGGAGGGGGAACATGGGATATCATTAAAAAACAGCAACAGTAAAAAGAGACAGTTATATTGGTGAACCGGGACAGCCAACCCAGCCCATTAAGATGAGGTAACAATACCTTGAGATGGATGGGGATGCAGAAGTTACTCAAACTTCAATAATCAAAATGACTCAGGAAATTGGCAAAGTTGACTGTTTTAATAACAGTTATCTAAAACAGGGAGAAAAACAGACATCAACGTACGTCTCATAGCATGGTCTCTCAATGCATTTACAAAAAACATTATTTTCATATCAAAAACTCGTCATTGATGAAGTTAAGCTACGTATTTGTTAATGTCATCCTACGTGGCAAACTACAAAAACCTAGTGGCAAATGTGATAGGCTTAAGGGGAACATCAAAGGATACATTCCTTACTAGTCTAAGAAATGATAGGCTCTTCAACATCAGGTGGGACTACTAAGCCCGTCCCTCAAACAAGTCACGGTGAACATCACTAAATTCACAATGTCCCATTGGCTACAAAAACTATCGGGCCCTTAAATATGCGGCCCCTACAATTGGTTGGTACTCTTACATCTGTCAGTACTTTGCCACCACGTTAGCAGCATGCAGGCTGGACTTCCAGGTGCTGGTGAGCTGGTCATAACCATAGCTTCCCACCAATTAGCATATCGTCTATCATTGCCTCAGTGGTCTGCACGTCAATGAAGGCTTTGAACTTGGGCTTGGAAATGTTCTTTGCTCTGGAGAATTCTGGGGAGTAGAGGCATGTGGTTCATCATGTTTGTCCAGTTTCATCCCTCCACGTGACTGAAGACCACAAATTTGAACTCAGGTGCATTTAAAATACTACTACTTAATGAACCTCTGACGTCTTCCTTGTTTTCGTCCATGTCTTCTCAACAGGAGTTCCATTCTTTCACACGATTTTAAGTAATGTCTGCTCATCCTTGTCCAATAAGACCTTGGCTTCTTGGGGCTGATCCAGCCTCGCCTTTCTGAGACTCACTTCTGTAATTCAATTGTTTTTGAACTGCGACACAAAGGAAAAGGCCTTCCTTCTGTGGTCCAGCTCTGCTATAATACGTAGTGGAAACGTCCATTCTTTACTTTCTCCTATATATGTATACGTTGGTGCTTGCCACAGCCTATTCACCACATAGATAGCCCGAAGAATACTTAATCGGCTTGCGTTTCTTTGCATTTGTACATGTGTAAAATGACTTGATATCTTCATTGTTTCTGTTGCAAAGGCCTTTTCATCTCGAGCCCAAGATGTCACTTATCTTTGATACTTTCTTGATGCCTTATAGACTATCTTCCGTTTCGTGTCTCTGCATCTCTTCTAGGTGCGTCATTTTTTCTTTGTGTGACGTCACCAATCTGCTCTCTTGCTCTTTTTTTCATGCATCCTCTGGAAGTTCATTCAAATAGTCATCACACTGTCTTACATGCAGGTATGACTTTCTTAATGGGAACCTTGCTTCCAGGATTCTTCTTGTGTTAGGCGGAAACCTGTGCAGTTCCCTCTGGGACCACTGCAAAAGATTTAGGACTACAGGTGTTTGGCAGTAAACCCACTTGGTAGCAGTCTGCACCAAACAGATTCACTTGGTAGCTGTGGCTGAGCAGTCAGACTTCCCTCAAGAAGAGTTAAGCAGTATGTGGAGTATACAATATAGGGCAATTCTTCACAGTAAGACAAGCAAACACTTAACGAGGCTCAGTGTAAAGATATTAAGGTATTTATTTATAACGGAACATCTATGGAAAACACTATGGCACTATCACGGCAAACAAGTCAAACACAATTACTCTACGAAGAAGAAACGATCAATCCCCCAACAATATTTCGACAAGTCTAGGTTCTACCAGCATCACTCGGAGAGAGGCAAGGCGAAATGTCCCAAAAAGTCTCTAGTGGAAAGGCGTTCGAGTCTTTGTAGCAAATTGTTATCCGCAGATTGAACCAGTTCAGAACAATACGTGAGAAAGCTTGGAGGCGACCCAACGGAAAGGAGAGGATTAAGACACCTCGCTCGATCCGATCGAAAGGGAAGCCAGGCGGACACGGTACCTTGTTTGTGGAGGGCAGCTCCGGTGGGGCAGTTGTTCCTGGTGGTGGATGCACGTCGGGTCTTTGCCAAGAGTAGAGATGATCTTGTCGTCGAAGAAAAGTGAAGTCCGGTGCACCACCAGGGAAGAGACCAGCCGCGGAGTGCTCCGTCACAAGGCACCACCTTTTGGTCGCGGTACAGGGGTAGTGGCTATCCGGTTGCCGAGGTGCTCTGCACGGGCAATTCGACCACTGCGTCCTGAGACAAAGAAAAAGCAAAGGGGACTGGTTGTTCCCACCAATCAGGGGAAGAGACTCTCCAGCAGGAAGATCTCCTCTGTCGTCGGGAAGTGGTGAGTGTGTTCCGCAGGGCTCCACCGGAGGTGTCGTCGTGCAGGTCAGCTCAGCGTTACCCTCGTCGGATTCTTAGGTCCTGTGGCGACTTCTGAAGATCCAGTCCCAAAAGCCCTGCTTTTATGCAGACAACCCCCATTTATTCAGCCTAGCTGTCAATCAACACATGCTAAGTGGTGAGCGGGGAGGCTCACCACTTGGGCCAATCACACCAGAGTGAGACCGGAGTTGGCAAGGCAACTCGGTCCAGGGTGCCTAAACCCCCTCCCACACCCCTGTGGTAACCCAGACAGAATGGCACCACTTTGGAGGGTCGCTGTACAGAGGCCCGCCAAAAGTGGAACAAAGGGCTCAACCTTTGGTTTAGGAGTCACAGAGACGAACACAGACGCCATTTTAAAAACCGAGTTCTGGCAGAAAATACCTTCCGATAAACTTATTTAAGATAAGTAGACCGGTGGTACATTAGAGATTAACGAGGAAAAGTATCAATCTCTAACAATGGGACGAATCCCATAGGGTTATGTTCGGGGTCGAACACAACAAGTGGTTTCCACTGCCACCAGCCAAAACTCGACGAGGGGGGACAGGACAGTGCCCCCTCGAGTAACAGATCTAGGAGCAATCGAATTACCCCTACTAGCACGTCCACAATAAGATGGTTTGTACTAGTTCTGTTAGTAAATTTAGGTCTAGTAAAGTCAATGGTGACTTTACATGCCGGGGAGACAGTAGTCAGTCCCTGGGTATGGAGTCTATGGTGGAGATCTGCTAGGACGCCCCAGTGTTACGGCACGTACGGTGCGGTGTAACGCACATAGAAAAACATATGAGACCCTATGGAGTAAAAGACCCCATAGCCCATAGAACACATTGACATTCAAAGGAATTACACACATTCATGTCCAAGAGTGGGAGGAAAAGAGCCTCACTCTTGGCAGGATGGAAAAAACAAACTCCAGAAATCCAGCAAAGCTGCTGGGGGACTCACTAGGTTAGGAAATTCAGCCTAAACAGAGAATTCTCCCTAACATCTTGGTATGGGTATTTTAACTGGTACTGCACGTGTTTCACACTCTGGTTCCCAACATGTAGGCAATATGGCAGAGATGCTTGAGGTGGGGGTATTTAGCTGCTTCTGTACATTGGCCTTGTGACAATCCTACTGTGCAAGTATTCGAGGATCAGTGCCAGGGTGAGGGGTAGAGGGAGAAGTACAAATGTGGGGGGACTCCATGAAGGGGGGAGTGCTGTACAGGCCAAGGTAGCAGGTGCAAGCATCGAGAGGGAGTAGGGGAGGCAAAGTGCAGTGGGCAGGCAGACTGGGCAGGGATAGTCGGGGAAAGGGAGCCCAAGGGTGAGTGCTGGCGAATGATGCTGGGTAAGAATGGTAGGAGGGTGGTCTGGTCCCTGCATGACTCAGAAAGGCACCATGCCCCAGTCTCAGCTGCAGGTGCGGAGTTTAGCAAGGGTGGGGGAGATGGAAGGCAGAGGAGAAAAGGAAGGTTTTTAGAAGTTTCCGGAACTTAGGAAGATCTGGCTCAAATCTGATGTGGAGAGGGAGGCTTTTCCAGAGGGAGGCACCAACCGAGGAGCGGGATGTACCACCCACTCTCTGCTTGGAGAAACACCTGACCTGCAGAGAGTTGCAGCCAGAGGACCGAAGGATTCTTGCTGGCTGGTATTTAGGGATGGAAAGCTGGATGTAGAGAGGTCCCATGCCACAGCCAGCCTTGTGGATAATGCAGAGGGTTTTGAATTTGATCCTTGCAATCACTGGTAGCCCGTGGAGAAACTAAAGGCTGGAGATTTGCAGTCCCTGGGCTTGGGGCCAAGGATAATATTTGCAGTCCTATTCTGGATTAGTTGGAGGGGGTGAACGGAGGAATGAGGAAGGTTGAGGAAAAGGTTATTGCATTTTTCAGGTTTAGAGAGAACCATGGCTCTGCAGACATTGAGCTTCTGTGAGAAGGCGAGGAAAGGCAGAATGCCCCTAAGGAGATGGAGCTGAAAGTTGGACTTCTTGGCAAGATCTGTGATATGTGGAGAGAAGGAGAGATGTTTCTTTTTATGTATATTAAGTTTATTTAGCGCTTTAATCCAAAGCTCTTTACAATATAACAAGATACAATAATGGAAGAAGCAAGTTAACAATCATGAGACAAACCAGCGAAACAGTATGTAGAATAGCTTCCTTGGATATTGAAGGTGAGGGAAAGGTAAGAAGGAAGGGAGAGGGGGTAGTGAAGGGAAGGGGAACACGATTCAATTATGTGATATAAGGTCAAGTGGATGTGAAAGGAAGGGAAGGGAAGGTTGGGACAGGGGAGAAGGGGAGGAGAGAAGGTAGGAGGTCAAAGGGGGAGTGAAGAAAAAGGGCTTTCAAAGAGGTGCGGAAGGAGGTGTATGTGGGGATGGAGCAGATAGAGAGAGGTAAGGAGTTCCAGTGTAGGGGGGCCAAGGGCCAAGGGCTGAAAGGAACAGAAGCGAGAAGCGGCACACATTCTTTTTTTTTTATTTTTTTTTTTATTACCCTATTACAATAAGAGAGCATACATTAGTTTAATTTAAGGTATCTAATGGAATTAAATTACATTGTTTAAGAGTTTACATTTCAGTATTCTGACAAGGTTTTAAGCAAGAGAGGGAATTTGGGGTTTTCCTAGCTTACCTTGTGTACTGCAGTGATCCGCTTGTCACTCTGGCTCCTATTCTCGCGCTCTGTTTACTAGTGAATCGCGCGTTATATTCTATTTACGTGTGACGTCATCACGCACATTTTTTACGTGTGCGCGGTGACGTCATCACGCATTTGCATGCGTGGCCGCGGCCATTTTTGATGCCGCAATCATTAATACACATGATTTGCTTCATCATGTTCTTATTGTTGGATTTTTCATATGAAACAACTTTCGAAGTGAGTCACATTTACAGATTAACATTGATATTATTACCATACCATACTAACGTGCATGTTTACCGTACTAGCGTGCAATTTGTCACATTTACAAATTTAACAATCATGTAAATGTTTTCAAGTATTAATGTTCATCTCACTTGCCACTTTAAATGTCACAAACTGCAAATGAAAAAACCGGGGGAACTGTAAAGTCAAGTTACTCTTAGAGCCAATTACAAAGCTCATTCTCTGAGTTTAATCCATTCTCACATGTATCCATAGAACAAATCCAACGAGATTCTCTTTGTCTTAGAATCTGTTCTTTGTTACCACCTCTAGGCAGATCTCCAATTTTGTCTATTCCATAAATTTTCAGTTGTTCCACATTCAGGGTTTTATGTTCCATTAAACAGTGTAGTGTTAAAGGATACCTCAGATCTTGATTCCTTATGGCACGTAAGTGCTCAAATACTCTTGATTTTAGACTCCTTATTGTGCTTCCTATATATATTTTTTCACAAATACATTCTATAACATATACCACATATTTACTGTTACAGTTAATGAACTGTTTCATTTTGTGCTCTTTTCCATTGGGTAACAAAATTGTTTTCTTTCCATTAACCATTTGCGAACATAATTTACAGTTTCCACATTTAAATGAACCAAAAATTGGTTGCTGATGGAACATGCTTCTTATATCTTTCTTTTCCGTAGATTTTAAATGACTTGGACTTAGCTTATTTCTCAATGTTAGCGCTTTTCTAAAACATATACCTTGTTTTTCATCTATATGTTTTTGTAGAGAGTTATCCAATTTCAATATTCTCCAGTGTTTTGTTAAGATTTTTCTTAGTTTCGAGGCATCTGAGCCATAGGTGGTAATAAATTTCGTTTTGGTAGGTTGTTTTTCTCTTCTTGGTTTATCTCTCAACAAATACTCTCTTGAGATTATTTCCGCTTTTTTAATTGATTCCTTGATTTTTTTCTCTTTGTATCCTCTTTGTGTAAACTTTGTGATCATTCTTTCAATATTGATTTCGAATGCTTCTTTTGTACTACAGTTCCCCTTAATTCTCAGTTCCTCTCCATATGGAATATTTGATATGATATGTTATGGATGATTGCTTTGAGCATGTAGTAAGCTATTTCCAGCAGTTGGTTTGACATATAAATTTGTGAGGATTTTATCTTGTACTGCATAAATTTCAAGATCTAGAAATTGAATTTTTTCTTTGCTAAAATTGGCTGTAAATTTTAAGTTGTATTCATTTCCATTTAGATATTCCACATACTGATCAAATTCTAATTGACTTCCTTCCCAGATCACAAAAACGTCATCGATAAACCTACCCCAAAAGATGATATTCTTGGAGTGGGTAAAGGCCTTGTGCTTCCAAGCATGCTTGATTTCAAAATAGCCCATAAATAGATTGGCATATGATGGCGCAAATTTTGACCCCATCGCGGTGCCTTGCTTTTGCCTATAAATTTTCTGGTTAAAGCAAAATATGTTGTTCTGTAAGGCAAAGTTTAACATTTCCAAAATCATATTGTTCTCCTCTTTATATGATACCGATCTTGTTTTCAAAAAGAATTCAGATGCAGTGATTCCTTGATTATGGTTTATACTTGTATATAATGATACAACATCAAGCGTTGCCAGATTATAGTTGTTTTGCCAAGGAATTGAGTCCAATTGTTGAATAATATGTTTTGTGTCTCTTATAAAAGATGCCAATTGCATTGTTAGCGGTTGCAGATGTATATCGATGAATTGTGAAATTTTTTCTGTGATCGAACCTATTCCATTTATTATGGGTCTAAAAGTTGGATATTCATTGTATTTCTTGTGTATCTTCGGGAGGAAGTAAATCGTAGACATTACTGGATTCTGAACATTCATATATCCGTATTCCTCTTCTGTTAGGAGACCAATTTCAAGCCAATTTTTGCTCATTTCATTCCAAGTTTGAGCTATTTGCTTTAATGGATTTTGCTCCAGTGTTTCATAATTTTGTTGTTCATTTAATTGCTTAGAGACTTCCCTTATATAGTCTTGTCTGTTCATTAGAACCCGTTTTCCTCCTTTGTCAGCCATTTTTACGATAACTTCCTCATTTTTAGATAACTTTTCAATTGCATGCCATTCTTTTAGTGTCAAGTTGTAATTTATCCTGCTTTTTTGGTTTCCTAAATAATTTTTCCTTAGATCCTCTTTCACAGCTTTATGGAAAAGGTCAATCACATTTTCTGAGTTAAAATTTGGTGTAAATCTAGAGGTTGGTTTAAGTTTTGTTTCTTCTGATAGAAAAGTGTCTATTTCTTGCACCTCAATATATTGTTGTATTGTAATTTCATTATCTCCAGCTAAATTCAAAAGATCAACCGTTTGCTCTACAAGGACTTCCGTTAATGCTGAAGGAGTTGATATCACTTCAAGTTGAGTTTTATGCTTGGGATTCTCCTCAAAATATTTCTTTAATTTTAATTTCCTACAAAATCTGTAAAGAACTAGTTGCATCTGAAAATAATCCATTTTGTTAGAAGGGCTAAAGGAAAGACCTTTGTTTAATGCTGAATTTAGGTCAGCATCTATTTCCTGGTTTGAAAGGTTAAGAACTATGTCTACCTCTGGTTCCCTCTCAGCTGTGATCTTGTTACCGAGTACCGAGCTTTGGGGAACACCATAGTCCAAGGGGATGCTGGAAGAGGTGTGGCCGCCCCAGGAGACGGTGTACGAACGATTGGAGAGGTAAGAGGAAAGCCAGGTGAGGACAAAGCCTTTGAAGCCAAAGGAGGAAAGAATACTAAGGAGTAAGGGGTGATCATCGGTATCAAAGGCAGCGGACAGGTCAAGGAGGATGAGGATAGAGGTAGGAGTCAAAGATGATCCAAAGGTTTTTTGGGATGAATGATGAAGCCAGGGGATAAATATAAAATATAGCAAACCATGAGTGGGGATTTCTTTACTAGCATATGTGAATTCAATCACTTCCAGGATTTTCGAGTATGAAAAAATTAGACTAAATAATCGGTACAAACACTGTACGTGATGCAACTGGGATTTAACCCTGGCCAATGATTTCAGCTCTTGTCCACATTTCTTCCAAGTATTAGTTTATATAAATATATGTTATGATTTGGATTTCATAAGTTTAAATAATGCCTATTTTTATAGTGATGGTATGAAAAGTACACAAATCACATACTAAACAAACCTGATAGAGTTAAAATAAGTGCAGACACATTTTGGGCAACCAGACTATAGGCCTGATCACGACTTTGGTGGTAACGCCGGCGGTATTACCACAGCAGTATTACCACTGGCGGTATTAGCCCTACCGCCAAACTCCCCAGCGCTAATATCGCCGGATCACGAGTTTGGCGGTAATCTAATTCCCTTTCCCCATTGAGCCCATTCGGGAATGCCCCATTCACCATTGGGCTCAATGGGGAAAATTTGCACTCTTACCGCCGGTGGATTTCCCACCGGCGGTAATAGCGCATATTTTCAGCGGATTTCCCCCCAGCCAAGAGCTGGGGCGAAATCCGCCGAAGTCCTGATTTGGCGGACCCTTAAATCCGGCGGTAATAGCGCGACCGCCGGATTTAAGGCTTACCGCCAAAGTTGCAATGAGGCCTTTTGTCTATACTTATTTCCCCATCCTGAATGGAAGATCACACTAGCAGCATGCAACATAAACTGAGCTTAAATTGAGTTTGAAATCTGTAATCATTATTTCACACTGCATGCAACATTATGCAACCCCCTCAATGTGTTATCACCTCTCATCCACACCTCTTAAGAGACATCAATCCATACCAATGCCACTCTTTTTGATGTGTCTACAGAGATTATCCTCTAATTGTGTCCAATGAAAGGATCTGCTGGCCTAAAGGAAATGTTAAGAAGCTGTTTCACAGACTGCAGGGGACCCATTGTGCTGCTCTACACTTCAATAATCACACAGAAAAGTGTGAGCTCTGGGCAGTGAGAAGGTTTTGATCCTGTGGTGGACAAGCACATTCAGTTTTTGTTTTTTTCACAACCCGGTCATGTTGTGTTTAGCACATGAAAGTTTAATTTGTTTAGTTTATTGTCTGATTGTTAGACGCTTATACTGGAAATGCATTCTGTTTCAAATCGCCTACAGGGCAAGAGGGAATAAACATGGTATTGCAGTACAATTAAATATGTACAAAATATAGTGGAGAAGGGACAGCCAAACCTACTATGCCTTGTCAGTATTCAGAACGTGCACGTCCCGCAAGGAGAGGGCAGTGTGTAGGTGCTAGGGTGTCCGTGCTCAGAAATGAGCCACAGATGAAGTGTAAGGTATGGTAAGTGCTATGCGGCCGGGAGCCATATTGGGTGGAACAGTGTGAGATTCGATTGTGAAGGGTGTGCAGAGGTAGGTGTTGTAGATATACAGAAGCTGGGGAGATTGGGTGTGAGTGGTCAGGGGCCCAGAGGATGCCTAAGGGTCCAAGACACCAATCACTGCTACTGTGAGAGTAGGAGAGGAGGGAAGAAGGGAAGGAGGAGGAAAAGAGCACAGTCTTCAGGTGGTGAGGGAACTTAAGAAGGTCTGTCTCAAGACGCAGAGTGAGGGGGACGTTGTTCCAAAGGAGGGATCCAGCTGAGGAAAGTGAATGGCCTCCTGCTCTATGTTTAGCGAAACGCTTTACACACAGGGAGTTGGTGCCAGAAGAATGTTAAGGGCAAGAAGGAGAGTATTTTGTAAGAGAGAGTTGCAGATAGCATGGTCCCCGGCACCAGACAGCCTTGTGGATGATGCAGAAGGATTTGAATTTGATCCGTTCAGCAACCAGGAACCAGTGGAGAGTTTTTAGGGTATGGGAAATGAGGTCCCTGGGCCTGGATTAGCTGAAGGAGTTGTAGAGTGAAAGAAGGTAGATTGAGGAGGAGGCTGTTGCAATAGTCAAGCCTAGCAAGAACCAGGGCTTGGGAAAAATTGAGCTTCAAGGGGAAAGTGAGAAAAGTGAGAATTATTTTTAGAACGAAGAGTTGCAAGTGGGACTTCTTTGCAATGTCCTGAGTGTGAGGGAGGAAGGAGAGAGAGGAGTCAACGATGACTCCAAGGTTTCTGGGTTCAGAAGAAGGTGCAGGGGGAGAGCCCAATGTGGGAGGCCATAGAGAAGGGAAGAAGGAGGGAGCAGCGGTCCCAATCGGAAGGATATCAATGTTTTCTGCCATTGCGGCAGAGATCGTTGGAAGTGCACCAGGGCTGCATGGCTGATAGGCAGTCAGGGATGAAGGAAGGTGCAAGTGAGTCAGCAGGAAGTCTGAAAAAGAGTTGAGTGTCATTTTCATAAAACTGGAGGTTGGGGAGAAGGAGGAGATGGGGAGTGGCAACTGACCAAGGTAGATGTTAAAGGGCCAGGGGGAGAGGATAGTTCCCAGGGGGACACTACTGGTGGAGAAGGAAGTAGGGGAGGAGAACTTACCCAAGATGACTTGGTATGAACGGTCTGTTAGGAAAGAGGTCAGACATGCCAGTGCCTGTTCTGAGATACCAAGGGTATCGTGGAGCCTTTGTATGAGGATGGAATGGTTGACAGTGTCACAGACAGAGGAGAGAACAAGTAGGATGAGGACAGCTGGGGAGTTGAAGTCCAGTGATGCAAGCAGTTCTTCACGGAAGTTCATAAGAACAATTTCCATGCCCCTGGATGCTCAGAATCCACATTGATGATCGTGGAGACCACCGACAAGTACAGAGTGTGCATTGAGTTGGGCCAAGGTCAGCTTCTCAAGCAGTTGATTGAAATAGGGCGGTAGTTGGATGGACACGTAGGGTCGTCTGATGTTTTTTTTTTGTATCAGGCACACAGGGGAGTGCCTGAGGGAGGAGGGGAAATAACCACCAGCGAAAGAGTGGTTGAAGAAATCAGCGAGTGCGGGGGCAGGAGATCCAATGTTGTCCTTGATTGTTCTGCTCGAGCAGGGCGGAACCTTTTTTGAAGAGGCCTCCATATGGTGGACAACCCTGTTAACTTCTTCAGGTGTGAGAGGGGTGAAGGAGGAGAAGGTGGAAGGATGAGGGAGAGTGGCCAAGGGAGGCAAGGGGGTTTTGGATGGGTTTGGTGGGTGAGTAACAAGGGTGTTCAGGATGTCCTGGGTTTTGGTGGCAAAGTGTGTGGCCACTGCATTGCAGATGGCCTGGGAAGGAAGAGGGGGAGAGGAGACTGTGGAAGGGCTGGCTAGCTCCATGCTGATTTTGAAAAGTTCAGCCGCGTTATTGGATGCACTAGATGCCCGTGCCTGAATGTGGCCCATTTTCTTGGAATGGATAGAGAGTCTGTATTGCCTTTGGAGCAGGCGACAGGACAGTTTGTCATAGGTTGAACCTGAGGTTTGCCACTTCTATTCCACTGCTCTGCACTTTGTTTCAGGGCTGCAAGTTCGGAGTAACAGCACATACAATTTGTGGCAGTCCTGCAACATACTGGAGAGTTGGCAACTCTTCTCAAGACTGATTGCAGTTCTATGCAACAGGTAGGGCCTTTGGTTGGGAATAGAATTTAGATGTAGTTAGTGACCATCCTCAAGCTTCGTCTTCCTTTGTTTCTATTTGAAATGTTGAAACATGACTTTGTGGCCCAACTAATGGATCCTCTGTAAAAGGTTGAACAAATCTGAGCTTTAAGATTGTTTTGTTGAGTGGATTTGGTTTATCTGCCAAACTTAATATTTTGTTGCTGAAGGTTATCTGGCAAGTGTTGACTTTTTTATAAATAGGACACTATGGGCCTCATCACGAGTCTGGTGGTAACCCTTAAATGCTGTGGCAGCGCTATTACCGCTGCATTTAGGGTCCGCCAGACCATGGCCTTGGCGGATTTCCCCCCAGCACTGAGCTGGGGGGAAATCTGTGGCAAATTTGACCATTTTTGGTGCTATTACCACTGGCGGTAATAGAGCGAATTTTCCCCATTGGGCCCAATGGGGAAGGAGGAATTCCCGAATGGGCCCAATGGGGAATGGGCACTAACCGTTCTGCCAAACCCGCGATCCGGCACTAATATCACCGGGGGGGTAGGCGGTAGGACTGATAGCGCTGGCAGTAATAGCGCCAGCGTTACCGCCCAACTCGTGATGAGGCCCTATGTTCAGTTGCAGGTCTTTCATGTCATTGAGGGTGATTGATGAGGGAGCAGCTGGGTGTTCTACCAATGGCAGAGCCAAGAAGCTCGTCATGTTCTTTCACTGATCCAATTGTGATAATTTCCAAGTCTGGGCGTTGTAATGGTTAATTCAATTATAGTTCTGTCATTATATATAGTGCTACTATCACCAGTAAGCCTGTTTCTAAGCGCTTAGCAACAGTTGTTACTCATTGCAGTCTGTGTTACTCATAACACGGTACTCTGTGTATTGGCCCATGGACACCGGGTCTGTGAAGGGCTGAGTTAACCTGACATGGGTAGAGAAGCCTTGTTTCACTGCATCCTGCCAAGCAGGTAACGCTTCAGCTATCCTACCAGCCATTCAGATGCTTTGGACCCAGAAATGCGAGTTAAGCGATGAAGGATGAGTCATTGGTGACTGTCATCAGAGGACAGGACAGAACTATAGGAGGGTGGACATATGTGTGCCAGATAATGGGGCATTTTAGCAGTAGAGCTTGGAATTCTTTCATTGTAACTTATTAGATAATTTCAGAGAAGGGAGTCCAAGATTTAGAGCTGTTGCCCTGTGTTCTACAGCAGAGCAGTATATGTATTAATGATATAGTATGACTATAGAACAGTGATTTGCAAAATATTGGCTTGCCAGCTGCTTTGGACTACAACTCCCATTAGCCCTAGCAAGAATGGTCAAGGGTGTGGGATCATGGGAATTGTGGTCCAACACACATGTTAAGAGCCAGGGTTTGCAGCCCCCTGCTATAAAGAAGAGCATACATTTGTGTGCAATATGATCTCAATGCATGCATGTGGATCATACTGAGGATGTTTGGCAAATGTTGTGCACATTTGTTTTAACAAAGAAAAATATTACTAAAGAGACTCAAAAAGAGCACAAAGTATCTATTTAGTGCAGGCAGCACCCCCCGCTCGCCAGTTGATTCAGCACCCCCCCCTGGCAGCAGTCTTTTGAACTGTGCTTTTTTTCTTCTTTTCAATTTAAGAAGCAGAGGGGGAAAAAAAGGTTACAAAATCTATAGAGCAAAGTTATGGTTGTAAAGAGTACAATTGATTTTTCCTTTAATTTCAATTTCTGATGTTCAAAGAATCGTCTGAGAGAACAAAAATCAATCGTGTGGCTTATTTTCAGCAATGAGCGCTTTGACTGCTTCCCAAACAAAACGGATTATAGTGCATCAGGCGCTGGTTTGATTTTAAGAGCGTGCATCAATGCTTCCGGTGGGCAAGTGAGGCGGCGGGATTTGGCAGCTTGCGCTGACTACGGGACAAGAGACGGGAGATTGTGCCGCGGTGTGTGGCTGCTCAAGTCCCTCAGCAATCAGTCTGAGCACTTCAACACTGCTGAGAGCCAACAACTGCAAACTCTTGTTTAATATCAATGGGAACAATAATAAAGTAAGCACAGGGTTTTTCTACGTTATGGTTGTCCAACTCTAGTATTCGAGGAACAGAAACATGTTGGATTTTCAGGATACCCCTCATTAATATTCATGAGATAAATTTGCATAGAAAGTTTCTAAATGCATGAAAATGTATTCTCATGAATGGTCTATGTGAAGGCAAAAGTTGGCATGGCCCTATTGTAGGACACTTTTAGCCTCATTTCATTGGCATCCTTATGTTTTCTACCCTTTAGATCTGCTTTCGTTTTCTGAAAAGAACACATACTCATAGGGAGTTTTGTCATTGTACTTTTGTCAGCCTAAATATCTAGACCTTTTACAAGACACGGCCTATGAAGTGGTGCTACCCTGTTAATCCATGCCCACAATATACTTCGGATAGCCCAAGCACATCTCGGGTAGGTCACACACGCAAACTCTGCCTATATATTTTACTTAAATACTTTTCTTGTCTTATTGTTTATTACATCATTTTCTAGTCTATTCATCCTGAACAGATTAAGGACCTGATATACCTGGGTGGGATTTATTTTATGCACCTTAACTCAGACAAGGTTTACACATTTTACTTAGTTTTATGGTGTTGGCCTGAAAAGTACACAAATCACATAATAAAGAACCATGACAGCATATGAATCAGTGTATCAATATTTTGTGTAACTTTGGTGTTGAGCTGGCTCAGTATAAACAAAATAATAATAACAATAATAAAATAATAATAACGATGATAATAATAATAATAATAATAATAATAATAATAATAATAATAATAATAATAATAGCACCAGTATATACACATGTCCAAAATAAGTTGACATTTGCAGAAGGAATCCATCATGAGACAGAAATATAAATGGTCCCTTTTAGGTAGCTGAACCATCCCTCCTAAATAGCAACCTTCCAACACATATCGGACACTTGAGCTATTTTGACTAAGAATTAGAGCTGAATAAACTTCCCCAAAAAATGACCAACAAATAGTTGCTGGTCACGTTTAGGGGTGAAGACTAGACCCCTAAATCCCCACAGCAACCGATTATCACCCTTCACCACCATTGCTGGCCATCCCCATGACAACCCTGCACACCCCAAATAATGTAAACTTTATTTCTATTTTCAGAGCAGTGGGTAACATACCCCATTGCATTTCGCAAGGCTCCAGGCCCGGTTTGGGCAGTGGGGCGTGTCATTGTAAGACCATATGGCAAACGGCAGCAGCCACCGATTCCGATGGGCGGCCTCCAACATTTCCACATGAAACACCAGGGAAGATTGAGAAGAGTGTGTGGGGGAAATAAACACCCAAAAAGTGGGTGATTTTTCAACTCACTCGACATGTTCGCCAAGCACTGAACACACTCAGAAATCCAGGGTTATTGGGAAATTGAAGTGCTTTTGGAAGGTGTAGGGGTTGTTAGGAGTGTTTTGGAGGAGTTTGATTGTTGTTTGCAGTGTTTTATGATCCATGTTTAATTCCCTTTCGTCTGTTTTTGAGTGGTCTTTAGGCACACTCTATAATCTTCTCGTTGTACCCCTACTCATTTAAAGAAAAAAAAGCTTTCCCCTGATCACTTTGTGTCCCCTCTCAACTTTGGGCAGCTCATCTGTCTTTCTGACACCCTCTGGCCCACCACACCTGACCCAGTTTCACCATGGACTAGTTCAGCCACTTTCCCATCCGACAATCAATGCAGCCCACTCTTGGTGATGGTGGAATTCAGGGTATGGCACTATTTAGGCCGGACAAGTGAGACAGAGAGACAGAGAGATGAGTAACACAGGCAGATACTGTGCGCATTGCCTCATCTCTGTCAGTCAGATTTGGTTCCCATGGTAGCGGTCGATGCACATGCTCCTGCAACACCCCACCATCTTCTAGACGAATGGGCAAGACGGTAAATAAAGTCATGACTTGTTGCACCTGGCGGAAATAGGAAACAGGGAGTGGCTCCACTGGTTGTTTTAGGTGTCCCTGGTGTGCAGACTGTGAGTGCCTCTATAGCTATGAATATACTGATGAATGCAGCCTGCGGCCACGAAAAGGCCACTGGAGCAACTGCTGTGTCGTGCAACGTGCATGTTTCCGTTGCATGTGCTTGTTTGCGTTGCATGTGCCTGTTTGCGTTGCATGTGCCTGTTTGCGTTGCATGTGCTCTCCATGCCACTGTGCTGCTTAAGGGATCTGACAGCCTCTTCTGATATTCACGCCACCATCTCCAGTCTGTCAGCCTCCCACATGGTACAACAGGTAAGGGTGCCCTGTCATGTCAGAGAGAATACTGTGATGGTAGTCAATTAGTCGCCAGGAAGACTGAGTCTTGTCTCAAACACTGTGTCATTCACTGTGGTCATTGGTGGACGTATCTGGGGTGCAGGAGCAAGGAAAACAGTTGTGGTTCAGGATTGGAAGGAGACTGATGAGACGGCAACTTTGGTATATTATGAACTCATGACACTCTCAACTTTCCTGTGACCATGCGCGAGAAGGCCATCCAGTCCTGCTTCATTCACTTTGGATTCTGGTACTTGTAGGATCGAAGTCCCAGAATTCCAAGCAAAAAGAGAACTGCATCGACCTTTGCACAGATGGCCATGGGAACCTTGAGAGCTCTGCATCAGCCTTGCTTGAACTAAATTATTGATGGGCACAATACAATCATTCCATTATCTTTGATACGGTTGGGAAGGGTAAGAGACATAGCGATTGGCGGGGAGCGTTTGAGAACAAGGATATTTTACAGGACAAGCAGATTTTACAAGGCAAGGACACTTTACAGGACAAGTTAAGTGCGAGGGCGATTTCAGGAACTCAACATATTTAGCATTTGGAGTAAGTGATTGGTTGAGCGTAGACTTTCCACATGCGGTTAGGATGCTCTGCTCATTGTTTACCAAACCTTGAATACAATAATGTGCAGATAAAGTGTGCTTAAGGCTTCGGATGGTAGGATGCGGAATTGTGTAAGACTAAGATCGATGGAAGATATGAAGTGGTGGCGCGAGGAAGAGAATTAAGACATGGATGCCAGAGAAAAGGAAGAAAGGTGTGAGGAAGTGCCAATGGCAGGAGAGTTTAGAAGATTCTGTATGCTGTTTATGTGTATAGGTGGGCAATGTGTCTGGTGTGTGTGTGTGTGTGTGTGTGTGTGTGTGTGTGTGTGTGTGTGTGTGTGTGTGGGCTTCTAGACTCTGAGAGGTGGAGGAAACAGAGAGTTCAAGTGTTATTCTGCTGCTTGAGCAGATTTGTCTCAGGAGGATAGCTCAGGGGCAACGTTATAAAAACCCTATCATACCTTATCTATCTAGATTTGTAGGGGGCTTTATCTATGACTCCAAACAGACAGTAGATCCCACATTAGGGCGCATGCACATACATGCTCCTGTCCCCGGTGTGTTCACAGCGCTAGAAAGTAACGCTCAAAAGTTGACCATTATAGGAATAGACGTATGTGGTACGTATGTGGTAAATGATACTGGGCCTCATTCCGACTTTGGAGGTAACCAAGCCGCTATTTATGGCATGGCTGCCTCCAAAATCGTTCCAACTCCGGCCCGTGAATGGAGTAATTATCGGTTGCATGGTTGGAGGTTCCCTCCAACCATTCCAAGGTTGGAGGGACCGGTAATTCCCCATTCACCAGGGCCATTCCCCATTCCCATTTGATCCCCCATAGGGCTCAATGGGAAGGGAGAAGGAGGCAATAATTTAAATTATAATGTAAATTACGGTACCATTATTGACCCCGGTGTCCCTTTCCAGGTCCCGTCCTTAACGCCTGCTAAAATCAGGCGTTAAGGAAGGACCCGCAAAGGGAACTCGTAGTAGGGCGCAAAGGGAATACCGGCACCGGTGTCATTACCGGTGCCCGGTATCCCTTTGTGCCCTACTTGTAATGAGGCCCACTGTTGTCATAACATGCACTCATGTGGAATAATCTGAGTGGGTGGAAACCCATCCCGTACTGAGAAGGAGCATGCCTCAACCCTTGGCATGCATTAGCAAGACAGCGCACGGCATGCAGACTTGACCCGATGCCCTTGCCTACTGATGAATGCAGGAATATGTGCATACTTTTTTCTGTGCATGATATAAACCTTGTGTTTGCGTTACTACACTGAGGTTGCATCTTGTGCTGAAGTTAATGCAGAGGATCCCTGGACCCCATTACCACAAAGCACCACTTAAGAGTGTATTGAACTGATCTATTGCCCTCAATGTTGGGCTCTTTCTGGTGAATGCCTGACAGGCAGAGCAGTACATCTTAAATACTGTCTGCTTAGTTACTGAGGAGCACTTACAAGATCTCAGTTCTGGACTTAAACAGCCCAGATGCTGTGACGTAGGCACAGCCACGGGGCTCGTGTCTAGTCATATGTTTGGTGAGATATGCTCACCCGCGTCAGGGCGCAAAGAAAAGGGGCGAGCGGCTAGCCGCTCGACAATCCGACCAACGACTCCTGTCTCCGGCATGTCATTGCAGCCACTGGAGGCCGATGGCCTGCATCACGCGGCACTGCCACAATGAGCTCTGGCAAACCCGGAACTCTGCCGACTGGATCACGACAATCCTTGCGACATGCTGTGAAGCTGTGCGGGCCAGGAGCGGCTCCTGCACGTGGCCATGCCCAGCACCCTCCTCACCGTTGTCGGAGCCCCGGCAACCTAACACCATCCGGGCTCAGGATTAGAGGTTTTGCAGTCATTGCAGGCATCTCGCCATTATTATTATTAGGTATGTATTAAGCGCAGACTTCGCGTCAGAAAGCAAGGGAGCGCTTTACAATCATAGGGGAAGAACGCAGTGAGGGAAGCAGAGAAACAATGGAGCACGGAGCTAACAACAGAGGAGGGTGGGACAATTTGGCAGCAAGAGATCTACATGCAACCAGGTGAGGAAACAGTGGGGAGCAGATGACCAAGTCTCAGGTAGGGTGGGCAGTGGAGGGGAATTGACTTTGTGCAATCGATGAAGGCATGGGATGGGGCTGTTTTATGCTGTTACATATCACATGTATTCATTGTCAATGGGAAGGTGTATTGCTTTCCCGTGGAAGAGCCGGAGCAAGTACCGTGAATCCGTGAGTGTTGGCTTTAAAGACAGATATATTAAAATACAAATCTTTATCATGTTTTGCTTATTTCTTCCATAGCATAGTGATGCCAAGACTGCAGAGGTTTGCATACTCGCACAGCGGCAATATTTATTGCAAGAGCAATTTTGGACTAGCACTGGGCGAAATGGCCTTATTGCGAAAAGTGCATTGTTTCGAAGCTTTCTTGCCGTAGTGCTTAAAAGCGTGCAAACGTGCAATTGTACTCGCTCAAAGCCGCAGCAAACAAGATGCTGCTCCAATACTTCGCAGAATTGTGGCCAGCAGTAGTTAACTGTGTGTGTGTGTGTGATGTTCCTGTGCAGCATATGGGTACACACCAGGTGTGAAATGGGCGCCATATTAACAAACACATTTGCTGCTAGGGGAAGTCTTCTCGCAAACAAGGGAGCTAAATGCAGGCAGAAACTTGCCAAACTCCTTAAACATGCCACCGGGGACACGGTGCACTGCACACACACACACACACACGCATGTGTGAGCTCGTTACTTCTGGCAGGCGTTGCTAAGGATGCCCCAGAAGCTGCGAGGGCTCCTGTGTTATTGGCAGCGTTGTCTAGGGAGCTGGCATTACCCACAATGCCTGCCGCTGAGCCTGCCGTCAGTCAGCGTGATCGACGTGCAGCGTAAAGCCATTACCGCCGAATCGATGTCCATACGGCAGGCGGGAGCCGCGAGGAAGACGCGCTTAATCTCAGGCGAGGTGTTGACACGCAATGAGGCTGCCTGCCCCAATGACTCCAAGACAGCCCCCCTCTGGTGCTCCAGTAATGCCCTGACTGGATGGATTAGGTTCTTTGAAGTCGTGTAAAAAGGGAAAAGACATTTTGTTTAGCACCAGTGATGAGCTGGAGTCCTACTTCGCCAATGACTGCGGGGGCGACCCTCAGCCTCAATATGTCTTATCCAGAGCATGGCACCTGGGACGGAAGCGTGTGCTTTTCTTGGAGAACTCTGGTGCATTCAATCCAGAGAGCGCTGAGAAAAGTGGCAGCCTTTCGTGGGCTGTCATTCGGAATCACCTGACTCACCAGTTTTGCTGTCACCTGATTGACTACTTACGCTTCCCTGCAAGAAGCTGCTTGTGCCCGATTGCTTACCATGCTTTTTGTCAGATAAGAAACCTAGGGTGTGGGGGCACTAATGAACGGCAAAACAATATTTATGGGGTACGGGGGGATCCAAGAAGTGTCTGGCCCTGCCTGTGAATCGCAAGTAACTATGGAACCTTTGTTGGACAGATGGCCTAGGTAACTAGGGTGACCAGATTTTCAAAAGTAAAAAACCGGGACAGGGCCACTAACATGAAAGTAGGACAAATTCTTGAAAGTGGCTGTCAAGGCACTACACGTTAGTAACGTTTGGAGGAGAAGGGGGTTTAAGTGTTACTGTTAAAAGAATCATATATTATTCTACATGTATCACAAACTAACACTATGTTAAGTTGTAAAATGTACATTTCGTCTGTGCAAGATTGTGCATTCCTGCTCGCCAGCTATAAAGACCTACTACAAAAAAGCCGGACCACTGCACTTTCGAATGGCAACATAATCTTGAGAAAGGGCGACGCAGCATCACATACCGGGACAGTGTCAGCAAAATTGGAACGTCTGGTCACTCTATAAGTAACAAAACAAGTGGCCGAATGGACACGTTCATGTTTTAATAAATGACATAAAAGAAAATTCAATCTAGTTCAAAATGTGCAGAATATTTAATGTACATATTCATCATTCAAAAAACGGACTCAAACTAAAATGTTGATACATAAATCAAAATAGTCCAATGTAGGTTCAAACCCCTTTTTTCGTTTGAAGAAAATCCATGATGCTTATGTATTAGTTGGGGTGACCAGCTTTTCCAGACCAAAAATGTGATCACCTTTGGAAAGAAAATGCATAAACCAGTGAAAGAGGGCATCAAAAGTTCAAACATTTATATTGGACCAGGATGGCTAAGAAAGCGACATAAGAGTGAGTAAATAAGAGTCCTCATTTCTGGGGTATTTCGGCCTATTTCGGTAGCAAGTGCTAAACCGTTTGGGTGATTTAGGAAATTTTTCCCACAAATATGACAGCATGCCCCAACCAATCCATTTGTAGATACATTTCCAGTCCAGGTTTTTTCTTTGCCTCATCTTAATCCAGGAATATAAATCCCACAATGCAAAGGACTGGAGAAAAAAGGTTGCAAATGCAATTGTGTATTCTGGCATATATGTAAAAGACAGCACACGGAATGATTCATTCCAATAGGAACAAATCCGGGGCTGAAATCTTCCGACTATCTTTCTTCTTATCCTCTTTTGGATGAACTTCTGCTTCTTTGGCAGGAGTAAGTGATGTTCATGAGTACACTATCCCACCCTTACACCTGGCTTACCGCTGATTGTAATCTGACCAGCACGCGCCATTTTTCATCGAATTGCTCTGTAAATGTTCCTGTGAAACTGCGACGTTTGATTTGCAGAAGATTGTTGGGACAAGGGGAGAGTGTTTAAAAAAAAATGGAACTGTACCCCCAAAATCGAGATGTCTTGTTACTTTAGTAATAGGTCATTTTATTAAACTAACAGCAAGACTTCTGTAGAATATGTTGATCAAATCTGGAAATTCATTATCTAGATTATCAAATCAAGTACATATTCTGCCAATTTGGAATTAGGTGCTCTTAAAGAAATAAGCACCTACCACAAACATATGATAACAATGTGACCATTTACAATTTAATTTACAAATAACAAAGCAATTTTTCTTAAAATTAGGCAATTCTACAAATTGCTGAACACATTCCAACACTTGATTTCTTAAAAACAGTCTACCATCCTTATCCTAATATAAATTGATACAACTCATTCATCAGGTCATAAACATTTCTAATACCTAGCCTGCTACCATAAACTTTATTTTCTGTATTTAACTTTATTTTGATACAAACCATAAAATCATTTTACAAATAGGTGAATAAAACAGAATAAAACATAAGAAAATACAATAAACTTGACATGAATGAACAACATGAAATGGTGAGAACCTTTAAGAAGTGACAAAGAAAATAAGACATGCTAAATAATTAACGTGTGTCTATATAATGATCATTCTAAAAACCTTTTAAAAACAAAACTACCTCCAAATAATTACTTGAAAGTAAAAAAAAGAAGTTGAAGCACAATTACTAAAACCAGCATATTTCAAAATCTAAATAGTTGTATGGGCTCTAATTTCACTATAGACTTTCTTAAGAGTATCAACTTGCACTGAAACACAATTGCCAGATTTTCAGACGGTTAGCAAAGATATAGCAAAGATATAGGGCCATTTCACTCGTGCATACAATTGAGCTTCTTAATGAAGGAAGCAAGGCTTTTGTTTTCTGGTTACGCTATTAACAGGTCAAACTACCCTAAAATTTTGAATATGTTCCTTTATATTTTTACAAAGCTCCCAAGTATTCCCATCACATTTTGACATAGAGGCGGCTATACGTAAAATTCCTAATCAAAACATATTTATGAAGGATTCAAAAAGTGTTACTTTCTAGCTAGATAATGGGACATCAAATCATATTGTGATCTTGTTGCCAAAGTTCACATTAAAAACCTTTCCTTGGTAGTAGTGACTAAATCTCTTCTATGAACAAAAAAAAAGATGATTTATGATTACTCCAGAGTTGTTTAAAAAGTATATTAATTCATCCATTTTTCATAACGCACTTCAACTCTGAGACCACTCTCTAAGCGCAGGACCAAGATTTGGACCTGTGCTGTTCTGTGGTGTCTTGCTTGCAAGATAAATGCGTTGCCCCTCATCTATCCTCCCATCCCATATATCAGCCTCCTAATATGGGATGTGCTTTACCCAGGGCAAATGGTTTGCACCAGCTTTAACTGCACTTCTTATAGGGCTCTTCGATGCACCAGCAAGTAGCAATTATTCCAGATTCTGCTACAATTAAGGAAATGGGTAATTTCTTTCCATAACTATATCTTCCGTCCCAGAGCCAGTCATGACTGCGCACTTACTCTACCACCTGGGGCATGAGTAGTGATTTCAAGGCACCATATCTCACACCTTCTCCCATCCCCATCGTTCTGCTCCATAAGCGGCTGCTGCTATTGCTGGAGCGTGGTAAATTTCCCGGGCCAGTCCAATATCCCTAATCCCATAATGCAATGAAAAGCTCTCAATAATGTCTGCCTATCTGAGCAGAGTGAGAGCCCTCTTTCCTAACTGTCATGACTATGTATCATTTCCACTGATGTGCATTGCCAAATGGTCAGAAAAGTTACCTGTTCCATTTTTACCCGCCTTTTTGTGGATCAGTCCAGAATGAACATGTTTTCGTTGTTAATCTCCAGCCCCATATTGCTATGCTGGTTATCATGCTTATCCAGCTCTCTCTGTTGCCCACTAGGGGTCTTGGAGATCAACACAATGGGTCTCATTACGAGGTTGGAGGTAGCCTTGCCGGTTTTACCGGCAGGGCTCCCCCCAAACTCGCATCCGGCTCTGGTACCCACGAAAGGGGAATCACTGGGCCATTCCGAACTCGGTGGACCCGGTAATTCCCCTTGCGCGGGTGCCGTGCCGGTGCGTCCCCATACCCATTTGAGCCCCAATAGGGCTCAATGGGAATGGGGAGGATGGTAGCAGCTGTACCGTTTATGCCTTACCGCCGTTGTTGCCTTGCACCCATGCTCGTAATGAGGTCCAATGTCTTCTGCGAAGGGCAGTATCTGGCATGGGTCCCCGCAAAGTTTAGGGACATTTGTATTCTATCTGCTAGACCATGCACATAGCATGAAAATAGCATGGGGACAAGAACGCATCTCGCCTAACTACTCTCAAAATGTTGGGCCTTGGTGTCTGTGTCCCTCCACCCCATAAACCATAGCAGGCACATGCATGATACCTGTCCACAGGTTAAAGGTTCAAGATGATATATTGTTTGTGGAGAATCCTGTCTGACTAGATTAAACCCTAGATTAGGTTGCTCAAAAAAGACATCTTTCTGAACAAGGAGATACAGTCTAAAGACTGCATCAGTGGTGCTTATTCCTAATGGTGCTTATTCCTAATCAAACCCGGCTTGTCAAGGTCTGTGGTGGAAAAGGACAGGAGCAGAAAGGGATGAGTTAGGGCATTCAGAATCCCCCCTTATCCTTCGCCTTGGGCGACGTCATCCACCCAACCGAATCCCTAGCAGCAGACAGCCCAGGGAGCCAAGGTGCAAAAACAACTTAAATTCCTTCATTCACTGACACAGACAAAGACTATTATTATAATAGAAAATGGTGTAGTTTGGTACTGTGCCAAGGCAAATGAGATAGTAGACCAGAGAAATTAATACATAATTATTCTATTAAGTTCCAAATATATGATTTAAGATGAGTCTCTAGTCAAGGCACCATTAACCAGGTGGTGATACGTGCTAATGTTTCACCCAATTTAGGGCTTTGTCAAGGCTAAGAGGTCTCAATAATAAAAAATAAATAAAAAAACTTCAATTATGTCTCACAAGACACCTGTTTGTAATCACAGGTGGTGGTGGGTTAGTACTATATAGTGCATTATTTCTTGAACACTGTCTTATTTCTTCAGTTTGTTACAAGAATCTTTAAGTCACAAATAATACATTTCTATGCCAGTAAGGTATTGTGTTACACTTCAGTACAATATTGCACAGTTAATAACACGTCTACATTTGCATTTTACAAATGATCTTATGCTTTTGAAAAATAATTGTCCTGGTGTAGAGAGAGGCAGGGATGGGGAAGGAAAGGAATGAAGAGGAGGTTATAGGTTGATATAAAGAGAGTCCATTCATGATGTAATAGTGACTTTGTATTTCCCTGTCATGCAGTGCCCAGTATTTAATGACTAGTGTTTGCTTTCATAGTGGGCGTATCCCGTGTACTTCATGAGTAGAATATTTATTGTCCGAGCGTAGTTAGGTTGCACCTGGGTGTATGTCAACTCGGTGTTAAGCATGCATTTATAGGATTCAAATCAGCTAGTTTAATAAAGGCCATCCTCAAAGGTTTGTGGTTGCTCGTGAGGAAAGTAATAAGCATGCATGTAGCAGTATGTTTTTTTAGGATCAATGTTTTGTGAACATGAAAGAGTTAGACCCTTGTCTACTTCATGATGCTGATATCATGCTAGTTCTGTGGGAAGGAAAGGGTTGTGTGATTCTAGGGAGAATGCATTTTGCATGTGTACTTTTTGTAGCCCTGTATAGGTTCAGAACGTGCCTGAACCTATACAGGAAGGTGGCATGGTGCCTGTTGCACTCAGGAAATCCCTTGTTGTACTAGTATTCAAACCATGTCAATTTTTTTTTGGGTAATGACAGAGGATAGTATGTCTACTTAATAAGGTCAAAATAGCCAAGTGGTCAACGCGCAGAAGGTGCAAGTTCTTATCTGGTTAGGATGTACTGTGCTGCACTAATGGGATATCTTGAAGGTAGGGCTCCGCTGAAAGTTGTGAGCGCTGCCATCTTGGATGTGTCTAATAACGTGTCCCCATGATGGTGTCATGCGTTTAGAAATGTGATGATGTCATTGCTAGTTGCCGCGATCGTGGTAGAGTGTTCAACTGAATATGCAGCTTGTGCATTACGGTAATGGGTCTGAGGGGTCCTGGGATGAGAGTGATAATATTAAGGGAAGTCCCTCCAACCATGGGCAAAGTGATGGATAGTATTAGATTCTAAATAACTGCGTGTCACTGCACTCAATGGTGTGTCCTATTCAGTTTGAGCAAATCAAAATTTAGTCAAATAAATTCCCACTTTTGTTACTTTTTGTAAACGGCTTAATCTAAACAAGAGGCCATCCAAGAATGGCAGAATGACGTACATCATGGTGGATTTGGTATCCAGTGATTGTAACGAAAACAAAACAGAGATTTTTTTTTTAACGAAACAATTAGAATGAAAAAACATTGAATATTTCATTTTTTTATATATGGTCTGGGTTTAGGGGTTAAACGTGTCGGGAGGGGATTAGGGTGGGGTTAAAAGCATAGGGAAATAGGGGTTTAGGGGGACCACCCAAAATAAAAATAAAATGAAATGTGATGTTTTTATCATTATAAATGTTTTGTTAAACAATAATCCTCCCGAGTTGGTCCCATGTGCCCAATCATTTGGGTTTTATATGGATATTTGTCTCTCCTTCTGGCAACATATCATCAAAGAAGCCCAAACCCACTGGTAGAATGCTCCTCCATATGATAACACTTCCCTCCCACCAGATTTCAGATTCACATTCCAGACCCTGGTGAACTCACATCTTGATGGTAGAAAATGCCTCCCTCACCAGTGCAACAGCTACACACCCGGCCCCCTTAAGTCCATTAAAGGAATAGGACCAACCCCTGATTCTAAGAGAACTAAACTAGCTGCTTGTCCAAGCGATTGTATGCTTAAAAAATGCCTGCATTACATACAAGTCAACCACTGCCTGATCACCAGTCTAACTAGCA
The DNA here is from genome assembly GCF_040938575.1 of Ambystoma mexicanum. Taxonomy (NCBI): domain Eukaryota; kingdom Metazoa; phylum Chordata; class Amphibia; order Caudata; family Ambystomatidae; genus Ambystoma; species Ambystoma mexicanum. The sequence goes on from NC_090940.1 coordinate 576,508,831, forward strand.
CCAAGCCCCCCAGGATCATACAAGACTCTCTCCTCTAGACCAATCATTGCAAGGCTCAAGACTAAACTGACTATAATAAACAAAAAAAGGTTTAAAAAAATGTATACATTTTTAAATGACTAAACTGGCACTGTAGTAAAAACCTGGAAGAAGGTTTTCACATGCTGTGCCCCAGCGTACTGGCACACCATCCTGGTTGCAATCAGGATTGTTCCAACGCTCCTGCAGTTCAAGCATGAACTCAAAACCCGTGTCTCTTCAGTGAATAGCTGGGATCTGCTATCCATAGATATATAGACCCCCTGCAGTATGGGATAACCAAGAAACTATATCCTACAAGATTCCCTTCCACTGACCTCTGATAATCCCAAATTAATTGTACAGCGCTCTCTTGATTTCTGGCTAAATTGGCGCTATTTAAACACAAATACCAAATGGAAAATACAAGTTCCCTGCCTCTCGCAGAGAGGAATTCCCTCAACCGAACAAACCACACTAGGTCATGTGCTGTCGTATAATTGTCAGTAATGGATTTTGAGTTCAAAGCAGGTCCCGGTGTTCCAACGCCCTGAGCATAGGAGCTGCTGTTTTGCCAGCAAGCAAAGCTTCACAATGTTTTCTTCGGGGGTTCAAACAGCTTGTCAACAATTTAGAAACAGAAGGAAGAATAGAACCCAGGCATGCCTTGGCAGAGATCACTGGAATACATTATTAACATTGCAACCTCGGTGCCAATCAGGTATTTATAAAAAAGGCCTCCTTTCCTCCTACAGGCATATATGCTCATTAGCGATTACACTAGAGAGCTGCCACTGCTGGAGGCGCCTGTAGGATTCTCTACGCTTCTGGGAAGGCACTCTGATTTCTGTTGCTTCACAGCGTGATTTCAGGCGGTGCCAGAGCAGAACAAAATGGCCGCTTTGCAAAGGGCGGCAATAACGCATTAAAGAGTCTGGGAATTACCTTGTTTCCCTTTTAAGATTATGGAACTCTGTTACCATGTATACCAGCCCTTTCTCAGTTGACTGAGAAACTTAATATAAATGCAGTATATTGAGTCTTGCAGAAATATCAAAACATGAATGTTAACATTAGATCAAATTAATTGGATCAAAAGCTATCTGTTTAAGTGGATAAGCTGGCATGTTTCGCAGTTACATGCATGATACCTCGCACTAGTCATCTCTTTTCTGGTTGCATGCTGGGACTTGTAGTTTTGGGTTTCCAATTGATTCTAATTGTAAGTGTAGGCTTACAAGTCCCAGCATGCAATGAACAAAACCAGGACTGGCTCGAGGTGTCATGCATGGAACTGGGAAATTCAGCAGCTATGATGCGAGCAAGGGTCTTCAATCATCTCTCAACCGTAGTCATATCCTTGGAGACATAATACCATGGCAAACAAAGGTAGAACAACCACTTTGTAAAATAGATCAGCTACTCTAAACTTGTAATGGCAGCCATTTTCATTTGTGAACATCTGTGCATATGTATATGCACTTGTCTTACCACACTTTTTGTATTGTTGGTGATTGCATCTCTGTGTGAATGTGCATCTGCCCCAGCAACTATGGCTTAAGGTTTTCTGTTTGTGACATTACTGTTGGATTTTGTTAAGGATATATCAACCTGTGGCTTTCCAGATGTATTGGACTACAACTCCCATGATCCTGGACAATTGACTGTGCTGGCTGAGTTGATGAGCATTGTAATCCAAAACATATGGAGAGCCAAATGTTGTAGACCCCTGTCATATAGTGTCTTCCTTTGACTGCTGATAGTCCTATGTCATCTCTCAATCGTTGGGATATGAACAGGTTGATTGGTGGTGGTGCCTAGAGTCAGGCTGAGGTACCTCGCTGGTACCCTGTAGAGAAGAAAGATACAATAAGCATTGGCAAAGCTTATTTGTTGCCTTCCTATGGTGTAACTTGAGTTGCTAGAGGTAAGGATAACTCAGTAGGTTTATTGGTGGAAGAGATCCGTGGATGAGTGTGAGAATGTATGTTGAAGGACTGGAGAGCTAGCAGATGAATTGGCGAGTGAGCTGAAAGGATGGGAAATTGGATAATCATATGGGTGAGTGGATAAGCGAAAGGATTGATGGGTGTGTAAGTCCTTTAATGGGATGTTGGTAGATAGGTGAGTGGGTGCATGTGTGATTAATGGATCGGTGAGTGAATGGAAGAGAAGGTTGATGAATGGGTGGGTGGATGGTGGTTGAATGTCTATCTTGATCAAAAGATATGCATTTAGGAAGACATATTTTCAGGTGGGAGCGTACATTTCCTGTTTATTCATTCTGCTGAATCTTCTTTCTCAGGGGGGCACTTTCAGCCTTTCCAGCCTGTTATTAAATATCATTAATGCCCTCAGAGGTGCAACCCCTTACAAATGCTTAAATATGGAAATGATGTCAACGCGACGTGGTGGAGAATGATCAGAACCGCCACTGTGGTGGTTTGGGATGTGTGTGCAAGCAGCATCCTCCCTGTGCTGCACAACAGGATAAGCTGTAAGCGCATTCAATTCAACACTACAGCTAAGTCAATGCCTTGTCTGGGATGCTGAGGGAAACCCTTATTGATATATTTTTATGTCCAGTTTGTTTACTCTGGATGACAACCCTTATATAACACCCCTCTCTTAGAATCCCCCTGACCCCACTGAGCCAAGAAGTAGGTTTGTTTTGCAAATTAAAAGGTTTATTTGAAAATTAAACTATATATATATATATATCACACTTTTATAATAAATTAATATTTGATATCACACTTGAGAATATGATGTTGATCAACAATGAATAATGTTATAGTGGTACACTCTTTTTAATGGCTTAGAAGTTGATATAGAGAGGATAAAGTAGCTGAGAATGCTCATATGGCTTCAAAGACATGAATGAAATGCAGTACAGAAAATAAACTTGATATGATTTCAACCAAAACAATGTAATCACTTTTCCCCCTGGTAGCAATTCACCCCCCCCCCCCTTTATGCAATGTAAAGAGATGGAAGGAAAGCACACAGTTCTCAGGAATGCAATCAAATATAATTCAGTTCCCCCCCTAGCAAGCTTAGAGGAAAACAGGTAGAAGTTTTAAACACAGGCCCAAAATGCTTTGAATGTGATGACAATAAAGTGAGAAATGTGCTAAAATTGCTTTTAATTCCCTATAGGAGGTTCAGGGTAGGTGATAGATACTGGGAATTCAGGTCCGCGCTACAATGATTAATGATTAATGAGGGATTATTAGGTTGGAAACGGATTTCAGGGATGCAAGAAAAGACAAATATTTTTACACGTGGCTAAAATGAAGCAAAATGTCAAATCGCAGCAATTTTTCCGAGTGCGTCGAGCGCGATTACGGAAAAAGTATAATGAATAGAAAGTCGGTTCTGGGTTCGTTCGAAAGCCCAGAATCTTAGTTTAAGATGAAAGTTAAATTTCATTCCTAGGACAAGCGGTTCCGGAGATACGGATGATTTCGTGAAGGTAGATTCTCAAAAGAAAAGTCAAGCTCAGAATGACAGATGACAGTTTTCAGGTTTGAGATCACAGAAGGAACACAAGATTTCTAGGATGCAGTAATCAATAGGTTAAAATAGTTTGAATTTGATTATTTTAAACTAAGAGATTGGGTTTTGCACAGTTCTGGCGGTACTCACACTATATTTTGGACAGGAATGCGACTTTGCCACGGATCGGGTCAGGATTGGACTGCGGTTCCCTCGCCACGGACGGTCTCTGCCTGGTTCTGCTCACTGGATAATTCTGCCTTCTGGGTCTGTCAGGCACCGGTTCTGCTCACAGCGGTCTGGTCTGGGTACAGCTCGGCTTTCTGGTCTAGTCTGTGGTTCTGGATTCAGCACTGCTTTCTGGGTACTGGCACAGGGTACTAGCCAGAATCTGACAGCTCAGCCCGGCTGTCTGAATAGTTTGGTTTGGTTGCTAGGTTTTGAAGGCCTGCTGATAGGAGTTCAGCTGTCGGGTTCTAGAGTTCTTGGAGTTTTGTTCTGGAGTCAGGAGTCTCTGGATGTGAAGTCTGAAGTCTGGATGTGGAGTTGTCTGTCAAAATGCTCCGCAGAAAGTGAAAAAGAAAGTCCTATCTGGCTTCCAGTGGCTCTTTTTATGTGTTTTGCAAATGGGTGTGTGCCTGGGCATAGCTAAGCCTGCCTTTCACGACTTATCATTGGCCAACTTCCCCTCTCCTCCTTGTTTGGGGAAAGGAAATGGAGTGTCAGAGTGATGTCAGCCATTTATGATCTATTGAAGAATGCCCCTTTACTTTTGCTTAGAAAATCATTTTTCATAACTACACATACTTCCCAGATACACAGTTGTTTGACATTACGTGTACATATTACAGCTGACTTAAGGTACATTCTGGTCCAACTCTGATCTTCCTGAGGGCTTGCATTCACAAATGGCAACTTATTTTCGTTTTTAGTTGGTTTTCCAACATCAGGCGTTTACCAAAAAAGACACACATGTACACCGCCTTTATACCCATATTCCATTAATTTACTAGGTCTCTAGCATAAACACAGTGTCTGTAGTATCAAGAAATAGCAGGGTTTTGCCTCAGAACATGGTACAAAGTTGAATCAAGTCTTGAATTGTGGGTACATTTCTTAGATTAAGGATCTCCAAATTGCACATTTTTGTAAGCTTAATACAATATTTTAGAAGCATTTAACTTAAACATATATTTGCTGCAATATGATTCCACAAAAGTGTCTGAGCCCACCCCCAGAAACTGGGTAAGTCAGGAAACACATGTCTCTCCTTCCAGGCAGGGCTCTGTTTACAGTCCACACTGAAAATCAACATACGCCATTCAATTGCAAGGGTCTATTCTGTTGGGTCCAGCAGGCTGAGGTCAACAGACGAGGGGGCCACTCTGCATTTGATTAACAGAGACCTGTGATTTCCTGGGCTGTTGCTGCTCAGGGCTGGTGTGAATGCCTCCCATGAACAGAGTCTCTTTGAACTTATAATTAACTAAGACTCCTTCTGATCAATGCACAGTTCTGCAAGAAGGCTCTCCTGTAAGAGTTTAGACCGCTAGCGCCGGTTTGTGTCCAAAGCGGGTACTGCACCCATTTTTGCAACTTTTTGACATCAAGAAAATAAATTCCCAACAGCTCTGGGTTGCTTTTGGCAATCAGCCTTGCCATTCCCAATGGTTTCAGGCTGCTGTGTGTGTAGCCCAATGGTGGTTTTAGGCAGTGCCCTCCTGTGCTCTCAACATAGGCAAAAATGGGTGGAAGCCTATCTTCATGTTTTCCCTGTGCAATTTCTGGGGGGTTCTGGCCATCATGATGTTTTCAATGCAGTAATGCACAGTTTTTGTGGTAGGGCTCGGTTGCATGGGTAAAACATCCCACAAGCCCCCCGTCTTGCGATGGCCATTCTGACCTTTCACTGATGGAACTCGCAAGATCTGGGATGTTCGCCTCATCTTCTTCGGGTAGATGGCACAGTTATTTTCCTCCATCAGGTGGATTGATTGGTTCTCCTCGCAGGTCCTGATGGGAATATTGGGCGGTACCCCGGGCCCCTCGGATCTGTGCTCTCGGTCCCCAGATCGTTCTCCTTGGTCAGTCTCCATGGTTTCATCTCTCCTAGGATGTTAAAGCAAAAGCGGCAATACCTATTCGTAGACATTTCTCCCCCACTATTGATTTAGTGGGGCGGCATGTACATTTTATAAATCAAGAGACATAGCATTCTTATTTTGAAAAACAAGATATAATTCAAAGACAGTTGCATACAAGAATCATAATATTTTAGAGACTATATGTGGGACATTTTAGGGTGGAACTGAATTAATCTGGAGCGGTCCCCTCTGGTATTGCAGAGGACTCCTCCAGTTGCTGCAGAGTGTGCCTGGGATGGCAACACTTTAGCTGATTTATATGTACCCACTTGTCTTCCCCTTCCGCCAGACTACCTTTGGGGATGTGGATCTTATACGCTACTGGGGAGACCTTGTCTATAATTTCAAACGGTCCCTTCCATGTAGGCAAAATTGTTCGCTGTTTGGCCTGGTTTCTTTGGAAATTGTATAGATAGACCCAGTCTCCCACATTCTATTCCTTCCTGGTGGTCTTCAGGTCGTAGTGGGTCTTCATGCTATCAGCTGATCTTTCTAGATTCCGCTGAGCATAGGCAAAAGCATGTTGGAGGTGTTTCCTTAAATTCTCCACATACTCATGAGTTGTGGAGGCATTTATCAACGTCTGGTCTTGGGTCCTGTAGAGCAAATGCTGGGGAAGCAACATCTTGCATCCAGTCATCAGCTCAAATGGTGACATTTTAGTTGCAAATGACGGGGTAGATCTGATGGCCATTAGGACCAGAGGTAATCGGATATCCCAACTTGGCCCAGAATCTGCCACAAACTTTTTTAATATGCTCTCAATGGTCCGGTTGTAGCGTTCTACTGCCCCAGAAGAAGCTGGCCGGTAAGTAATGTGTAGCTTCCTTTTGACCCCCAGTAGCTCCCACATCTTTGTCATTACTTCACTGGTGAAGTGGCTACACCTGTCTGACTCAATCCTTTGAGGTAGACCAAAACGGGAACAGATGTGGTTAATCATCAGTGCAGCTGCTGTTTCTACCTTGCAGTTTGGGGCCGGGAGACATTCCACCCACTTGGTAAACAAGCATGTGACGGTCAACATGTACTTGTTTCCTCTAGACGAGCGAATTACAGGGCCTACAAAGTCGATTTGCAAATCTGACCATGGCAGTGTCATCCCCCTCTTTTGGAGAGGTGCACGGTGTGTGAGGGATGATGGCTGAAATTGTGCATACACCAGACACCCCTTCAAGTATTGGTCAAGGTCCTGCACCATGTGTGACCAGTATGCAACCTCTCTTCTCAAGTGTTGCGTGAAACCCCCTATGACCGGTTGTGGCCGCATCATGGGCGTGACTTAACATCAGGCTTCGGAATGAGGTAGGGACCACCCACTGATCATGGCCAGCTTGGGATTTCCTTACCAACAAACCGTCTTGGATTCGGAACATCTTTGGACATTTCATCAACACTCTAAGGTCCTCTTTCCCAATGTAATCGGTATCCGTCAGGGGAAAGTTTTCAGGGTCCTTAATGTGTTGGTAAATCTTACCAATTATTGGGTCCCCCTTTTGAGCCATAATTTAATCAGCATCAGGGGTCTCCTTACTCCATTGTGCAGTTGAAAGATCATTGTGAGCATTTGTCTGGGATCTAGTGATAACAGTGACCTGGATTTCCCCCAACAGGGACTATATTTCTATTAGATCCCCTTGGATGGCCCCGGTTTTGTCCAGCTGATCAGCTAAGTCATTTCCATTTTTTTCTGGTCCCTCTACCTTGGAAAGACCCTTGATCTTTTTCCAGTAGATGGTCATCCCATTCGAGGTGACCAGGTCATCAATGTTTTGGATTAACTTCCCATGTTTCAAGGGTTTGTTATTAGCACATAACATGCCTCTGGTTTTCCAATTAACCAGGTGCTCCACAAACCCGTTCCGTACGTAATCCAAATCTGTGATTATGACCAGTTCGTGGAGTTGATGTTGGACAGCATTGAGGATGGCTTGATGCACAGCCATCAACTCTGCTACCTAACTACTTTGGGGACCAATTTTGTACCCAGCGGAGGGTTCTGGGGACTCATTCACCCATGCATTCCCTATGCCGGCCACCAGCTCTTTTTCCCCGTTGTTGTCAACATGGTAAGAGCATCCATCCACATAGACAGTGGGCATTCCCTCACACTTGTCTTCTTCAAAGACTTTTTTGGGGGGAATTAAGGTATGCCTCCATGTTGTCCTTGATTTTTAGACTTTTGTCCTCGAGACAGTTTTCTCTGGCACAATCATGCAAGTCAGCCAGACCTTGCGCGAGGGGACTCTTCTTGTTTTGGCCATATCTGACCTCCACAGGAAAGCCTTGCATTGACAGAATCCAGGAAGTAATTTGGGAATTACTCACATTTCTGGCCCAGATTCTGTCACTTTGGAGGTATTGCAGAGGCTGGTGTGGAGTCTCCACTATGATGTGTTCCCCTTGGATAAACGGGCGGTAATTCCTCAATGCCCACACCGTTGCCAGGAGTGCCTTCTCACAATCGTTGAATTTTTCCTCCACAGAGGATAAAGTTTTGCTCGCATAGGAGATTACTTTACTGACCTTGTCATGCTTTTGGTATAATACTGCCGTCAAGCACGTATTAGAGAACCCTGTCTCCAGGAAGAACTCCTTGTTTCTGACATGGGAAGCTAGGCAAGGCACTTGTGAGAGGCTTCTTTTGAGCTGTCTTACTGCCTCAGATTGTTCTGGACCCCATTCCCACTTGACCCCCCCTTCAAAAGATGAATCAGGGGTCTGGTGATCTCTGCATAGCCCTCAATGAACTTTGTGCTGTAATTTGTCAGTCCAAGGAGGCTCCATAGTTCCCGCAGAGTGGTGGGGTCTTTCAGTTTCTGAAATGCTTCCACTTTCTTTTCCTGGGGACAGAGACCCTGAGGAGTAATCTCATGCCCCAAGAAATTAACACGTGTTCTACACCACTGTGCTTTCTGTAAGGAAAGTTTTGCTCCGGCGGCCCTCAACTGTGTCAGAACATAACGGATCTCCGCTATGTGTTCTTCCACAGATGAACTTTTGATGAGGACATCATCTACATAAGCCAGGTTACCCCTCGCACCCAGGTCGGGCATGGCCTTATGTAGGAAAATGTTGAATTAATTTCCGGAGTTGAGGTATCCGAAGGGTGTCCGGGTCCATGTGTACTCCTGGCCCCCAAAAGTGATAGGAAGTGCAATGTCCAATAGGCTCCAGAGGTTCTTATGCAACCTTCTGATGATTGAATAACGAAGGGACTAAGCAGGGAACAGAAGAACAAGGATCAGAGAGTAAGGACAGAAACTGAGAGTAATGAAACAGGTAAGAAATCTTACCTGGAAGCGTCCAATTGGAAGGGCATTGAGCAGCTGACTGCCGCAACTGTTTTCCCGGAGCTACTGACATGAGGACATGATGGTCGACTCCCCTGCACCATCCTGACAAGAGTACCTATCGGCTATCCTTTCACGGGACTTGTTTGCTTCCTTGAGCGTAGCGACTCCAGGCTTCGGTAGGAACCGTAACAGTCTACTTGTAATCACATTTTAGTGGGCTGTTTTGGCAGAGGCTCTAGATCAAGGTAATGACCCGGGCTTCCCTTCTCTCCTTTGGGCTGAAACAGATCAGTAACAGGTGCAAACGTTATTAATACAAAATGAGGATGCTATTGTCATGAAATGATTGAAATGATTCCCTTGTGTAAGTTAATCACACAAGGGAATCATTTACCTGTATGTGTTGGTTTCTTTCAATTTGTAAGACCAAGCTTCTCACATTACATGGCCACAGTAGTGGCCATGTAGTTATGGTTAAGTTGCTGTTTCCATAGGAAGAACACTTTTTGGGCGGCTAATAATTTCGCTCCCCCTGGACGATTCCTCACCAAACTTTGCAAAAAAAGTATATGGCCCACACTGAATTTCTTTGCAAAGTTTGGTGAGGATACATCCAGGGGGGGCAAAGCTATAAGGGGGGGTCCCAAAACTTTTTTTTCCCCCATAGACTGAATGGGGAAAAAACTTTGTTCATGCCTACAGCCCAAACCGCTGGACGGATTTTCGACAAATTTGGACCAGGAGCAGCAGCTTGGTCCCGAAAGCATGCTTTTGCAAATTAGGTGAAAATCCGTCCAGTAGTTTTTTTTTATAATGACCAAAAAGTAGGTAAAACAAAATTAGTGATATCTGTGTTTGGTCCGCAGACACACTTCCCTGTTCGCTCCGAGACAGTGTCCTGATTGGCCAAGTGGCTTATGTCATGTCCGCGGACCTACGGTATGTTCGCTGATTGGACGGTGTTAAGCGTGAAGCACGTCAAATTTTCGGTAGCGCCCACCATCTTGGATTAGCGGACGTCCACAGACAGCGCGGTGAAAGTTTGTTCAAAATGTGTATTTAGTAGAGTGTGTTGTTGTGTAGGAGTGTTAGGGGAGGATGGGAGGGTTTGAGATAGGTTGAATGTTGTGCTTTTTTATGTGGTAGACGTTCTTTTTGTGTCCGATTTGTCTGCGGACATCACAGGTGTTCTGAAATGTTCTAAATAAACTGAATGGGTGGTGTTCTGAGGACTCAATATGTGTCCGTTTTGTTCGCAAGTAAGCTGAAACTGTTCCAAGAACACTCGCGGTGTCCTGAAATGTTCGCAAAAAAAAAAGAAAATGGGGGTGTTCTGAGGACGCTGTCCGAATTGTTTGTTGTCAAGTTGAAAGTGTTCTAAGAACTCTCGCGGTGTCCTGAATTGTTTATAGGGGGTGTCCTGAAGACGTTGTCCGTATTGTTCTCTGGCAAGTTGATTGTGTTCTAAGCACACTCGCAGTGTCCTGAATTGTTCGTAGGGGGTGTCCTGAAGACGCTGTCCGTATTGTTCGTTGTCAAGTTGAAAGTGTTCTAAGAACTCTCGCGGTGTCCTGAATTGTTCATAGGGGGTGTCCTGAAGACGCTGTCCGTATTGTTCTCTGGCAAGTTGAAAGTGTTCTAAGAACTATCGCGCTGTCCTAAAATGTTCGCAAATAAACAAAATGGTGGTTTGTTCTAAGAACTCACACGGTGTCCTCAAATGTTCGTAGGGGTGTCCTGAAGACGCTGTCCATATTGTTCTGTGGCAAGCTGAATGTGTTCTAAGAACACTCGCGGTGTCCTGAAAAGTTCGCAAAAACAAAATGGGGGTGTTCTGAGGACGCTGTCCGTATTGTTCGTTGTCAAGTTGAATGTGTTCTAAGAACTCTCGTGGTGTCCTGAAATGTTCGCAAATAAACAAAATGGAGTGTTCTGAGGACGCTGTCCGTATTGTTCGTTGTCAAGTTGAAAGTGTTCTAAGAACTCTCGTGATGTCCTGAAATGTTCGCAAATAAAGAAAATGGGGGTGTTCTGAGAAAGCTGTCCGTATTGTTCGTTGTCAAGTTGAAAGTGTTCTAAGAACTCTCGCTGTGTCCTGAAATGTTCGCAGGGGGTGTCCTGAAGACGCTGTCCGTATTGTTCTCTGGCAAGTTGAAAGTGTTCTAAGAACTCTTGCGGTGTCCTGAAATGTTCGCAAATAAACAAAATGGAAGTGTGTTCTAAGAACTCAAGCGGTGTCCTGAAATGTTCGTCGGGGGTGTCCTGAAGACGCTGTCCGTATTGTTCTGTGGCAAGCTGAAAGTGTTCTAAGAACTCTCGCGGTGTCCTGAAATGTTCGTAGGGGGTTTCCTGGAGACGCTGTCTGTATTGTTCTCTGGCAAGTTGAAAGTGTTCTAAGAACTCTCGTGGTGTCCTGAAATGTTCGCAAATAAACAAAATGGGGGTGTGTTCTAAGAACTCACGCGGTGTCCAGAAATGTTCGTAGGGGTTGTCCTGAAGACACTGTCCGTATTGTTCTGTGGCAAGCTGAAAGTGTTCTAAGAACTCTCGCGGTGTCCTGAAATGTTCGTAGGGGGTGTCCTGAAGACGCTCTCCGTATTTTTCTCAGGCAAGTTGAAAGTGTTCTAAGAACTCTCGCGGTGTCCTGAAATGTTCGCAAATAAACAAAATGGAGGTTTGTTCTAAGAACTCACGAGGTGTCCTCAAATGTTCGTAGAGGGTGTCCTGAAGACGCTGTCCGTATTGTTCTGTGGCAAGCTGAATGTGTTCTAAGAACACTTGCGGTGTCCTGAAATGTTCGCAAAAGCAAAATGGGTATGTTCTGAGGACGCTGTCCGTATTGTTATTTGTCAAGTTGAAAGTGTTCTAAGAACTCTCGCGGTGTTCTGAAATGTTTGTAGGGGGTGTTCTGAAGACACTGACCGCATTGTTCGATGGCAAATTGAATGTGTTCTAAGAACTCTCGCGGTGTCCTGAAATGTTCACAAATAAACAAAATGGGGGTGTTCTGAGGACGCTGTCCGTATTGTTGGTTGTCAAGTTGAAAGTGTTCTAAGAACTCTCGCGGTGTCCTAAAATGTTCGCAAATAAAGAAAATGGGGGTGTTCTGAGAACGCTGTCCGTATTGTTCAGTTGTCAAGTTGAAAGTGTTCTAAGAACTCTCGCAGTAGCCTGAAATGTTCGTAGGGAGTGTCCTGAAGACGCTGTCCGTATTGTTCTCTGGCAAGTTGAAAGTGTTCTAAGAACTCTCGCGGTGTCCTGAAATGTTCGCAAATAAACAAAATGGGGGTGTGTTCTAAGAACTCACGCGGTGTCCTGAAATGTTCGTAGGGGGTGTCGTGAAGACGCTGTCCGTATTGTTTTGTCCCAAGCTGAAAGTGTTCTAAGAACTCTTGCGGTGTCCTGAAATGTTCGCAAATAAACAAAAGGGGGGTGTGTTCAAAGAACTCACACAGTGTCCTCAAATGTTCGTAGGGGGGTCCTGAAGACGCTGTCTGTATTGTTCTGTGGCAAGCTGAATGTGTTCTAAAAACACTCGCGGTGTCCTGAAATGTTTGCAAAAACAAAATGGGGGTGTTCTGAAGATGCTGTCCGTATTGTTCATTGTCAAGTTGAAAGTATTCTAAGAACTCTCGCGGTGTCCTGAAATGTTTGCAAATAAACAAAATGGGGGTGTTCTGAGGACGCTGTCCGTATAGTTCGTTGTCAAGTTGAAAGTGTTCTAAGAACTCTCGCGGTGTTCTGAAATGTTCGTAGGGGCTGTCCTGAAGACGCTGTCCGTATTGTTCGATGGTAAGTTGAATGTGTTCTAAGAACTCTCGCAGTGTCCTGAAATGTTCGTAGGGGGTGTCCTGAAGACGCTGTCCATATTGTTCGCTGGTAAATTGAAAGTGTTCTAAGAACACTGGTAATGTCCGCGGACATTAAAACTTTCCATAGGCCATAGTTGAAATGTTTGACTCTATGGGTGTGATATGCTGCGGTGGTTGTGGCCAGGGCATAGAGTGTTGGGTCACCGCAGCATATCACAGTTATAGTTGCTTATAACTTTGGGTCAAAAACAAATTTATAAGGAACAAAGTTATAAGATATTACGGGTGTGATATGCTGCAATGGTTGTGGTTATGGCATAGAGTGTATAATATACTTACTGTTTGGTTTAGTATCTGGAGTACATGTATTTCGTGTTAATTTCTGTGATAAAAGAAAATAGCATGGTAGTATTAGTATTTTGTAATGACTTATTACATTGTATAATCAACATTTTTTTTTTTGGACCCTCATATTTAGTAGATTACAAACCAGAGTACTGTGCAATTTGCTCAGTTTCTGTGTTTGTTGCTAAAATCATTGGGTCTGTAGGAGAAAAAAAGTCCATGTTGGACTAAAAAAAAAACCTTTTTCTGTTATGCTATAGTTTATTTGTTTGTTTGTTTTCAGTGTTCACTTGTTGCTTCTGGCTAATGGTTTATTCATTGGGTTGTTGCATTTTTTGGAGCAGTAACATATTATTTATTTGTTTGGATATTATAAAATTTTGGAGCAGTTAGATACCAGTAGGCGCATTCCAACTGTCTATTTATTGATATATTTTAGTGGTATTGATTTATTTGTTTGGATATTGTTAAATTTTTGGACAGTTAGATACCAATTGGCGTATTCTAACTGTCTATTTTTTGATATATTTTAGTGGTGTTGATTTATCTGTTTGGATATTGTTAAATTTTGGGACAGTTAGATACCAATTGGCATATTCTAACTGTCTATTTTTTGCTCTAATTTAGTGGTATTCATTTATCTGATTAGTTGTTGTAGAATCTTTGGGCAATTATATAGCTTTTGGAATATTTTAACAGTTTATATTTTTTTCACTACAAGTTTAGTTAAGGTTTAAGAACAATTTATTTATCAAATTTTGTTTCTAAGAACATTAAATAAGCGTTTGTAAGATTTTCTGGTAATCTCTGCTTTAGTGTAATGGTACTATCATTACATTCAAACCATCCACATTTCTTTTTTATATATGCAGTGTAGTGACCTGCATTGGTTGTGGCTCCTGCGTGGTAGATTATATCTATTGTTGTGAAGGTTTTCTTGCCAAGTGATATTTGACCATGTGTGAATCCAGTCAGCTTGCAGTTGTTTTTGGTACCATCTGCATTGTAACATAGAAACATTAGTATTACGTATTTACTATGTGTTTGTATTACTAATGTGGAGTGATTATCTGAATTGCAGGTAGAACATAATCTACCATGGTTTGCATTTTGAAGAAGTTGCTGAAATGGAATGGTTTCACAATTAGGTACTGATATAAATACAAAGCGTTCATTGGGGATTTCTTCTTGTATCACATTGTTGCAGAGAGTGCATGTATGTTTCCACATGTGTAAAATCTGGAAGATTTCATTTATAGGTATGTTTTTGTTTTCAGTACTTGTAGTAAGTACATTAGAAATTCTTGTGGATCTTCATGTGAGTTTATAGTGAATTTCACCATTCCAGCACAGTAGTCCAATTGTTGTCTTATTCCATAAACACTATATGTGTTATCAGGATTGTTTGCTGCATTTCTGTGAAGTACTAGAATTTGCAAACACAATGGGTCTGTACTGTGTAAGTAAATGTTGTCAACAATTGGTGGTAATTGAAATAGAATATACACCAACTATATTGAAGAGTTTAAATGGACCAGGTAGTTCTGTATCTGACTGCTTTTTTTGGAGTTTGTCTTTCTTCTTTGAAGAAGTACCTGGTTTACTTTCCCTAATTGATTCTTTTTTGCTTCTGGTACTTGATGAGGTATTACTTTCTTTTACTCTCTTTGGAGGATTTACAGTGACATCCTGTTGAATTTCTGTTTGATTTATTTTTCTTTTAGAACGTTTTACTTTTTGTGGAACAGAATATGTGTTTAGATGGGGGGTGTATAGTGAGCGAAGTCAATTGTATTCTAAAATGCAAGGAACATCAGCTTTTATTTTACTTGCATCAAAGTTGATTAGAAATAGACCATCAAGTGTACGTAAGCATGATAGTGCTACGCTCATGCCTTCTTTAAAGACTGTGTTACCAATATCTATCATTGCTTTGTCTAGGGTAAGACCTTGTGATTTATGAATCGTGACTGCGTAGGCAAGAGTTAAAGAAAATTGTTCTCTGCGTACATACATGTCTTTGAAGAGAAGGAATGGAGCTGTTGAGCATCCTATCCTTTTTACTTCTGAAAGTTTGTCAAAGAGTATATTGACAAACTGAATTTTGTTGTCACGTGGGTATGTTTGACAGCCAACAACTGTACCCAGTGCTCCTTTAACTAGTCCTTGGTCCATGTCAAGGTTACGTTTAAGCATTACTCTGCAATTTAAGGATATTTTTTATATCTTTTCTAAGCCTGCTGTGTTTGAGCTTGATTTTTCTTGTTGTGGCTTGGTCACACATAGGTAGTGTCATACGATGTACAACTAATTTGTCTGCGGCGCTAATTTCCATTATTGGTTGTATTTCTTTACTTAACATTATTTAATTGAATTTGAAACAGCTTGCAAGAGTTGGCATTAAGGCCATACAATTGATATTTTTGTGGGCTAATTGTTCCATAACATCTGTAGCACATGCATTATCACCATAAAGTACATTAATTTGCCAGGTTTTCAATATTGCTTCTGCTTCTTTAGAAAGTATACCAACTCTGATACTTTTAAAGATGTTGGCATAAGTGAGATCTGCAGATTGCCGGATGTTTTCTGATAATTGTCTGTATTGGAAATTTTGCCAATGGTTGACATTTCCAATGCTGCCAACAGTTTTATGGCAGAGTTTGTGTCCTAATGTTTTAAAAATAGGCTCACCTTTTACTGGTGTCAATTGAAGAAGATCTCCGAAAACAATAATGTGTTTTCCTGCAAAGAGCTCTTCATAGTTTGTTTTGAGTACTTCTTGTAATCTGAGGTGAATCAAAGCCAACATTAGGTTGGAGAGCATGCTCACTTCATCTATTAGTAGCATTTTCATTTGTTTCAATACTCTGCGTAATTCCATTGCAGTTTCTGCAGAAAGTTTGTAATAGTCTAATTTGTTCAGGTGTTCTACTGGCAATGGTAGAAATTGGTGTAAAGTGACACCACCTATGTTGTAGGCAGCTAAACCTGTGGGGGCAGTGACAACAGCTGACAGTTTGTTGTTTGTCAATTGTTGAAGGAATTTACTGATGATTTTGATTAGGAATGTTTTGCCAGAACTAGCTTCACCACTGATGTAGAGTAGTATAGGTTTGTAATTATGGCAGGAACATTCTTTATTTTCATGTTGTACACCATGTGCAATTTGTTTTGTTACTTCTTCAAAAATGCTACGTTGTTCGTTGTTTAGTTTTGATTGTAGTATAGTTAAGTCTTCGTTATCTTCATACTGACCCATGTTGTTTTCTACTTCTATCATAATTCTGCCTAATTTATTATTAGTGGTTCTCCCAGTGGTTCTTGGCTTCCTGTTACAGAAGGTTGACTACTGTCAGGAGTGTAATTATCTAGTTGGGCCTGGAGTTCTTCTTCGTGTTGCTGTTCATTGTGCAACATTGTTTTGTATTGTGTAAAGTTTACATCAGTTATAGTGCTTTTATTTGCTTTGAAAACATCTTCATATGAGTCATAGTTATCTAGTATTTCTTCTTCTTTTCTCCATGGTTTAAAGAGTTGTAGCAGGGACATGTAATATACTTCTTTATGTTGAGGAGTCTTCAATTACAATTTGATATGATTAATTAAATTTGGTTTAGTGAGTTTAACTAAGCTGCCTTCACAGTTTGTCACTCTGTATATACCTTTTTTTTCATCAGGTTTTATATTATATTTGTATGTGTAGTTTTGGGCTATGTGGTATAGACACATGGTTTCCAAAGTATTACTTCTGTTTGGGTAGTATGTGTCCAATAAATTGTTTTTTAAAATGTCTTGGCTGTTGGAATCATGTTTGGCTATTGTTTCTATATCTTCGTATCATTTTAGAACTCTTTTCCTAGATTTAGCTGGACCAAGACATAGCCATACTATATTTTCAGATTTGCCATACAATGCAGTACCAGTTAAACAATCAGCTGCTTCATATGATCCACATTCTCTATGGGAGAGCATTTTTATGCCCAAGCTGTATAATTTCTGAGACACTGTTTTATCTGATGACAGGTCATTCCAGAGGTCTTGGAGCTCTGTCTTTTCTACTTTGGTTAAGTATGCTGTGACATATCGTGCAACTGCAGTAGAATTGTCTGCAACGTACTGCACAACTATGTTTGCATTCCATAAGTGGGCAATGATTGCATTATAATCATTGATATATTTTTTCTTCTTCTTTTCTTTTTATGTAATATGTATTTTTAGGTGACTTACCTTTAACACTATGTCTAACTGAAGACATGAGGTTGTTCACTTGACCTGTATTTGTAACTGGTCTAGGGAAACCAAATCAGCATTTGGTGTAG